>NW_027266267.1:1980000-2457500 GCF_022045235.1 Haliotis cracherodii
GAATTGACTGAAAAAGGAATCAGCTCCGTTTCAAAGGTAGCGTTTGCATGATTGAAATATGATTCTAGGCTGACAGTCATGTCTTTATGTCATGTCTTTACAATTGCACTTGAAATAGTTCGTTCTATGTGAATAGACCCTCAAATCTTTTGTATGCCCATAATCAACAGAAAGAACACAAAGAAATATTTGAGCACTCTGAGAATAAAGAAAGACGTGTATTGACAATACAATTCACTCAGAAAGACTGGCTAAGTGTATACACCTTCCCAGTTTGAATGGCGGTGTATTTGTGCCATCGCCCATGTAGCCCCCGGTTGGTACCTATTTGTTACTGCTGAGATTCTCCAAACATAGGTGTATTAATGAGCGTAGGTTAAACTGACCAATTGGACGAATTGTTTTGCCCAGTGTATAAGATCTGTCTTTTTAAACACTGATTATGATGCCTTGTAACTATAATCTGAAGAACCTTCAGCCAATGTCCAGACTTTGCAACTGGAAACAGGACAGTATGTCCCCAAGTGATGCAGATTGTACGATTACAGTCGCATTGACAGATCTTTCTTTGTAAAGTACAAATTCTCGTTCTTTTTTGGAGGGTTTAATCCTGTCTGGAATTAGGTGACTCACTCAGGCAGTGTGGGTTCTAAGTATGTGATCTAGCCGACCATTTGTCGGACGTACGGGTTTGTGGATGCGTTGGTTGCTGAGTGGGTTAGATCGTTTATTTGGCAGTGTTAGTTCGAATCCCGGACGGGGCTTCAATTCCGTTTCCTCTTTTAGTTTGTGCTTTCTACCAATGACAACATCATAAGGGTGGATGCACGTGGGTGTACAAGCATCGGTTTTCACTAATTTGGTCTTTGTCAAGACGATCGGAAGCTGTCCCTCGTGACTGGGACAAGGCCAGGCTTGCACAGATGAGCTGATTTGACAAATTCCAGACCTGGGTTAAATGATACATTCATTGCTGAAACAAGTTACAGCGTGAAGAATATATAGAGTTATGTATCAATGTCTATCCTTCGTCATAACACACTACGAAAAACATGTCCTGAGCTTGGGAATAGTACTGGCGTGCAGATAAATTAACATTTTTTCAGATATTTAAACAGTGTTGCTGTATTTGAAGCTCAGAGAATCATGGTCCCATTACCAATGTTCCTGACAGGTGCGTCAGAGGAGAATTAGAACCCCAGTGTACAGGTGAAAAACATGATGTTTGTTTAGGCAATTTCAAGGCTACTTTGCACTTTGCAAAAACACATGTTAATTAATCTATCATGTTTAATTTAAGAACATCTCATTTAGTTTTCCACATATCCGAAATTCTCCTGAAGATAACTGGTTACAATTCCAAGCAGACACGTTAGAGAAATTGCCTAACTGTGTCCTCATGTTTGTGAGCATTTCAAACTCAACCAGCACAAATATGCCATAGCTAGGCAGTCTATTGTTGTGAAAATCAATTGGTGGAGCTTCTTGGAAAAATAATTTGTACGAGGAATGTCAGAACGCAGTATCACGTGTGGTATTTTGTATTCAAGGGAGTCATTCTTCAATGTGATCTACAGGCTGTGTTATGATATCACCAAGGAGACAATCTTTTGATGCCGTTAATACCTGACAAACAACTGGACCCCACTATTTCTCCACTGAAAGTAGTTTGCCTAACTGTTACCACTGTATTACAAGGTCTGTGTGACGTTCAGTGAGTTAAAAGCATAAGTAGTATAGGTAATGGGGGTTCTGGACCACTTCATATGGAGCCAGATTTATATACCTATACAACCACTACAGGGGGATTTTTTTATGCACAAATGATTATGCGATTCAACGATCGTCATAAGTCGTATTAACAGAATCATCAATATTGACTAATAATGAATAAACTTTACTATAGCCCACGAGGATATTGGAAAGGTAATAGGAGCAATACAAAAATTAGCCACCGCAGCTAAGGTATCTAAAGATGTGGCCAAGGATTGGTTAAAGAAACAAGTGATGTGGCAAATATATTTACCGGCACCGCGTTATATACCGAGGAAGAAGTTTGATATTTTTTATCAGGCTGACCTCTTGTTTCTTCCCCATGATAAGGTAAGACGCAAAACATATAAATATGCTTTAATCGTAGTGGATGTGGCTAGTCGATACAAAGAGGCTGAGCCATTAACCTCGAAAGATTCAACAGAAGTAGCTCATGCACTGAGCCGCATATATAAACGCAAACCACTTAAATGGCCTAAGCTATTTTAAGTAGATCCTGGTCGCGAGTTTATGGGATCGTTAACTAAACTGTTAACAAAGCACGATGTCGAAATCAGGCGGGGGGAAAAAGAGGCCCACCGTAGTCAAGCTATCGTTGAAAGATTTAACCGGACATTAGCAGAACGTTTGTTTGGCTATCAGTATGGGATCGAAATGAAATCAGAAAGATTGAGATCAACCGAATGGGTGACACAATTATCAGTTGTTGTATCAGCGCTGAATAATGAAGTAACGAGATTAATCGGGAAGAAACCATCCGATGCGATTAAAATGAAATATGTGACTTCCGAATCTTCAGCACCGAGGAGAGGCAGAGAACAAAAACTTCCTGATAGGGTAAGTGTAAGATATTTATACCAGCCCGGTGAACTCGAAGGAGGCTTATGTCCGGTTTGGTCCCTTAAGACATTAGTCGATTGGTTATAAAAGAAGGAGAGCCTATTCTTTATTATTTTAAAGATGGACCGGGCAGGGCATTTGTACGAGAAAAGTTGCTCATAGTTCCCAACGATACAGTATTACCGCCCTAAATACCCATAAGCATAGGTAGTTAAACCATTCTTATCAATCCATCTCTTTGTATCTAAGGAGGATAATGATGTCTTGTTCATTCTTAATCTATATATCCTATGATTGTAACTTCTTAAAGAGTTCATCTCGTGTTCGAATGTTCTACCGTTGAATAATGCTTCTTTATATTGTTCGTGTTTGATATGCTTTTTTACCACATACATCTTAACACCCTTAGCTTTTCTAATCTCTCCATTATCGGACTTCTTTATAGAATACATCTTGGGTCTTAATCTGACATACTCCGCTATAGGGGTCCCAGCACATTCATCCTTCATCTTACCTAACACATTTTTATTTACTACACTGTGCAGTGGATTATCTTTTGGGTAATCGCTCGCCTCATACAAATCTATTTTTTCTGCCATATCTTTATACACATCCTCGGTTTGTATTTCCATCAACAAAGAATCTGTGTCGGTATATAACATCTCGCATCTATCGCCGTACTGCTTCTTAAGTTCGTTGTAATAAAAGTCATACATTAAGTGTTTTGACAAGTCGAGAATACTCATACCAACGTACAGCGGTCTGTTGAATTTTATATTACTCTTCTGCATATGCAAAGCGGCTAAGTTGTTATCGAATATCTTGCTTCTGTTAAAAGCCGGACTGACTGTAAGTTTCCTGAGTCTTTCTTCCTCATTAGATCTGACTAATTTAACATCAACACGCTTCCTTAGATTCTCCATAGTTTTAGCAAATACTGAGTTATTCATGAGCTTATATAGATTATTTTCAAAATTGCTGGTAGCTATCTTTCTTAAATCTGTGTTCAACCTTATATAGGGCTCCATCCAAGGGCTTTGATCAAACTTTACAACTCTGTGTATTTTCTTTAGTTTCTTACCTAATGATAGATATAACTGGAGCTTTCTGTAGTAAACTATATATTTTGTCTTATCCATCAATTTTGGTACGAGTTTTTCTACGTTAGCTAACCTTGTATTACCCATCAAGGAGTGTTGATATTCCGACATCCAATCTTTATTAACCTTTAATCTTTCAGGAGCTAGCGGATAACTGTTATGATCTTTATGTAACCAATTTGCATATTCCAAGTCAACTTCTAGTATGTACCCTTTATTCACGTTGATATTATGGATATCATTCACATCGACCCACTCAAAACCTTACAACTATATATCCAAACTCACAAGGAATATGTTTTTGAGTTTTGTATGTAAAACTATCTTGATTATCTTGATTATCTTGATTATTTTCTATAGGTTTGATAAGCGCTTCGAAGTCAGCATAAATGATGTACGGTACTTGCATTTGATTACAATAATGGTCAAAGTTTAATATATTTTTCCCCTCTTTAGCCATATTGATCCTGATAGCAGTCTGTCCAACACCTCTGCAGTCTTCTTTATGCGCTTCTAATAGACCCATGCAGGCATCTTTCGCAGAAATATTTCTTTTCTTAATGGGTTGTTTGATCGTATAATAGTATGCTTAATCTCTTTATCCATGTATAATGATATTTACCATCTTTTTCGATCAGAAATGAATTGATTCTGGGAATATGTTCCGCAGCGGAGCTTATTCTGTGTACAACAATTCCTTCAGAAGAACGTCCGAAAACATTTATAGCTAAATTATTTTACTTTTCCACCTTATCAATTTGAGAGATTGGTGTAGGTTCGTCTATACCATGGAAGTTGAGTCCATCATTTTATTATACGATCAAACAACCCATAAAGAAAAGAAATATTTCTGCGATATAGATGCCTACATGGGTACAGCAGTCATGTCATGAACATGTATAGTTAAGGTTTCCCCGCATGATGTAATAAGAGTGGATGCCACAGTAAATACCAACAGAACGTCGGTTGCATTGATTGGGCTTCCCCATGAGTGTAAATCTGCACAGATTCATGGTTATACATCTATCATAGCATTTGTCTAAATGCAAATCACATCTCCACTGGTGAGTCAGGGTGACATGGCTGATAAGACTGGCCCTACCTAACTAGGTCATGGTTTATGCGTAGTTATTGTGTAGCTATAAATAGCAATGACTGATAACCCAAACATTATGAATGCTATCTCATTGTTTTTTTTGTTCCTGTATAAAACTGACTTATTGTTTTTTTGCATTGGGTCAAGTTTTTTTCCATAAACGAGGAAGTATTCGTGCATGGCAGATTCAACATCCTTAGACGTTTGAATTGAATGTCCCAGCTTACGCAGTTTTTCATTAATAAAATCTGATCTTAATGTCCATTGTGACTGGGATGCTTCGAGTTGTTCTAATGCTTTATTATGTCGTTTACGCTCGTCTTCAACTTCTTTAGCGTTTGATTACCTCAAAGTAGAAAATAAATAATTACTCCCCGAAAAACCTAGAGCATTAACAATAGCCCCACCGACCATCATTGCAATTGTTGCCATATTTATATGAATATAATATATTCAAATGTTTAATTACTTCATTAAGTCTTCTGGGATAAGCCCTTGTTTGATAAGCATATCTTTTATTGCCATAGTCAAGCCAATATCAAGAGTCATCACATCGATTTCATAACCATTAAAATCTAGCTTCGACCGTGTTGCTTTAGTAATCATTTTAGCTATACGAGCATAGCCAATGGCCAAGCCGCTGACCACCGCTGAATGATACGTTGCGTTTACCAACATTTTACCGTCTGTAACTGGAGTAGTCATGCTTCTTATTATAGCATTATATGAGGGCTAACCTCTAATTGAACTTGTTGTGACATCGGGGGTGATATTTTCTCTTTTCCGGTCTTGTAAAACAACCATACCACCGCTATAGCAACAACTCTTACTAGTGCCCAAGTTTCAATCTAACGACTATGTTCAATATTTGAATAATGCATTAGTTTTTCTTTCCTCGCCAGTCCGCCCTTCCTACCGATTTTTTAGGGTTCTTCATCACCCTGGCTTGAGGTATTTCCTCATTCACAATCTGTCGTGTCACTTGTTGTGATTGTGTTTCCACAATCTGTTGTACAATCTGTGGTTGTGTCACTTGAGTCTCCATTATTATTAAGTGGGCATGTATGTTTAAATTGAAAATACCTAGCCGTTATTAAAGCTGTGGTGATTGGAGCTAAGAACATTCCGTATCTATGATAAAACTCACAGCTTATTGAGCTTATAGCATGTTCGATGAATGGTGCTTTCTCGATAGATTTGCATAAATATGGGCGATGTTCTGCCGGGATAGGGAGAAACGTACTAGCTACGAATGTGTATAGTTGTAACATAGCCGAACCTATTGTTTTAGTCATGGTAGCTCCCAGTCTAAACTCGAAACGCCCGTACAGTTTTTTTAATTTCTTCGTTGGTCATGTTATCAATTTTTTTGATGGTATAATTTTCCCCAAAATATTTGGAACATTTTCCACCGGCTGCCAAAGAATCGAGTCTTTCTCCATGTTAATCTAAAGATGTATCTGTCATAGGTTCTGGCTAAACTTTGAGCATTTGTTCGATGAGTCTAACATAATAAAATATGGCATAATACAGCCCGTAATGATAAACTGTTGTGAAAGAATGAGGATTTCAAGCCACATTATGTCATAATAACCGCTAATGTTCAATTTACTTGTGCTATCTTTTTGCTATAATTGCTATAATTTTGCCATATTCTAAATCATTGCTGACTTCTTTAACAAAGTGTCTACCAGCGTATGGAATACCTAGACCATGGTTAACTCCACGCAGACGGCAATCTTTACTCGTACAAACATTAAATTCCTAACAAATACGTTTAAATGCCCACCTATTGTACAGATTATTTGATGAATTCCATGCTCGATCCTGCGGTAATGGGGCACTAATTTCTTTAAGTATACGTCTAATCTGATAGTACACGTAAAAATGATAAAACAGACTTATTTAGTTCAAATCCTGGGGCATAAAGAGATACACCACATCCTGTTGTGGCACACCATATGGCAAAGTTTAATTGATTCTGCCAAAATTGCATTAGATTGTGAAACCAATCGTGCACCATTTTATCCCTTGTTGCCGTGAACCTGTATTTTTCAAAGGTATCAGGGAATTCAACCAAAAAATTAGCACCAGAGGTACTTACTAAAATCGACTGATTCATAATATAAGTTGATTTCATATTTAAATTATCATATAGTATCATTGTATATTTAATATGTATGTCACACTCCCGGGAATAACAAATTGTCAGTCTACTGAACTGCTTCATACTATCGATAACTCGGATGGTCAACTTGAAGTCACCCTATGCAATGTAACGTATTACCCCCGGTGGACCAATATAAATGCTGCAAAAAGAAATAATGAGATGTTTATATTAGGTGAAAACGATGTTATTGACAAAAACATTATTATACCTGATGGGTATTACAGTGTATGCTCACTCAATGATGAAATTTTTAAGTCTAATGGAATTAGTCTCACACAAAATAAGTCAAATGGGATGTTGATTTTGAACGCTGGAGAAAAGGGTGTATTCAACTTCAACTTCAACTCTACTCAGAGCTATTCCAGTCAAAAATGAAAAATACAATAGCGGTAGAATGGAATCTTTCTCATCATTACAATATAATAAAATTAAAGTGTGGTTTTATTTCAGACCTCAAATTTCTGTATTAGATGTAAAACACCAACCTGTAAATATGGGATACTTGAGTGTAACACTCCTTATTATAAATAATGGTTGATTCATCAAGCCCTGGAACACTCAGACAATGTAATACAATTGCGCTTTCCGATCTTGGAGACACAGAAGGATTTGGAAAAAACCCGGTACCGATGGTAAGTTATATGCTTTACACTTACAAGATAATGTATACAAGCGGAAAGAAGTTACATTCACAGGTAATCTAGGAGATTTAAGCAATGTCGAAGTTAGTAGACTCCATAAAAACACTTCGTATAATCTTACTCGCAGCGATGATAATAAATGGACTATGATCGAAGCAAACATCGAGTGGCTATTGAATATCCTCATTACCCCCACATATGTGATGATGGATAAGGCACATAATTTAACTAAGATGATAAATAGTGGCATCGTACTCGGGGCTTATATCCCGTCAAAACGAAAACGTGTGTTAGTCGCTTCCCTACCAGAAAACCCAGGTCATATGTTATATAGTCGTCAGGCATAAAAAAATGTTAGTTTAAAGTTGGTTACTGAATTCAATGATATTAAACAGAACTTTAGTGCAATACCTAATCTTTCCACGCTTATTATTGAAGTCTTGTTCGGAGACGCACCAGAAGATACCTTCGAAATATTACCAGATCTATCGATTAAATGGCTAAAGAAACACCAACGTCAACGTTGCAGTATTATTCATATTGGAGCATCACCCATTGCAACCCTTGAGGGGGTCCAAATTATTAAAAGTGACAGAATTTCTCTTACTAAGATATTCATGCCCTATAATATACATTTGATAAGGTTGATGTATACTCTCAAAACATTTAGGCAAGACCAATTAAAGATTATTATATGATATAATAATAACATGGATTTATATCCGGCGCTCGATGAAGTTGATGGATATCGATTACATCAACTAAGCTACATAAACCATCGAAAAGAGAAGGAGAGGGAGTTGAGACTTGGATTGTATAAAAAGTATCACAGAGCCATGAATGCTCTCGATGGAGTTGACACCGTGCTTGTAACGGCTAGCATGAGACTTGGTGTAGCCGGTGTTGGTTTGTTATCAACTATAATTGTTGCGCATCTCCTCACCAAGTACAACGCAATGAAGCAGGAGATTCGATCAAAGACCAGTGGCATAAATAGGGAAGACGAGAAAAAAAAGTTCATAGAACAGGGGAGACAACAATTATTCCGCGCCGAAACCAACATTTAGAAGAATGCTTGCACAAATATATAATAATATCTCATGACGATCATTGAATCGCATAATCATTTTTGCATAAAAAATCCCCCCTGTAGTGGTGGTATAGGTATATAAATCTGGCTCCAGTTGAAGTGGTCCAGAACCCCCATTACCTGTACTACTGCATACAATGTGTTGGTTTGATTTTTGTGTAACGCCGCACTCAGTTATATTCCAGCGATATGAGGGCGGTTTGTAAATAATCGAGTCTGGACAAGACAATCCAGTGACTGACACCATGAGCATAGATCAATGCAATTGGGATACGATGACATGCACCAACCAAGTCAGTTAGCCTGACCACCCGATCCCGTCGCGGAAAGCATGGGTTGCTGAAGACCTATTTCAGCCCGGATGTTCAAGGGTCCCTCACAACATGTAATACGTCCAACAAACTCTAAACGCCATATCTGTAAGGTTTAGTTAGGAATTCATATGCAGATTCATTATTACAGCATTGTTGTATCATTGACGGCAAATGCTAAATCACAATCCCAAATTAAGATACTAATTGTTTAGGGTACATTTCCTGACGATAAATGCACATATTGAAATTTTCCAAATCGCTTTTTGGGAAATGTAGTGAAATACACATATTTGACTCCGCTACCTGCTATCCTGGCAGGAATGTTATGTCATATATGCCGGAATAATAGAATCGAAAACAAGTAGTAAGTGTTCTATGGTATAGGTAATGATGCAAATTTTACAATGTTCAGTTCTTAACGGAACTAACATATTATGATATGAACTAAAAGATGTTATGTTTTACGTGGTTATTTCAATCCACATTTAAGGTGTTCAGATTGATTCCTACATACATTTATTTACTACGTCAAACTTAAAACTTGAGAATCATTAATGCGAAAAAGTTCAACGAGCTGACATTAACAGACACAGATTAAAACCATACTCATCACGACAACTTCTAAAGTCAAACCTGTCAAATGTGCAACATGAACGTGCCATCGGCATGTTGCAATTAGGAATGTACAAAGGTCGCACAGTTAATGATCTGTGAAAGGGATCGCCCCATACCAGGGATACTACGTGTGACGTCACAGGCACATGACTGTCACTGCTTTGTAACAGATACATCGACAAGGAATGAATTTTTCAGAGGTTTGATGTCTGCGCAAAGGATCGTGAACGGGCTTCGAACCGCTCACCTTAATGCACGGCTGTCATAACTTGGATCCATTCTGAGGGTTTCAAGGCGGCCGAGGGACGTCACGCTCTGTGGTGAGTACAGGAAGTAGCTGTTTCGGACACACAAGTGACATATTTTGGGAAGCTTTCTGTTGGAATGGCGGTTCTTGACTGTTCATCTGTTCATGTTCCATGCCAGATCTTTCTACACGACAATGCCACCCAATAGCGCCTTCTGGGGAACGTGTGGCCATCAAGGTTGTTCGACCAGGATCCAATCGAGCACCTTTGGGTTATGCCGGGATGACATCTGCATACTGTCAGGAGCTCCCCACAGACTTTGAAGGAGCGTGGTGCTGCATTGTTTTACCCATAATTAGTATGTGAAACAATGGCACTGTATCTCCAAATACAGTGTTGACACGCATCAGGCAGTCAATGGCGAGGTGTTGCATTGCATTTGTTGGCGCCCAAAAAGGCACATGCCCTTATAAACATGTGATTTCATCAGACTACACTGCTGTAGGTAGCCATTTTGACTGGTACGTGTTTTGGCGATTTCATTGACGCCACATTTATTCCAGTTATAACGTTTGACGTCAACAAGGACACTATGTCTTCATCGCCACTTTTTTCTGTTAGTGGCTAACGGTGGAACGGTTGTGAACTTTCAGGTTTGCCTCAATATAATGAAGTATTTACATTTTTAAATAGTTATACATATGTAGTCTACATCTGTTCATTTGTTGATTCTACAATCAGATTGAATAATGCTTCATTATAAATGAGGTAAATAAAAAAGTGGTATCAATATATCGATTTGAAACCTATAGATTAAGCATTTTCTCACAACAGCGCCTATAAATACGTAGATAGCCTAAATCTCAATCCATATTTGATGGCTGTCGTCAGCCCATCACAATTCTATCGGTTCGATATCAGAACTTTATGTGACTTTCTGTGGCGACGATATTGACGTCTTAGCCCTCAACACTAACTGGCTTGATGTAGACAAGTCAACACCTGACAAAGGCATATTGTTTGCATATTCACTCTGACGGCCACTGACGGCCGTGAGCAGTGCCAGGGATGTAAGCAACTTGAAATGTTTGGGGTTAAGGGGCATTCAGCTTGAAGTTGTATTACTCTTACCTCAACTTATACAGAGTGAGTGAGTGAGAGAGTATGGTTTTATGCGGCTTTCAGCAATATTACAGCAATATCAAGCAGGGTACACACGAAATGGGCTTCACACATAGCCATGTCAGGAATCGAACCCGGACCCTATTACAAATAGGATACCCGACGGGCCCTATTTTATACAGAAGTATTTCTTACCCACTGTTACAGAAGTACAAATGCAAAGTAACTAAACTGCTTTTACTAAGTAAAACACTATTGAATGAACAGTTTATTGTTTAAGATTGTGTGAAGCCAACAATCACTGTGGTGTTTCGTGTATAGGAATTTGTTAGCCAGTATTCGTCGGAAGAAGCCGCCATGCTTAAAATGTCTGAGCTGGTCAAACCGGCCAAAAATTACAAGTTTCATATTAAATCGGGTATGTCTAAGGAAGAAATTCTGGATGATGATCCTTTGGCTTTGAATAATTTAAAAGAGAAAAATTGACTCTGTAATGTCGGTTCAGAGAATTGAAAACAGAGAGAGAAATAGAAGAGAGATATTCAGCAAATAGAATTGGAGGGAGAAAAAGAGAGGGAATTTCGGATTAAGCAATTAGAAAATGAAGCTGAAAATGAACAAAAAATGAGAATTATACGTTAACCAAGAAATCTGTACGTAAAAGAATTTATTGTGAAACCAACAAACAGCCGACTAAGGGTATACAAATATATGACAAAATTAACTGGGTTTAAAAGTCAATACAAATTATTGCACATCCCAAATTGAAACAATACGTTAAGCAAGAATCTGTATGTAAAAGAATATAGTGTGGAACCAACAAACAGCCGACAATTGTATACAATCAACAAGTGTATTACAAAATCAATTGGGTTTACATATCAATACAAATGCACATCAATTACAATGGCAGTACTCAATGCAGATGTAGAACCATATAATGGCAGTATAAACTGTGAGAGCAGTGGAACTGACAATAATAAGAAGAATAATCACCTCGACAAAACAGTGGTAAAGCTGCCGAGAACACCAGGGTGAACACCAGGGTGAAAAGAGATGTTATGTCAGTTGAAATGTGCGATTATACAGGCAAAGCGCCCGCTCTACTTATATAGTCTTCCAACACTTTCCATACAGTGCTAGACCAGTCCAGTGTCACGAGAACATCACAGGATACACCACACGTTTCTATAATGCTAAACATCCATCCATGTCATTCGAGCATCTAAATATAATAACTTCCTCACCTCTGCTTAGGTGCAATAGTACAACATTCCTGACAACTAACCATTGTCCAAATGCAATGCAATGAACTTCTACTGAATATCAACAGAAACAGATGTAAAACAGTTACAATTATTGTTTGATAATAAATTACACTGCCATGACAATATAAGTGGCTCTATGGCGATACATGGATTCGAGCTGATTATGAAGAAACGTGTACGACGATTTCACACCGGGAGAAATTGTCTTTAGAGAAATCTCTGAATAGCCTGATGAATCTAATCAGGCATGTCTCATGATAGCCCACTTAACATCCAAAACATGGTATCATCAAACCATGTGGTTCAACTTTATCCGAAAGTCCAACACCGAGTCGACCAAACACGATGGAATGAGAGAAGTGTTCAGAGAGCTTGGAACTGCCACGTCATATATATACAATGACAAATTGAGTCTTTCAAACAGTTTTATGACAGACCTGTTTAAAAAGAAATGATGCATCATTAATATAACTGATGTCCAATGCAATTCATCTTTTTACTTGTAACGCATGTTCCCATGTTTCTTCAGGTGAATAAATGATTGCCTTTGCATGTATTTGTGCCACTTGTGGGACTTGTTATAATCACATATTTGCGAACCCATTGTATCATCCAAGTTGGAGGTTATATATCAATCACAGAAAAAGACATGTGTGTAGACCTTTCAGAAGTATTCTTTCCTTTTCGTAGCTGTAAGCCCAGTACGTATTATGTGTGAATAAAAGCTATTGTAGGTGTGATTTTATTGTTGGTGTGCACTCCATGGCAACAGGTAATCGATCATGCCTCTCGCCGGTGAGTGAGTGAGTGAGTATGGTCTTATGCTGCTTTTAAATGATGTTCACACCGTGTTGCCTTCCACGCCAAATGGAACCTGTTCCAGTGTAAAATCGAGACTGATTATTCTCTGGTGTTGCCATTCTGTATGTTCAGCAACGTGAGACAGCGTTATTTTGATATTTGTTAGATTAGAAAGACACATCGATCTAGACTCAAATATATATATTTTTCGAACGTACAGACAACATGATAATTACAAATTACAATGATAGAGATTCAAGTAATATCAGGGGTATAGTTTATTTAGGAGAACAGATTATTTGTCATTTTTTATGAGGAACATCTGGATTCATACACTCGCCTGAAACAGCTGGCACTGTCTGCAAAACGTTGACTAAACGCCTCGCGTGCCCACGACGCATATCAACGTGAACAAGAGTCTTTGGCAACCCGGAGGTGTTATCAGACTGACCTGGATGGCACAGGGTCGACACCAAATGTAGTGCAGGTTTTCACGCTTCACGTAGCTCTCTTGTGTCGCACATTGATGGCGTAGTATTTCAGTGTCTCAGTTTTAGCGTCATATGCGGGTGTCGTCACATTTTCCCACCCAGAGTGGCGTCCGAAAGCAAGACTCGAGCATGTTGCGGACAGGAAAGGAGCACATATTTGATAACATAAGGGGATTAAGGAGAGTGTTTCAATTATACTGGGCGCAGACAATGTGTAGTATCAACACATATTCCATATCAAAACGTTGCCAAATGCATGACCTTCTAGGTGACACGTAGTTAAACTTCCACGTCCATTTCGCAATTTGTTATTGACTGTTCTATATGATAATTTCCGACAAACAAGTTACACTTCCAAAGGCAGCAGATAACAGACAACATTTTGAGATACAACAAGTCAGAATGTTGTAAACACAAGACACCTCATCCCAAGCATGCGTCTCTTCCGGAAGTTTTCCTTGATGTGCGTCTCATTATAATTCGTCTTAACCGCTTATCTTAATGGCCCTCAAACATATACGTGACACGCCACTGTGATGCCTACAGATTGGGCGATCTGCCTCGAAATTGGGATATATACCCAAAATACAAAACTATACTGAGACTATAGAGACTGAACGCATGACTTTAAAGTGTCAAAATGGGCCAACTTAAGATTGACCTACAATGAACGTGTCTGAACACAAGTGTGCCACTTTATCTTTCCCTAACCCTTACCCTAACCCTAACCCTAACCCTAACCCCAACCCTAACACTAACCTTAACACTAACCTTATATATTCTTCTAGCCAGGGGTTATGATTTCTTTGTAAATTCGAGGCAGGGAATTTGGCAAATTGAGTAAATTGACAAGGGTTTGTTATCAAGGATACTCACATAACATTATTTTTTACGCACTGTACAACATGGGCTAGTGGAGTTCCCCATGTAATTGCTGTGTTGGGGCGTCAGAATGTTATACTGGTCCCTGCAGCTACACTCATGTATAGGAGTGAGCAGTAGATAGTTACATATGCACTACAATACACTACAATAGAAATTAGAGGTTAGCTGTGTCGAGTGAATCAAGTGTTTCACATTCTTTTCCGAGGGACAGATAATAATCAGTATCGAATGCGATTTGTTTCTGTTATATGTCACTTGTTTGTTTAAAGTAAATATGCAAAGAGACATGAACCCAGTCATTCTATTGTTGCAACGTCGCCACGTACATCGCGTCATGAAGAATGGATGACTCCGTTTCCAAAAATCTGTGACTATGCGTTTGTATGAATACATCATTATGTCTATAGCCCGCTCGGAAAACACTGAAAACAACTGAACAATGTGTGTCAGTCAGCATGCTCCAACAAATACAATGCTCAATGACATTAACTAAAAATAATTTCTGATACATCAGTACCCTTGTTGGGTATATATGTAGGCATCGCTGAACGCTAACTTTGAGTTCGTTGATTTGCTTCCCCTGTGAATTCAAATAGCAGGGTCGACAGTTAAACTGAAACAACAGACCATGACATTATGATATATACTGGTTTCAATGGCTCTGTACACAAGGAAATATTTGCTTTGCTCTAGGCCGCTTATCTGCAGGCTCTACACATGCAGGCATGTCAAATACAGGCACAGACGTTTGTGTTTGAAACAGAATCCTGAGGACGATGTAGATTTGCCTCATGGCAGATGTTATCATAACGATGAAATAACTATGTGTATACAATTTACAACAAAATGATAATATATCCCCAAAAGGAGATGGCATAATTAATAGCAACTATAATTCGCTTAAATGCAGAAATATCATATGACGATGCCTGATAATTAAACCTTGTTTGATTTCAATGTATGAATGTATCATAAGTGTTGAGCGAAAAAGAGTATTTACACACTTTTATATCTCACACCTTCGTGTGCATGTTGATAAGTAGAGCAGGATATGCATAAGTGTATTTGCCTCCTTTTCACAGCAAAAGCCCTTTTGGGTAAAAGCAGCTGCCTTGTGCTTTTCCTACTAGGCGATTTAATGGATTGGGTGGTCATGCTCAGTAACTTGGCTGCTCACGTTCCTGATACCAATAATTTGTTTGTCTCACACAGAATACGTTTCTAGCTGGCGTCTTAAAGTTGCAACCATACACAAACAAATAAAACAATAATAGATAAATGCGACAAAACCCTTTCTATATTCATAAGAAATATCTGCTAAAAGCAGAGTCACTTCATGAGCAAGTGTTTGTGAATCACTATGGAATAGTGATGATACCAGCTCTTCGCGTCAAGATGAGCGTATCCTCCGCCACCGATGACATCCATCACAAACACAAGCAATCGTCAACCCGAAAATACACGGGAACATATAATACAAATAAGCAGGGAACCGCACGGGACACAACACCTGCCACCCGGATATGTTTCTGTAAAAGTTGTCACATCTAGGTATAGACTGTGTAATGAGTATATGACTAGTATTTGGCAGTATGTATTGTGTAACACAGTGATGTACGTGTAATGAGTATATAACTGGTATGTGACAATATGTGTTATGTGACACGGTGATCTATGTGTAATGAATATATAACTGGTATGTGACAATACCCGTTATGTGACACCATGATCTGTGACACTATGTGTTATGTGACACTGTGATCTATGTGTAATGAGTATATCACTGGTATGTGACAATATGTGTTATGTGACACTGTGATCTATGTGTAATGAGTATATCACTGGTATGTGACAATATGTGTTACGTGACACTGTGATCTATGTGTAATGAGTATATCACTGGTATGTGACACTATGTGTTACGTGACACTGTGATGTATGTGTAATGTGTAAATAACTGGTATGTGACAATATGTGTTATGTGACACTGTGATGTATGTGTAATGAGTATATCACTGGTATGTGACACTATGTGTTACGTGACACTGTGATGTATGTGTAATGTGTAAATAACTGGTATGTGACAATATGTGTTATGTGACACTGTGATGTATGTGTAATGAGTATATCACTGGTATGTGACAATATGTGTTATGTGGCACCGTGATGTATGTGTAATGAGTATATAACTGGTATGTGACAATATCCGTTATGTGACACTGTGATGTATGTGTAATGAGTATATCACTGGTATGTGACAATATGTGTTACGTGACACTGTGATGTATGTGAAATGAGTATATCACTGGTATGTGACAATATGTGTTATGTGACACAGTGATGTATGTGTAATGAGTATATCACTGGTATGTGATACTATGTGTTACGTGACACTGTGATGTATGTGTAATGAGTATATCACTGGTATGTGACAATATGTGTTACGTGACACTGTGATGTATGTGTAATGAGTATATCACTGGTATGTGACAATATCCGTTACGTGACATCGTGATGTATGTGTAATAAGCATATAACTGGTATGTGACAATATGTGTTACGTGACACTGTGATGTGTGTGTAATAAGCATATAACTGGTATGTGACAATATGTGTTATGTGACACTGTGATGTATGTGTAATGAGTATATCACTGGTATGTGACAATATGTGTTACGTGACACTGTGATGTATGTGTAATGAGTATATAACTGGTATGTGACAATATGTGTTATGTGACACAGTGATGTATGTGTAATGAGTATATCACTGGTATGTGACAATATGTGTTATGTGACACAGTGATGTATGTGTAATGAGTATATAACTGGTATGTGATAATATGTGTTACGTGACACTGTGATGTATGTGTAATGAGTATATCACTGGTATGTGATACTATGTGTTACGTGACACTGTGATGTATGTGACAGTATGTATTGTGTGTCACTGTAATGTATGTTAATGTAATCTAAACTCACTCACTCACTGGTTAACTCATGACAGAATCTTAAGATCTGGGAAAGACAGGTCTGGCTTTCTGTAACCGAAAGATTTGATTGTTTCGGATTGCGATCTGAGTTTTAGACTTCACAGGGGATGGAGGTAACTCCGAAGTTGGAACGGCGATTCGATGGGTCGGTGTGCCTCACTGCGGTGAAGTTACCACATTGTAGGCATTTGGGGGTCAAGAACTTTGTAAGTATGATTATGTTAAGTGAGCATAATGTACACCTGACATTGCAAATCTCAACAATAATGTGCAGTTATATCTAACCATGCTAACATGTCTAGACCACGTGGGGTAGCCTGAAATGGTGTTACATGTTTTCGTCAGTTTTACCTGAGAAGCACTTCTGTTCACTGTGGGTAAAATTATTATCAATAGAGGTAATTACATTCCAGGTAAAGTTTCAGTTTCTTGCATATCTAATACGATGTTTGAATATCTAGAATCAGTGGAAACATTTTATTTGTTTTAGCTTGAACCGACGACTTGAAGGAATACAATGTACAAAACAATGCGATGTAAACAACAGGAAGAAGTAAAATCGAGTACAAGAAACAATGCCTTTTTGTTATGCCTACACTTTCATTCAGGCAATTGAGCTAGAGTATTGTACCCTCTTCATTCACAAACTAAACTTAAATCACAAAACGCCTACACTTCGGAATGACCAGGAGGTCGAGTACTAAACCGTAACAACTGCAAATGAATTATCTTTAGGAAAGAATAAAGTGAGATGGGACATTACATTCAAAAGCTACAATACAAATACAAACACTCATACTTGTTATGAACTAAAAGAAGAATTACATTTGAAAACATCATACACAACAGCAAATGTACAGCAAATGCACGGATGTAAAAACAGTTCGTTATATCCGTGAATTGGTTATAAGCGTGTTCGTTATAAACAAAGTTTACTGTACTTAAAAATGTCGCGGAGCTCACACGGATTCACTTACTGTTGAGTTAGTTTCAAAGTATGCCAATGCAGTAGCGCGAATCTTTGTTTGAAGCGACCTTTGTTACTATCACGATCGTACACAGGCAGATCACACAGACAGTCTCGCTGACTTAGTCACTGAACTGATTAATCATCAGCCTACAAGACTGCACACATGCTATTGAACTTGATCATATCAAATCCCACCCTACCAACGCAGAGTGCAGTATAAACATGTACTTGAATAGACAACTGCGTGACATTGTACAATCTATATTATTATTATCCCAATCCGTTGGTCGCGTAGAGCTGACATGAATAATAATACTTAACCTAGTCTGATGTTTACTCAAATGTTCCGAGGGGATACGTCGTTGTGTCAAATATAGACGGGTGCATTGCTGTTGTTGAGAAGGTCTCGCACAGTGCAGTGATAAGTATCTTCCAGGCGAACTACTCAAGCATAGCCATAGCTCGGTGTGTCACGTCAGGCAGTTACAGTTCCCCTTTTTTTCGAACCTCCGCTTCTGTACGACACGACCCTTAACAATTCAGTATTGCAGCAGATAGCAAAGTAAAACAGAATGTAGTTTCTCTACCCTACCCTACCCTACCCTACCCTACCCTACCCTACCCTACCCTACCCTACCCTACCCTACCCGACTCTTGTGTATTATTATACCCTACCCTACCCTACCCTACCCTACCCTACCCTACCCTACCCTACCCTACCCTAGTCGACTTGACTCTTGTGTATTATTATACACTACCCTACCCTACCCTACCCTACCCTACCCTACCCTACTCCACTCGACTCTTGTGTATTATTATACCCTACCCTACCCTACCCTACCCTACGCTACTCTTGTATATTATCATACACTACCCTACCCTACACTACCCTACACTACCCTACCCTACCCTGCCCTACCCTACCCTGCCCTACCCTACCCTACCCTACCCTACCCTATCCTACCCTACCCTACCCTACCCTACCCTATCCTACCCTACCCTACCCTACCCTACTCTTGTGTATTATTATACACTACACTACACTACACTACACTACACTACACTACACTACACTACACTACACTACACTACACTACACTACACTACACTACACTACACTACACTACACTACACTACACTACACTACACTACACTACACTACACTACACTACACTACGCTACACTACACTACACTACACCACCCTCGATGTACTTCCCGGTCACTGACACTTTAACTTGAAAGCACAACTTTAGCTTTAGCAATATCCTCTGTCATCTACAGACAGAAAACAAATTAAAAATGATACTCCCAACACTAATAACCAAGTTCACCATCACAACATACACAAGGATAATGTTGTTGACGCATCCTGATTTCGATTCAGGAATTTAAATCTGAAGGATATCATATACACATAATCATTGCAAACTGATTGTTTAACAATTTTGGGATATCAACTACACTGGCAAAATATGAGAGTCGAATCCATATTCCATGAGTTTTACATGGAATACTGCACCAACATTTGAAGGACAAATGAAGGTCTTTCGCACATATATACGACATGCACACATTGAGTTTAACATAAATTGAAACAACATTATCCTCGCAGGTTAACGAGCAACCTGATATACAGTTGCTTTGTTGGGGGCTTAATAGATTCACCATATTTTTTGTCTTTCTTATGGGTATTTTGTGTCACCTGAAAGTTGACGTCAGCAAAATAACTATTTTAGTCACTTCGACCTAACTCGCGCCAATCTGGTTCCTTAGCAACAACCATGACACTGGTATCTGTGGTATGTGCTACATGGCATGAAGACCCACGTAATGCTGTATTGTATTTCCACAAATAATAAAGTTCAGTGAATGAGCTGTATATACAGTCCTCAGTGGTCCAAAACTGTTGAAACTTGATTCAAACAACGATGAGTATATTTTATTTAGGTTTGTCACTTGTGTTCGTTCAGATAGTTCGATCAGGGTAGTCAGGGGTAATAAAGTCAGGAATGTTTCACTCACTCAAACAAACACACTCCGACTTATGATAACAAATCATATAAACAAAAACAAAAACTGCCAATAAGCTGATTTCCCTTTGCTTGAAATATCAAAAACGACCAACATGCAATTATAAGGTGCAAATGTTTTCATCATCAAAACTATATTTCAACGGAAAAAAAATCAGCTCTGTAAACAGTCATAGGCACTTGGGTGTTATACTTGAAGCCAGTGGCAAATAGTCTTGTCATATAGATATCATAATTAAAATAACTTCCAAGATGATTTACTCAATGAGAAAACTCAAACATCTACTTCACAGAAATACTATTAACAATATATATACAATGTTCATAAGACCACACTTTGAATACGCATGTGAGGTTTGGGATGGTTGCACCAAAGGACAAAGTGAGAAATTAGAATAACTACAATTAGAAGCTGAACGCACTGTAACTGGTTTACTTAAATATGCCCCAGGCATTCACTATATTACAAAACCAGTTGGGAACCCTTAGTTGAGCGTAGAAAGAAACGTAAACTTTGTCTTTTCTTCAAAATTAATCATAACATGGCCCCTTCCTATCTAACAGATATTCTACCCAAAACCGTTGCTGCAAAAATTCATACAGTCTCAGAAACTCTGAAAACATCAGTGTTCCTCTCACAAGACTAAGACATTCGTGTGAATCCTTTTACCCATCATCTATCCGATTGTGGAACTCTATTCCGTTATCAAATCGAAATTCTACGATTTCTTGTTTAAAAAAATCATTACAAAAGCAACAACCCACGTCACCTGCGTACTTCGCTTATGGAAAAATAAAAATATAATATCTTACACACAAAACTGAGATACATGTGTAGTCAATTGAATTATGATTTATATAGAATTGGTATAAAAGATCACCCGAACTGTACAAGTTCGAATACATGTGAAAATGCATATCATTATCTCATGGAATGTACATTGTTCAGCGTGAAATTATGTTAAACAGCCTTAAAAATATTGTTCATAACATACCTGTTGATGTACACTTACTGTTATACGGCAATGCAGATCACGTTGGTACAGAAAATTAAGCTATATTTAAAGCAGTACAACATTATATATGTTCAACTAAAAGATTTGTGTAAAGAACTGTTCATTCAACAATCTCTCTCTCTCTCTCTCTCTCTCTCTCTCTCTCTCTCTCTCTCTCTCTCTCTCTCTCTCTCACTCTCTCTGTGTGTCTCTCTCCCTCTCTGTCTCTCTCATCAATAGTGTTGTATGCATATATATTGAATTTGAAATTGTGAAATTGTTGTAAATACCAGGGAGAGGGCGTTCTAAGTTGGAAGAAATTGTCCCCCAATCCCGTTCATTCCTTGTGAATAAATATGTTTAAATCAAAATCAGGTGGAATTATCGTTTTAGTAAGAAACTCTCTGACTGATTTTGTTATTAATATTGTTACTTTTAAACATAGTATATGTATTATTTTCTCGAAAGAAATGCTAAATGTTACTGAAAATAGTATGCATGTCTTTTCATGTGTGCATCCTGAACGTTCCAGCTGGTATGAAAACAAGGAAAATAAGAATGGTATTGGATGACTTCAAAATGATATTTGGGAATTGTTTCGGCAATATCCAAATTTTCCAATTGTATGTTGGGAGATCTTAATGCAACAACAGCCGAAAAGGTAGATTATTTAGAAGATGCTATTATTTCCCATTCTTTTATAATAATGGGTGTTACTCATATTATTTTCCAAGGCTCTGTCAACTACGATATTCCTGCGATAAAGTAGTTAAAATGTATGGAAAAAACCTGCTTGAGTTGTGTGTATTATTAGACATTCACATAGTGAATGGTAGACTAGGTGCGGATAACCAAATAGGAGAGTACACTTATGACAGCTCCAATGGTTGTAGTACCATAGTTAAAGTTGTATGCTCATCTGTTTTATTTTATCATATATGTGATTTTGAGGTTGTGCCTCAAAGTGACTCACTACATCAACCTGAAACTATGACGATGCCTGTTGTAAAATGTTCTGCAGAAAAGCAGTCAACAGACCGCCGTGTTCGATACACCTGGGTGGATAACAAGAAGGAACAGGTCATACATAATATGGAATCACCCGCAATTGCAACGAATCTGGATAAAGCAAGTTTAGAAGTTCTAACTTACATAGACAAGAGTGTATCAACATTAATGGAGGCTATACTTTCAGTGATATGTATATTCAAAAGAATTTTAACAATCATCAACAAATTTGTAAAACAAGAAAATCATGACATGATGATGATTCTTTATGAAACACGAACACTGTCGTGACTTTACAAATTTAGAAAAAAAATAAAGAAAATGAAGATTTGCTGAATTATCATCAAATCACAAATGAATATAAGACTATTTGTAAAAGACACAAGGTGATTACATGAACAGCAAACGTACCACACTGGAACAAACTACGGATTCAAAGACATTCTAGAAGAATATTAAGGAAAGAATGGATGGAATACTTTGAACATTTGTTTAATCAATCTACAATTGAAGAAGACAGTGATCTCTTAAACGACGAAGCTGAACAACCAATAATAAAAAGTGATGAAATCTCCCGCGATATCTTGGATAGACCAATCACTGAAGATGAAATAATTGACAGTAATAATTCTCTTAAAAACTCTAAATCACCTAATATGGACAATATCCTCCCAGAATACCTTTAATTTGCACTACCTAACATTGTCCCTATTTAATTTTCAATTGTATCCTTGATGGGGCGGTCGGGTAGCCTAGTGGTTAAAGCGTTCGCTCGTCACGCCGAAGACCCGGGTTCGATTCCCGACATGGGTACAATGTGTGAAGCCCATTCCTGGTGTCACTTCCATGATATTGCTGGAATATTGCTAAAAGCGGCGTAAAACCATACTCTCTTGTATTGTTGAAAGTGGTGTTTTTCAATAGATCGAGACACAGGTGTTATTATCCCATGACATGAAAAAGGCTCAAGATAATTCAAAGATAACTATAGAGCTATTAGTTTATTGAGTATTTTGTCTAAAGTGTTCAAAAGCATATTACGTACTGGATTATATTTTTAGCAGAATGTCAATCTGACTTCAGACGAGGACACTCGACAATTGACAATCTATTCATTTTAAATGCTGTTATTCAACGATGTTTAGTTATGTCTGGTCGTAAGTTATACGTTGCCTTTATAGACTTTACAAAGGTGTTTGACTCTGTTCGTCGCTTTATTTGTGGAAAGTATTTGAAAAGCACGCTGTCAGCTCTAAGATGTCCAAAATGTAAAGGACAATTTATGGTAATGTTCAATCCTGTGTCAGTAGTAACAACCTGCTGTCAAACCAGTTTCAATGTCATTTAGGTGTAAGACAAGGTTGCGTTTTAAGCCCCTACTTTTTTCAATTCTTTATAAATGAACTTGTACACACAATTGAACAGAAGCAGTTATCTGGAGTACAGATAACATCCTGATATTATGCAAGTCTTATTTTATTGCACTTTGCAGATGGTTTACTTTTAATTTCAGAATTTATTAGGGGACTACAGAAGGAATTATCTATCTTAGATAAGTATTGTGTGGAGTATGTCAGTTAATATTGATAAAACTAAAATTGGAGTTTTTCAGAAATGTGGGCGGCTGAATAAAAGTGAAAAAATGGTATCTGAATGGACAACTTGTGGAAGTCACACAAGGGTATAAATATTTAGGTTTGTTTTTTAGCAGCAGGCCGTACGCAACATAGCAGTTTAAGCTAAAATGGTACAAATGAACCTATTTTAAAGCATTAATTGTTAACAATCTGATTCTTCAAAATTTCTTTTCAGATTTTTTTACTCAAAAATACCACCTATGTTACTGTGTGGGTCAGAAATATGGGTGTACCATAAAATGGAAGAAGTTGATAACGTTCATTTATATGCTAGTAAATGGTTATTGAATGTTAAACAATATACATCAAGTATCGCCATATTAGGTGAATGTGGCAGATTCCCTTTACATATCAATGCAATGATGAGAGCTTTTAAATATTGGCTCCGTTTAATGTGTATGCCGGGTACCTGCTTACCTAAAAGGTGTTATAATATTTTGCATTTATACGATAGTAAAGGAAAGAAGAATTTGGTTACTAATATTAGAACAAAGTTATTTTCGGTCATGTTTGGTTATCACAATCACCCGGTAATATACAGGTATTTACTTCGATGTTATTTCAATGTTTGAAAGATAATTTTCAACAAATATGGCTCAGAAGTTTATGTAATAGCTCCAAAATGTCCTTCTATTCTCATTTTAAATTAACGTTGAAGTGTGAAGAATATTTGTATTGTGTAACCGTGAGTAAACTCCGGTCATGTATGTCATGGTTTAGATGCAGTGCACACTGGCTGGAAACAGAAACTGGTAGAAAACTTAATATCCCTCGTGAAGAAAGACTTTGCAAACTATGTCAAGTTTGCCTAATAGAAAACGATTTTCATTTCCTGCTAGTGTGCCCTGCATAGACCCACTTCCGCATCTCTATATTCCTTCAAAATATTATTTACACTAAAACGTCCATACGTTTAATATTCTTTTATCTACAACTAACAAAAAGGTCATTATTAATATCGCTAAATATCACAGTAAAGAAAGAATACGTATTTTATCATTGTGACTGTTGCCATAAATATGTCATACATTTTGTACAAAGGGTCTGTGTCCTATATAGTTCTGAATAAAGAAAGATAGAAAGAATGTGTCCGTTTTTATGAAAGTAGTAGAGGAAATTGAATTCCAAAATGTTACCAAGTGCAACCATCTATTCCAAAATTGATCAGTCTTTTATCTACCAGAAATGATTATGTTATTACAAACCTGTCCATATATTTAAAAAGACATTTACCTATGTTTACGAAACATGTAAAACAATTTCACAGCAGGAGAAAAGGCGACACACAACAACGCCTGATCAAATTGCCAATGTCGCAGTGCTGGGTTAGACAACCCGGCTTAACATCTTAAAGATAACAATAGAACACACATACCCGACCTTACCATGACACCGTTGGTAGCAGTTAGGCAAATCTCCCACTGGGAACAGACATACTTTAATGTATCCTGTGACACAAAGTGCATTATTGACTTGACAACCATATTCAAATGGGTGAAGTGAGTTTACTGTATAACCTAGGTAAACCTGATGGCTGCTGTCAATGGCATACACGATGCATTTAAGGTCATCTCTAAATCAGATCACTGTAAACCTGGTTCCATTTCATAGATAAAGTGGGTACCCAGTATCTCACGTCACACTTGTCGTGAAGAGCTCATGGTTACAGGCAACATGACCAATATATGCAGTAAATAACTTATGGGATGCTTTAGGTTTTCGGGATTATGTATTTACCTAGAAAACATGATTATGGCAACGATATGTTTAGCAATGTTTTGTTCATAATTACCTAAAAAGGGCCCGTTCCTTATTCATTAAACATGTACGATTCCAACCATAACGTGATAATGTACTTATGAATCACTAACATGTAAACATTATGCTAGGTGTTGGCGAAAACTTGAGCGTATCCTTCTCCACCGGTGACACCCATCACAAGCACATGCAAAGGCTAGTCAATTGCTCACCTGAAAAAATCAACTGAAACACAATAGTACAATTCAAAATAAGGAATTGCATTGGACATATTTTTTTTGGTCACTGAAGCGTCAAGTTTGGAAATGTCTCCTACATGTCTACCATAAATGGTTTTGAAATCTGTACAGATGTCTTGAATGTTGTAATCTTGATCGACCAACTTCCGTGCAAGAAGAGAAACGGGTGGCCCAGGCGCCGGAATTCGCTGTGCAGATGTGCGTCCCCTGAGCACACCAGAAACCTATGATTGTTGGTTCGAATCACGGTTCACCCCCGATTATGTTTCTAGGTTTGTCAGCCCCATACCCGTACGCGTGATCGAGGGTTTCACCGAAGTGGTAAATGTTTGAGACCTGCATCACTTCGGGCTTTCCTCCCACATTAAGCTGACACGCTGTGATATATCTGGAACACTGTTAAATACGGCGATAAACCCAACTCACTCACTCACTCTGAGCAAGAGCCATATGCCACTCTTTGAATTCTTGGAAGAAAGGGCATGCTCAGTTGTTACTCAAAAGGTGGGACACTAAGAGCTGAAAATGCAGGTAGTCATCTTTCCCTTAATGTTGAAATATTACAGCAGCTGACGCAACATTAAGGTTGTTCACAAATATCTGACATATACACATTGAGACAATATAAACCAAAAACTGTTTTAGCTGGTTGATACGCAACATGATATACATTTAATTTGTGTGAAGTTCATTGGATAAACCATACTTATTGTTTTTCTCTTCGTGATTTTGTGTCACCTGAAAGTTGGGCTTCAACGCCTTGACGTCAGGATTATTCCTTACTAAGTCACGCAACCTAAATCACATCAACCTGGTTCCTTAGCGACAGCCATAACAGTGTTATCTGTGTTGTGTGTTACCTGGAGTGAAGTACCGAGTGGTTCTGTATTATATGACCACAGGTAATCAAGTTCAACGACAGCGGCCTACATGACTGTCCTCAGAAGTCCAAACCCTAATTTACTGATTTTTTACATTTGATTCAAACTTGAATCAGGGGTACTATGGACAAGAACGTTTCACGCATACACCTAACAAATCAGATACAAATAATTCCAATAAGCTGCATTTCCTTTGCTTGTGAACTTTACTTCATATTAAATGACTACCCTGTAATTGGTACAGGTAAATGTTTCCATCTTTGTTCAACTGCCTCGCTTTTCCCTACTGTGAGCAGGTGCGATGTGGACTGTCGTTCACAATATCAATAACTGGCACAGCAAAAAAAATGCAGTTTCCGGTATCCGGATACCTGACGGATACCTCCGGACACTTACCCAAAACGCGTCCGGGTATCCGGTGGCAGATACCATACCGGATACCAGATCCGTGGTATCCGGCATGGACACCTCACCTGAAAGTATGGCACCTGGAATCCGGGTATCCGGCACCGGATACCTCACCGGATACCTCAATCTGGGTGTCCAAGGATCCGCACTGGATACCAAGGATCCGGCACCGGATACCTCATTCTGAGTTTCCAAAAACATGTCACAATTTGGGGGTGCATTTTTTTCAGTTAAGTGTGAAACACCTAAATATATATTGGAAACTAACCATGAAAATTGAACATTGCTGAAGGAATCCGGCAGGTATCCGGCAGGTATCCGGATGCAATTTTTTGAGATGTCTTAATCCTGGTAAATGATGTTAGCCTGGGCATATCAGATAGCTGTAGTAACATTCTGTGTCATTTTAGTTGTAAATATCCCCTTAAAGTTGAGATCTATGGGCAAACATCAGTTCTAATACATGTATGATGATATCCTTAAGTTTCATGTTCAGACTTCCAGATTGTTCTGAGTGAAAGTATAAACTCATCGACTGTGTGCTAACTTGGGCCTTTGGTCCTAGTGAGATGATAATATGATTATTTGTAAAGGTACAAGTACTTGTTACGAGCATACCAGCTTCATTTAAGTTTGAAACACAATATGCGTCACTCTGAGGGTGACATGTACCAGATTTCAATACACTAAAGAGAGCTGTTCCTCAGTTACTGTGAACATTTTTACTGAAAGACATTGAAAGCTAATTTGACCTTCAATATCAGTTGCGACTATTTCAAAAACAATTGTAAATTGCTTCATTCAGTATAATATTGACAAACATATGACAATGATATACAACTATATGTATAAGAGTTATTCAGACTTCTGCAGGAAAAGGCACATTAGAGAACAAGAGTCATCAGAAAGATGACATAACCCCCCGGCAGCTGTCTGTAAAGTAACCACTAGTAAATGTGCAATTCTGTATGTAATGAGTCAACAGTTTAAAGTTCTTTAAGAAGCATACATTGTTTACCCACAAAAGATTCACCATGGTCGCATCCATATGAATGCCAAGTTTCGATCAAATACACTGAATGGTTTTCGAATTCTGCCCCAGAAAGGAACCTCATCCTCAATTGAGTCTATGTCCAACTTCATTCCATATAAATTTAAAAAAATAAAAATTAGAAAAATCCCAAAATATCAAAAGGCACCACTTCAGTATGTGCCTGATAGCTTTGCCAAGTTTCGATCAAATACACTGAATGGTTTTTGAATTCTGCCCCTGAAACGAACCCCATCCCCAATTGAGTCTATGTCCAACGTCATTCCATAAAAAAAAAAAAAAATTAAAAATTAAAAAAATCCCAAAATATCAAAAGGCACCACTTCAGTATGTGCCTGATAGATTTGCCAAGTTTCGATCAAATACACTGAATGGTTTGGGAATCCCCGGAAAAGGAAATGATTACGGATGGACGGAGGGACAGACTGGCTGATCGCTATATCACCCCGTATCATATGTCGGGGGGGATAAAAAGTAAGTGATGACCTGTTGCCAGCTTCTATCCCTGCCCTAAGGAAGAGTTTGGCCATTAACAATTTTTTTGTCTGGCTATGACATTGACCTTTGACATAGCAGATCAATGTGTTATTCCAAAGATGTCCAAGCAATGCATGGTTTCATACGATAACTGTGGCTATCAAACTGAGGCAAAATATTGGAAAATCCCCATTTACACACCTGGCTAAAGAAACATAAACAACAAACAAATTATCAATTTCTTTTATTTATATGCCTATATCACACATTGAACATTGTTCACATGATGGTTCCTGATGCAGTATGCAATTTCCTCCTATTCTTCAATACTCATAACAGAGTGGGATAACGGTTCGCTTGAAAGCATAAGCAGACCATGCTCACCAGTTCAGAATTACTTGCCCTCAAACATCCTTTTCCTTCTATATTG
Source organism: Haliotis cracherodii (assembly GCF_022045235.1). Lineage (NCBI taxonomy): Eukaryota > Metazoa > Mollusca > Gastropoda > Lepetellida > Haliotidae > Haliotis > Haliotis cracherodii. Next base: position 2,009,332 of record NW_027266267.1, read on the forward strand.
CCATGGAAAAACAGGAACCAGGATGAGGGGAGGTCAGATCGGCTCTATCCCAGTTGCATTGTGTTAGTAGAATTGTGAACATTCCATTTGGTGTCCACATTTATAGACAAGTAGTCGCAAACGTCATTCCTTTCAAGTGATTACCACATGGCCAAAGACAATAATTTCTTCAACGTCCTTGAAGGGTCCCACTACGACTTGGCATTGGTTGGTCTTCTCACATTAGCCAGACCAGCCTTTGTGAGTGTGTCCCAGCGTCAATTGGGATATAACTTCTTGGTAGGCCCCCATTGAAATAACAGGATTCTCCTCATTGCTGTCTGCCTATCACTTCCGATATCTGGAAGGGTCCTTCCAGACTGTCAACCAGTCATCCGGGTATCTCAAGCTGGACTTCAGTTTCTGCAAAATCATGTATGAAGATTGTAGCAATAGAAAAGAATTGTTGCAACATGTACTTACAGATAAAAGGCAGCAAATTCACTTAATTTATCATCTTTGAGTTTTGTTATATACCAAACATTTGAGATATATATTGTTCCATGCTGATGACTTGAAACAATCATTAACTGACATCTCTTAAAAATGCTTGCCATACAAGCCAAAGTAATAGATGAGGTAGCAAGTGGGCTCATTGATCGCTCGTAATCGTACCCAATAACGTGGGATGTTGTCCATAACAGTCATCATCGGTGCGTCTCGATCGAGCTCATAACATTAATCACTGGTTTGCCTAGTTGAGATTTGATTATTTATAATCCTTGTCATTTAGCTGAACTATTGCTGGATGTGGTGTTAAATGAGTGAAATGGGAAGAGAGCCCGAAGTGATGCAGGTCTTACATGTTTACCAGTTTGATGAAACCCACAAGCAAGTGTATGATGCTACCCTAGATCAAGCCCAAGAGATGCAACTATGCACAGCAAGTTGTGGTGCCTTTGATAATTAGGCCATCCATGCCAACAGGTGATAAAGAACAAGCAAACTGAAGAAACATTTGCAGAATAGCTACATGGACATGATGAACCAAACAGAATAATTTCAAATATTTACCACTCACTGCTACTCTTCTCTTGTTCCTCATTGCTTCCCTTTTTCCATTGATGCTGTGCAGATGACTGACTCATTCATTCATCCAGACATTCTGCAAACATAAGTAGCATTCACATTACAGAAATATCCAAACTGTACATGCTGTATATTGAATTCAATTGAAAAGGCCCCAGTTGAGTTTCCAACTTAGAACTGCCCTTATTAAAATATTTCATCCCAAACATTCAGAGATAAAACATAATCCCATATTTAACAACTGTCAAACAATTATTTGACAACAAAGCCAGGATCATTCAACATACACATTACATAGGGAATCACTTGTTGCAAAAAAGATCCTCGCCAAGGTCAGAGTCATTCCATGAAATATTGAATTATTTAGTTATGAAGCTTATACAAAACAAGGACAGTGTAATTATAAAAATATGCTAAGCGTAAAAAAAGTAAAGTCTTTGGTTGCCATTATTGTAAATTATAGTCTGTATTAGCATCCCACGAGAGTTAATAATCGTTCCTAGATCTTTGTACTTTTCTTCATTATCTATAAAAAGCGGATCTAATTTTGATCATCTTGTTTTGACCACAAATCCATTACGCCCCTTATGCAAATCCTTGTCGTCATAACAAACAGTTGACCATAGTACTTAAAAAGGACCCTTGGCGTTTACGGTAAAGTATGTAGAGCAGGAAAATATCTAAATCAATCCGTTCCATAAGATCTCTGCACAGAAATCATAAGGTCACGAAGCCCTGCTACGTACCTGGCATCCGCATTTGCTGCCAATCGCCTTTCCAAATACTGTTGACTTCCGCGTTGTGGATGGCTCAGAGGAACTTCGGCCGGCATTTCCGTGGTGGAGGTGAATGAGAACAATGTATCGATACACGAGGTAAGCTTATCGTAATCAAGCATCACAGTGTATATCGATACACGAGGTTTGTTTACATCCATGTTCTAAAATGGCGCCCTGGACCGTAGGGGAATATGGGTAAAATGGCTTGTTCCGGGTTAACACAAAGCTGGGCCCCCGTCTCTAATATCACAATATTGTTTGGCGCAAGTTGAAGGCGCGCATAGGGAGCCGGGAACCAGTTTAACACGACATAAGCTGGTTCCCGGCTCTCTATGCGCGTCGTCAACTTGCGCCAAGTTATATTAGAGACGAGGCCCAGTTTATACACTGAACACGATCGGTCATTTCGTCAAAATTGGCCAAATATTGAGATTGCAGCTGAGGTCATGCTGGCAGCTGAAGTGACACATTAAGGTAAGGAATATGTGAATATTACAATGATCACGTATTAAAGTAATTTACCACATGTAAGCCTGTCACATGTGACACATTAACTTTTATAGCCAACATGTAAGAAAATGTATCAGGATATAATTATATTTTTATATAACAAGTAGCCTGTCTATCATATGTTATTATTTGCTTATGTATATAATGAAGAAATATGTTTACTTTAACTGGATAATTTGTATGCTAATGTGACTCACTGTCTTATTTCATATACTCCCTTTACTCTGTGAGATGATTAATAGCCTCAACATATTTTTCCAGATGTGAAGAATCAAGAACAGCTTTAATGACAGGGAAGTTTTGCATCAGAGATCATCGTGAAGTGGAAGATAAGACATTTTAAGGGTATGAACATTTTCACTTGAACTAGTTGAACAATAACCATGATGACAACTTTATCATGGGGGAATTTTTGGTGGTGGGGTAGCCTAGTGGTTGAAGCGTTCACTCTTCGTGCTGAAGACCCATGCAGGTTTGATTCCTGCCACATAGCTGCGATATTGCTGAGTGTGGCGTTAAAACATCAAACAAAGCTAACAGCCGCATACATACTCACATGGGAATTCCAGGTTGAAGTTAGTCCCCATCAACATGATCAACCTATGCTAGTTGTAAGAGATAACTTAATGGATCGGCTGATCAGGCTCGCTGACTTGGTTGATCCATGTCATTGTATCCCAATTGTGTGGATGGATGCTCATGATGTCAATCACTGGATAGTCTGGTCCAGACTTGATTATTTACAGACCGCCGTCATTTAGCGGGAATATGGCTGAGTGCAGAGTTAAACAACAAACACCAACATGATTCTACAACCTGCTCTTGTGGATACCATTTTGAGGATCCTACACATAACTTCTTTTCGGGTCTTAACTATTGCAATATGTTCTACTACATGTGTTTTAAACATATATTTTTTTCATTGGCTTATCTAAATGATGCTCAAATACAAAATAATTATTAATAAAATACTAATTCTATACTATTGCAAACTATCAGTTGAGCAATAATGTAATCATCTGATTATAATTAGATAATGAAGGAGAAGTCCATATTGATTAAATCTACCAGATTCTGAGATAAATGCACGTATTGATTGATTTATTTCAATGTTTTCCTGTACATAATTTTCAACAATTCCATATAAAGCTTTCTTATATCCATGCTGTATAATAATACCTATTATTTCTAATAATAGCATAATTTGGACACACAAATAAGTACTGAATGGTATTTTTATAACAGGTGCCACACATGTGGGATAGGTCATTTGACATTAATAATTTTTATGTGAATTTAAATCACTACAAGCTGATCTGAGTCCTGAAAGGATATGCCTTCGATTCTGTGAAAATGGAAATGATTAAACATCTCCCAATATTAACCATGCTATTACAGAATCTGTTCACTTGTTTGTGTATGTAAAATATTTTTGAACGATTTCATCCATCTAAAGATTGTTTGTATGTGTGATGTGCCAGTAGAGGTATATATGTACAAGCATGTGCATGTATACGCGTATAAAAATTATGTATGTTTGGCTAGGTACCAGTATATGAATTAGTTGTTTTGTGCGACTTGTATATTGGCATCATCATAGTTTCAACAGACAGTTTTATGTATATCAAATGTTAAATGTCTTTGTAGGGAGAATTGCATATCAAAACTGTCATTATTTTATTACTTATGAGTAGAACTTTTTAAGTATCTGGCAAGATACATTTCCTTGGTCCACAGAAACATGTTACCAGTAAACTGACTTGATAAGTAGCATAGCAGTCAGTGTGGTTGGAAACTAACTAAGCCGTCACTACTCAATTAAGTAATTAACAGATAACTGCAAGTGATAATACACACCTGACTCTAATTGCCCTGTTAATCCCTAATCCACCTTGAGTTGACATTGAGTTCATCTTACTAATGAGGTGTTGTGAGTGTAACGAGATGATAAACATCAAAGGTGGGGTAGGCTTTAATCAAGTGTTCTGTAGAAGAGATTATGTCATTTGTTTAATGTTTATTTAGGATTAGCTACATCCCTTGATCCTACCAAGACCATGCTTGAGATTATCAGACAGTTTGTCTGGATACAACTTGATGTCTCAACTGTACTTATTGGATTCTGCCTTGTAGCAAACTATGTGTGTGACAAGGGCTTTGACCACTCTGTGCAGATGCATAACAATGCATAATGAACTTGGGGTATGATTCAATTATGTCACACAAGTCAAAGATGGGTTCCACTGTATTTAGAAACAGACAATAGATGCAATACTGTGTAACTTTATAACAATCTAACGAGTATTCAAATAGGAATACACATATATTTACAATGACCCTTGAAAGGTTCCAAAACCAAAAAGAACTACTTAAATTATGATTACACTTGACCAATATATTTGGCAGTTTTTCCCGTTATTGTTAATCTTAATTAAAGATAGGATAAATGATAAAAATATGATAATGATTTTACTCATGACTAATCATGGGCGGATACAGCTTTTTTTACAGGTATTTATTGTCTTTGGTGGTAATTTATACAGAAATAAAGATTTATTTTTCGAAATAAAAAGGGGGGTGTCCCCGCAGATATATTGCTGGAATATTACTAAAAGCTGTGTGGAACTATACGAACTTGCACACTCATTATATAATATTTTGAGATCACTTACATGACTTGTGTGATTGAAAGTTTTGATAATTATGAATACCGTATTCGACGTAATAAGCGCCCAGGGCGCTATCAAAATTTCGTAGTTTATGCTGGCAGCCTGAAATGTTAATGTACGACAAATATATTTTTCCAGAATGAAATTCCCCATAATTAAGGGTGCATATCACCCACGAGTGTGTATTATATGCAAATAAATAAGTCTTGTATACATTGATCAATTGGAAAGGGTGCTAATTGGGATTGTTCACTAGCCAATATATTAGCAAATATTCCCATGGGCGCTTATTAAAGCGAGGCGCTTATTACATCAAATATGGTAGTTATGTTTTCATGTATAAGAACCTATTTTATGCAATTTGCATAGCCTTGTTTACCCTTCCTTATGTTTTGATGTAATGCAAACATTTGAGAAAAATTCAGGTAATCCTGCCTTATGGCACTACAGGAAGTGTTTTCAGAAGATCAATTACAATTTTGTATTTTCTGTAAAATTTACTGTTTGCTATGGCTTTTTTACATTGGTTAACATGGTTTGGTTAACAGTTGCTTGATAAACTGTCATTACCTTACTCATTGAGAAACCAACTTTTTACCCTTTGTCAATATATGTGTGTTTCTTATATTTTTAATAACAAGATTTTAAAGATGTTATAAATTGTTTCAGGCACCTGGATTTCACAATGACACCAGATCAGACAAGTCATACAAAGGACTCTCAGGGTGATGAATAATCCTCCCCAGAACAACTAGCAGGTTCACCTCAGAAAGTGATGATTCTGAATGAATAATGCCACATCAGTGTGATTCTGTAGGTTGTTTTATTACGACATTAATCAAGTCTAAAGGAATTAATACCACAGCAGTGAGACTATGTTTATGTGGTGTACACTGATGCTGACTATACAAATCTGAATGACTTTTGTGGTTTACTGCACAAACATAATTGACTTTAGATATTCTTCTGAGATTTGACTGATTTGTTTATTTAGAAAATGGCATTGAAGCATCTGTTTCTGTTTTTGAATGTTCTTGCAAACACCTTTGGTTACTGAACCAATGAAATGTCATAAAATCAATAAATATGATTTGTTATCTTAACAATTTTTTTTGTTTTGCTTCTTTAAAGAAATATGATATTGATCATTCATAACATAGGTGCTAACATATATCAAATATACTAATGCCCTGAATGTTTTCCTACAATTAATTCAGCTCACTGAATGAAGTTTTTAGTTCCATGTCAGTAGAAAAATTACATTGATATTTTTATGTACCGGTACTTTATTAGGTGTTTTCTGTGGATGCACCCATTTGGGTTAATGATATTCTGTTTCAAACTTCAATGAAACTCGTCTGTCAAGAGGTAACAAGTACTGATACAGTTCCAAAATAATCTTTTAATCTCACTAGGAACAAAGGCCCAAGTGAGCACATAGCCAATGACTTTCATTTTTTTTGTCAGAGTGAGTATGGTGTTATGTCACTTTATGAGCAAAATTCCAACAATATCATGATGGGTGATACCAAGCAATGTACCGATGTGGTGAATCGAGCGCTTCAACCGCGAGAAGCTAGAACAAACTGGGAATATGAAGATGAAATGTAAGGATACCATCATACCAGGACTGAATGCTTTTCATTTAATATGCTGAACATCTAAAATGAAATATATATGAATTTGAAAAATGTTTTCACCAAAAGTACCTGCCCATTAAGGGGATATTTACAACCAAAATAACACAGAATATTACTACAGCTATCTGCTATGCCCAGGCTAACATTATTTACTAGGAGAAAGACATCTCGAAAAATTGCATCCGGATACCTACCGGATACCTGCCGGATACCTTCAGCAATGTTCAATTTTCATGGTTAGTCTCCAATATATTTTTAGGTGTTTCCCACTTAATTGAACAAAATGCACCCCCCAAATTGTGACATGTTTTTGGAAACTCAGAATGAGGTATCCGGTGCCGGATCCCTGGACACCCAGATTGAGGTATCCGGTGAGGTATCCGGTGCCGGATACCCGGATTCCAGGTGCCATACTTTCAGGTGAGGTGTCCATGCCGGATACCACGGATCTGGTATCCGGCAAGGTATCTGCCACCGGATACCCGGACGCGTTTTGGGTAAGTGTCCGGTGGTATCCGGCAGGTATCCGGATACCGGAAACTGCATTTTTTTTGCTGTGTGGATTGTCTGGACCTGACTCGATTATTTGCAGGGTGACATTATGCAGCAGAAATATTGCTAAGGGGCGAGATAGTGTTATGTATTGAATAACAGGTTTCATATTCCCTGTATTCCCTGTACCAAAACGTAGATTGTCGAGCATCGAGCCAAGAAGTTCTCAAGCGTTGTTTCCCTTTAGCTGTTTATGTCAACACTAACATCACTTGGGCGCTCGTCACCATTATTGATCTAAAATCTCACTCTAATTTCATTTGTGATTAAAACTGAGACATTCAATTCTATTGCAAGACAATGTTTGAACTAACCCTTATTATCTTGATTTACCTCTCAAGGACCTGGAGAGTCTTCATTGTTCCGTATTATCTGCATCAGAAAAAAAATCAGATTCCAGTAAATTTCAAAACGTGTACTTTTTATGGACACTAACTACCACAATTTATCTCTAATTTCCCATTGTACTCCGACCAGCACATACCCACATTAGTTTTACAATATACTTTCAGGCATTTAGAAGGACAGATTTCTGTGGGTAAGGATAAGAATTTATGGATGAACAACTTCTTTATTACAATTAAGAGCGACGTTTCGGTGTAGGTTCTAACACCGTTATCACTTGCTTGATAACGTTGTTAGAACCTACACTGAAACGTGGCTCTTAATTGTAATAAAGAAGTTGTTCATCCATAAATTCTTATCCTTGTTTAGTACTCCAACTTCTAAATGCCTATCAAAGAAGATTTCTGTGGGTTTAAGTAGTGATAAGTAGTGCGGGATACTTTAAGGGGAGGGTTGTACCTGATATAGTTTATGTTTAATTCATGAAGTGTTTGTATATACATTTCTTAATAGTTTAAGAGTGATATAAGGGAGATACGATTCATAATCATTAACCAGAACGCAAAATGGGGGAGTTATATTGGATATAGTTAATGTTTCATACAGAACATTTTAGAGGGTAGGATTTGTATCCATTATATTCTATTCTTAATTCAGAAGTCTGTTTGGGAGGTATTTGCTTGTATGGAATATATTTATTGTTCATGTTATACAATTTTAGGAAGGTTTGTATCAGATATAGCTTACTTTTAATTTAGACGTTATGCGAGACGAGTATTCAACGATATCAATGCCTATCAGTTTCATTTAAGAACAGAAGGAGAATTTCAAATCATCGTTTCAGTGCCAGTCTTACTTCATGAGGTCAACACTACAAGTAAAACACGCTGTGTGCACCACTGGTTGTTAGATGATGCATCATAGATGGATGCCCTCACCTAGGTGAACAGTACCAAGCTGACTGTTGTTCATTTTGCGATGAACGTCAGTAAGTCATTTAATTACGCTGTCAATCGAGCGGAAACATAGAAGGCTACTTTAGGGAATTCCTCAATGTCAACTGGGACGGAATCAACATATTACAATTTATGTTAGATTCTGCACCTTACACCAAAACTAATGCCAAAATCTTAGTCTTCAAATAAAGAATTAATTTTAATCTTTTTATAATATAATTGTTGTCACAAACATCTGGTGGCTAGTATCTAACGCGTCGCGTGCGTTGAATAAACCCCACTGCATGGCCCATGACATGACTGATACCAGAACCATGGCAAACACTGGTCAGGACGATGATTTCAATGAATTGATGTATTTTTGCGAATTTGATATCAGCGTTCCTGGTGTTACTACACACTTTTAAAGAAACTATCTCGGAATCATCGGAAATATCCAAACGAGAAATTAAAGATGTATAAGCACTTTCTGATAACAAGGAGTTCCAACCCCCGGAAATTCCAGCCCAGTCAAACAACGTTCTGAAGCGTTTCAATGTTGCTACTGAGGACAAATTGGTGCAGTATGAGTCATTACATCAGTCTGAATCAACAAAGAAAAACACAAAATGGGGACTGAGAATCCTTCAAGGTATGAGAATATGTTAAAATGTTTTCCTGCATAAGCCAAAATAAAACTAATTTAAATTTATCAAATTCTTGGTGTGTATTACATTTACAGCGAGATTTATGAAATGGGAGCATCAGACAAAACGAAACATGAACACAATACACATATTTCGGACTGGTACCTGAAAACCTTTAACGAGACATGGAAAATGTACCCCCAGAGACAATTGCTCTCCCTATTGAGGCTCACTGTCAGAACACGCACCGTGCAAGGGAGACTACTCCTTCAGTCACACCAACATCACCAAACCAGTGAGGTGGAAGAGGCTCACTGTCAGGACACGCACCGTGCAAGGGAGACTACTCCTTCAGTCACACCAACATCATCACAGCAGTAAGGGAAAGAGGCTCACTGTCATGACACGCACCGTGCAAGGAAGACTACTCCTTCAGTCACACCAACATCATCACAGCAGTCAGATGGAAAAGGCTCACTGTCAGGACACGCACATGGCAAGGGAGAGTACTCCTTCAGTCACACCATGCACAGCTACTTTCACAAGTGTTATTTTTGTTTGTTGCTCATTGCAATATTCTTAGTAAACAGGAATGTAGCAGATACATTATTGTGTTTATTGGCAGGAAGTCATTTAATAGATGTAATAATATTTGTACAAACATTTGATTTTAGAATTGCAGGTATATCATATCTTATTTGAACCAAACACCTTAGATAGCATTACCATATTTTGTAAGCATCACTGCAATAATTACTTAAACAAAGAAATTGGCATGCATCAACCAAGTCAGCGAGCCTGACCACCTGATCCCGTTACTTGCCTCTTTACGATAAGCAAAGTCGCTTTTTACGGCAAGCATGGGTTCCTGAAGAACTATTCTAATCCGGATCTTTATGGGTATTCTACATTTCTAAGAAGCATCAAAACAAAATGTTACGAGCTTCTTCATAATCCCAACAATGTAATACAGTTACAACACTGTTTAACAATAAATTACAGTGCCTCATAACAAGGTATATTGATGATCTGATATTGTTCGTGGGTTTTACTGAAGTGGTAAACGTCTGAGACCTGCATCACTTAGGGCTTTCCTCCACAAATTAAGCTGACAGGCCGTGATATAACTGGAATACTGGAATCACTCACTCAGAACACAATTGTAGGAAGGTTGGCATCAAACATTTTTTTGATAATTAATTCAGAACGCTACATTGGAGAGAGTATTCAACCATACTGAGAACACATACTTCACTTTCGTCTGAAAACAGGAGTATTTCAATTCGCAAGATCACCGTTTCAGTGACAGCGATACTTTATGACCTCGGCCATGCTGGCAAAACAAACTGACTTCACAACTGTGTGTGAGATGATGCATCATACATTACTGACATCTATAGACAACTAACTTGTCGTGAGACTAAGGACCGGCACTAATGCTCAATACCTTTACAGGTTCGTGTCATCAATACAAACAACAGTGCATCACAAATATCACAACATGACATTATCAGCGATATTTTGGAAACAAGAAAAACACGAATACTGGAGAGTTCCTCATAAAATAACAAAAAAAGCTGAAACATGCATCCATAGACATATTTTACATGATAATTAACCAACTTCATCATAAGCTCATTTTGATATGTAAAGTTGATCCATGCCCTAGGGTGAAATACGTGGTTGTGGATAAAAGGAGTGAGTGAGTGAGTTTGGTTTAACGCCGCTTTTAACAGTATTCCAGTTATATCGCGGCGTGTCAGCTTAATGTGGGAGGAAAATCCAAAGTGATGCAGGTCTCAGACGTTTACCACTTCGGTGAAACCCACGAGCACGGGTATGGTGCTGACAAACCTAGAAACATAATCGGGGCGAACCGGGATTCGAACCCACAATCATAGGTTTCTGGCGTGCCCAAGGGACGCAACTCTGCACAGCGAATCGCGGCGCCTTAGACGACTGGGCCACCCGTGCCCCCTGGATAAAAGGAGAAAGTATTAGCTAGTACATTGCCAGAGGTTCTAATATCTGATCCAAAACGAAGCAGGCACAACATGTATCCTGATCTATCTCTGTTTGAAGCTGATTAAGAAAGTTTTTTTCAACAACACAACACACCCTAAACAGGGTGATACAAGGACCTAATCGATTATATTAGGCTCCCCACTAATACAAGTAAGCAGCCCATTCCAAAGATGCTCCCCACTAATATAATGACATAACCCAACAGCAAAATCAGTTTTGCCTTGTCATAAACTGGTACCCTTGTTGGTCTCGTTTAATAAAGACGAGAGTAAACAAGCGGCACAACCACCTCCTTAACCTAAGGTTTTCAAAATATATTAATATCAAATTCACAATTGGCAGAACATTCGAGCTTCTAAGATTTCTATTGAACACATTTACGAAGGTGGGAAGTGAAATGCAATGTCGAGCTGTCAAGCTTTTCATCTTGGCAAAAAGGTGTACAAAAGTAAGAAGTTGGAAGCGGTGTTGGTCTTTCAAGCATTCCATCTTTCAAAACTATGTGATCTGTGAAACAAAACCAGGAAACAAAATAAAGCATGAACTGCTGATTTTGATTGATTTTGAAAAAAAACAACGTTTGATACTGTATCGAAAGCTTTGATGATGTTAGTCCTTGAAAAGTATGGTCTCGACCCAGTTCTTAGTAAATGGATCAGTATGTTGAGAAGTAACTCAGACTCATGATCCACATCTTTCAAAATGAAAGAGTGAGCAGGCAGGGTGACCTTCTCGCTCCGTATCTCTTCCCTTTTGTGGCTGACATTTTAGGAAATATGGTTATAAATAAAACTTATAAGGGGGATAAATCTCAACAATACTGAAAATAAACTTGGACAATATGCTGATAATACAGAATTACTTTTAGATTTGAACAGAATCAAGCCTCAAAGCTGCTTAAGATACTCTTGACATATTGAAAGAAATATCAGCCTCATGATTAATGTAGATAAGATTAAGAAATTTGATTGGCACAATTACAAATAGTAATGTTAGGCTATGTGAAAATACACAATCAGATTGGCATATAGGCAATTTTGACTTACTAGAGTTTTAAACTTAAAACCACAAATAGAGGACCTTTGGGTCATTAACACTAGAAAAAGACTAAAACATGTGAATAAAGGCGAGCGAGAGGAGAAGAAACTTGGAATTATTTGGTAAAATTACGATTCTCAAGACACTTGCATTGTCAACAACAATACATATTTTAGAACATTGCCGAATCCGCCTGAAAGTTAAATAAAAACACTAAATAATATTTCTGTAACTTCATCTGGAATGACAAACCTGATAATATAAAGAGGATCAATTTTATAATGAATAAGTTATCTTATGATGATAGATCTCAGTGCTTTTATTGATTCTTTAAAATTGTCATTTCTGAAACAAGCTAGCAATAAAACTGCAGCCAAAATATCATATTTTCCATTTCCACATTTTTTTAATGAAGGAGCTTGTATCAGTATGCATTATTATGTCGATAACCCATTTTGGAGAGACGTTTTAAATACTTGGGCAAAGTTCTACAGTACAGTCTTGTTGAATATTCACTTTATAGATTCCGACTTAGTGATAAAAAGTTGAGTGAATATGAAGGTACATCCAGTTAAAAACATAGATAAAGAAAAAAGTTGAATGAGTTTCCAGGTTTCCAGGACAACTGTGATATTAAGCATACGTTTTTAGATCATAACAAATTGTTGATGAACATTCCTCCAAATATCAACGGTATACGGATCAACATCGAAACGTCGCCTTTACAGTAAATAAAGAAGTTGTTATCCATAAATTGTTTCTACTTTGCCATCCGTCAGCTTCTAAGTAATGCCTATCAAACAATTCAACATTCCTCCATCATGAAGGGCAAGGTTGAAACACCCCCTAAATTTGAACCTTTAGTGCAGGTGTTCCAAGAGCATGTCTTGCACTATCATTAACATCAAATCATAGTAAAGGAGGCAGACAATTGTATAATACCTTAATAAAACTAGTAAAGTACTCTATGTATGCTTTAAATGGCAAAGACAACTTACTGAACCTTTGGTTTTAAAGGATATATTTAATCAATGTAGAAAATATACAAGAGATATTAAATCAATAGACTTCCACTGTGAATTTATACATGCGATAACGTATACAAAAGAGGAGCCTTTAGACGTTCATTTCTATGTTCTATGATTCTTAAGTATTTATATTTATCTGTATTTTCTGGTTGATGAGATAAAAAGTTGTCACAAAAGCACTCTTCAATACGGATGAAATTATTCAGTGTATGAAGGCCTAAGTTCAACAATTGGCTACAATATCAGTTGCTTACAATGGTGCCGTACTACAGTATTCTATCATCTATAATGAGGTGTCAAGTATTTACTTTCCAACACTTCACTTCCTGCTAGATGACATGGGCAACGATAACAGCAACTATTGCAATATATTTACAGTTTTTCTTCAATGGCAACCTTGTGGTACAATATGCAGGAATCTAGATGTCTGGCAACATTTTCTTGTTCGAGAATATAGGATTCACGCTTTGCTCAAATCTTAGACTGTATAGAGTGTACAACAATTGTTTTTTTTCTTATTTGTAAACACATTGAATTTAATTTTGTTAAATAAAATTAAGTTGTAGTTGTGCTGGGATCCGTTGTTCGTGGATTCGTGGATAGTGGATCATTATCCATTGGTTGTGATTTCTACACTCTCTTGAGTTTCACCTGTTTAAGGCGAGTTTAAGGTGAAATGAATGATTAGAATATAGTGTAAAGGTGCTTATTCACTCTATGTGTTTGCAAGCATCACATGTTATCCTCAACATATATTAAGCCTTATAACAGAATGTAAAGCAGAGATAAGTTATGCTTATGTACATACAAAAATAAAACAAAACAAAACAATAACACTACAGTGTTCTCTAAACTCTGAACGATAATCGGCCTTCCTCTTTAACAAAGCTTATACGTACAAAGTAAATATTAGCATTAGGTCAATATTACAAACTCATATTTCAACATTCAACCTTATTTACAGTCTCACATGATATATAGATTCGTTTGCTTTTGCCTGACCGAGCCTAAAGTATATCCAGTCTGGTATGATATATAAAACCTCATATGTAGAGTCTGCTGCCTGAAAATAGTGGAACTTTGATGACTATTTCACTAGGTATTTGAGATTATGGATGGGTGCATAACATTCGCCTAACCTGCTGCAAATGTCCTTGAAAGTTGCTGGATAAGACAACTACGTCCTTTATGTATATCGCCTCAACCAGTTCGCACACTCATGATGATTTAGTTCCTCTGCCTAAACCTGTTTGCCTACAAGCTGCTCACGTGGAGGCGTCATATGAATATTCTTCACAACAACTTTCTTCAGCATCCCTAATGCCACCATTTCTTTAGTCCGCTATACAATTTCACGTCTGGCTTCACCTGAAAGGACCAATCAACAGATCACACCGTAGCCTTCCTCCCACATGATCATCATCGCTCAGCTACAAAACATTCAATGAGAAACAACTACTTCTCATCAGTTCAGATCAGTTGATCTGCTGTATCATTGATTTTGTTTCTATTTCTTTTGTGTCCTCCAAACAAAACTCAACAAGCTTTGAATACATTTACACTTGGCATGACTACGAGCTATGGGCGAAGTAACACTGAAATAGTCATGGTGTATAATCTGTGTCACGAAGTGCCTCCAAGTGGATGAAAGCCCCAGAATTACCTGAACACAGTTCTATATTACAGCCCTGAAGTGAATGTACCTTTAGCAGAGATGTTATGATCTTATTAACTGATCCTTCATCCAGTGCATGTTGCTTCTCTATCTTGCCGGCCACATCGTCTCTTAGCAGAGGCGGAGCTGAAGATAATTTGAATCATTGTCACATCCTTGTACATAGATGAAACAATTATCATTAAGTGCGTAAGGGTCAATTCTGTATCAAAATAATAAGTTATATAAAGAATTGAAATACTGATTTTTCAATCATTAAGAATGTTCATAATTGTTATTTAAGCATCAGTGGTGTAAAACCATACTCACTCACTCACATGGAGGGTAGTAGTATTTTGTATAACAAGTAATAGAATTCCATTTCTCTCTCTGACACATAGTCCTGGTTTCCCTTCCCGAAGTTTAACTAACAGTTATATATGCATGTTATATATGATATACTCACCTAAAACACTAACACTCTTTCTAAAAAACACGCATTTCAACAGATAATGGAATAATTTGCTTTGACATAAACATCAACATCAATCTCTATCTGGCTAGCAATTGTTTGAAATTTGTTTGGAATCAATAAGACCGTTTCCTGGATCAAAATGATCACAATGTGGACATGCAAATCATTAGTCGGGAAACACGTACGATTCGGAAAAAAACGTACCGAGTGTATTAACTAAAGGGACATGGAGCTGCTAGCACTGCACATGCAGCAGCTATATTAACGGTAACTAAGTGCAGGGTTTTTGATTGCCAATCAAACAGTGACAGTTTAACAACATGCGAAGATTAACAGAAGTTCAAAGAAATAACGTCATAGTCAGCTTGCAGGCAGGGGAATCCCGATCAGTTGTAGCAAAGGTTTTTAATGTAGCGCCCAGCACCATCACAAGGGATCGGTTTATACAGCATGGGTCAACACGTGATTGGCCAAGGTGGAGACGACCAAGAGTAACCACCCCCGTCCAAGATCGCTACAGCCGACTGAGCTACCTACGTGAAAGGACGACCACAACCCCCTCAACCGTATCCAAAATACTCGAAATGCACCGACCATACGAAACCGTTTGAGAGCAGTAGGTCTCTGTGCAAAACGTCCTGTTCAACGCGTCATATTGAATCGGTTATCTCTCATCAAGACAGGTTTGGTCAATATCTAGGGCAATCTTACGGCTCAATGATACATAAACGACATTCTACCACGACACGTCCTTCAATTGCAGCCTGCGGAATGATGTATTCCTGCAGAACAACGCAGAACACACAACACGGATCCAAAGAGCCTGTCTACACAACAACAGCCAGATCCCCGGATTTGAACCCGATACCTCGGGATGATATGGATAGACGACTACGCTGACGTCAACCAGGCTTTTGCGTTACAGGATGATTGGGCTACCATTCCCCAGGATGCGATTCGCATACTCGTCTCTTCCATGGGCAGGAGATGTCAGGCCGCTACCGATTCCAACGGGGGACATACGCGTTACTGATTGTAGCTGACCTTCACCTTGGACGCTTCCTATGCACTGTTAACTGAGATGACAATCACCTAGTAGACAACACACACTGAGGAAAAGTTTTGTTATTTGACCCCTCCCTTTCAAAAATGCTTGATCCGCTGTTGAAAGGTGACTTTCACCAATGCTTATTGCAAACTTTCCTGCTGATATCGTGGATAAATTATTCAGTGTTGTGGCCTAGAAAGCACTCACAACATTGTTACACAACTCTATATCTTTGTGGAACATGAAGCGATGCAATTCCATCATATATTGATATACACAAACGAGAAGAAAAGAAAAATAAACTATTGAAACATTAGCTAAAATATTACACTTGAAAATCTTGTTTGTTTGCTGTTTAACGCCGCACTCAGCAATGTTCCAACTATATGACGGCAGTCTGTGTAAATAATCGAGTCTGGACCAGACAATCCAGTGATTGACATCATGAGCATCGATCGCAATTGGGATACGATGACATGCATCAACCAAGTAAGCGAGCCTGACCACCCGATCCCGTGAATAGCCTCTTATGACAAGCATAGTCGCCTTTTTACGGCAAGCATGGGTTGCTGAAGACCTATTGTAACTAGGATCTTTACTGGCAGATATCTACACATATCTATCACGAAAATTTTGGCTCAATACCTTGTACGGTTCCTCATATAAATGCATTTTCCTACCTCACACAAATCTGGCTTTCCGTTTCTTTTTTTGAAGAGTATATATTGAAACAATTAACCACTGTACTAATGATTAAGTAGATAATATAATCTGTGGAATGAAGCAGTGGGATCGCCTGTGATCGCCAAGTCAGAACTTTTCAATTTAAACGGCAGAAGCTGAAAGCATAAGCAATAATATATGACTTCATGGCATAATGACATACAGTCAGCGACAACCTTACTTTAAACATTTCGGGTGACATACATGAATTATTCTGACCTAGGATGTCTACAGGGATATAGAATGGACAAGCATGTGTTAAATCTACACTGTTTCAGAGGAAGAAATATATAAGTTTGACAAGCACAATCTGAAACTTATGGATGATGACAAAAAGTATTATACCCATGATCATGAGATTTCTGTTACCTCTCGTTCCTGTTCCAGATATGTCAAGACCTTTTCAAGCAATCGAAGAAGTATCCCTGGTTGCAAGCTGAACTGGGCCTCCACCTCCCGTTGCAAAGCAGTTGTCTCTTTCTTCATTTCTTCCCATGCAGTCTGTAATCTGTCCGCAACAGTAGGGTTGCCTCTGCCCCCTTGGCTACTGGCAACATTATCAGCAGGGTTGACTCTGTCCCCTTGGCTGCTGGTAACATTATCAGCAGGGTTGACTCTGTCCCCTTGGCTGCTGGTAACATCATCAGTTGGGTTGACTTTGTCCCCTTGGCTGCTGGTAACATTAACAGAAGGGTTGCCTCTGTCCCCTTGGCTGCTGGTAACATTAACAGTAGGGTTGCCTCTGTGCCCTGTGCTCTGAAACCAGGACTTGCTTGAACCTTTGTCAGAGATATTTTCGTCTATTTGATGCAAGCATTGACATACATTATTAAGCATATTCATTGGCAGACTATCATAGCAGGTATTAGGAAATTAAAATTAGATCTATTACAATGATCTGGTAAACTCAAAAGATAACGTTTCCCGTGAAGCCATGATTCACGCAAAGTCACGCACGATGGTATTTAGATCTAGATCTGTTGGTTGCAATTGAAAACATAAAACAAATAATAATACGAAAATTGTCACATTGTTTCTGAGTAATCACATGCCCCGTTTATACCGATATCATAATTATACCCCCATTTACGAAGTAAATAGAGCGTATATAGCGTTCCGTTCGTCCGTTCGTCCGTCCGTCCGTCCTTCCCTCCGAGATTTTGTGCAGCCCATATTTTTTAACCATTCACTCTAGCTTCACTTAACTTGCAACACACTTTTACCACAATGAGTACTTGTGCCTTTTGCTAGTTTGAAGATTCTGAATTTTTTAATTACTCATCATCTTCAACAAATTAAACATGCTTGCAAACTGTTGCAGTTAACAACTTCTGAGTGAGTGAGTGAGTGAGTTGGGTTTAACGCCGCTTTTAACAGTATTCCAGTTATATCACGGCGTGTCAGCTTAATGTGGGAGGAAAGCCCGAAGTGATGCAGGTCTTAGACGTTTACCACTTCGGTGAAACCCACGAGCACGGGTATGGTGCTGACAAACCTAGACACATAATCGGGGTGAACCGGGATTCGAACCCACAATCATAGGTTTCTGGCGTGCCCAAGGGACGCAACTCTGCACAGCGAATCGCGGCGCCTTAGACGACTGGGCCACCCGTGCCCCCAACAACTTCTGAACAGCTCGGACGTGTATCTGATATTTCCTGCACCAATTTAGAACAGAACAGAACAGAGTTTATTCTCGAAAACACACAATGGTGGTATAGAGAACATACATTACGAAGTATAATACAATTGTATGACGAATGTAGCACAATACAAGCAATTCGGAGTTAAAATATAATATGCATTATATATACATACATTATACAATATATACATACATATTTGCATACAATATATACATCATATTTGCATACATACCTGCGTAAATAATTATATATTAAGGTACTATCTTGATATTTAGTGGCATGTAGATCACTCATTGTAGCAGTGCGAGTCCATTCTTTATATATTTACATAACTTTGTAAGAAGAGGTTTGAAATCACATTTCATTAAGTAGTTGTATTTATGCACAGTAGGATACTTACAAAAATAGTCTGGTAATAGGGTTGTTCTAAGGTTGAGTAATTCATTACAGCTTAATAAGAAATGAAATTCGTCGCCGACAGCGGCTTTACATAAAGTACAATATCTGTTGATTCGTGGTATTCCGTGCCATCTTCCTATTTCTATCGGCAACTTGTGATTTGTTGTTCTAAAACGCGTTAGTCAAATGTGCAGATTTTGTGGGAGAATTAAAAGATATGGTTCTAAAGTGGGTTCGCTTTTGAATAGTTGATAATTACCTGCCTTAGAGGAATTTTGAGTATAAGCTTGCCAAGATTGTTTATACTGATCTGTTATTACTATTTTCACTTGTTGTTTGACCCCCTGGACATCTGGTACAGCTTGTGATATCCACAAGTAATGCAGTCCAGCTTCTTGCAGGATTTGTTTTATCATATTCAATAGAGGAAATTGTACCTTTTCAGATTTAGATGGCAGGGATACCATTATTGAGTACATGATTTTGGTAGCGTTTTTTTGGAAAGTAGGATCTTACACCAGAACGAAATGATTCTTACTTTTATGATTATTATTATAGGGTATCTTCCATAACTCACCATATACCATATAATCAGGGGTTGACTGCATAATATTTAATTTATATTTACAGTATTTCAGATGAACCTTTTCCAATATATTAAGCTTTTCAAACCCACAGATTTCGCATCCATATAATAGTATAGGGAGAACTAATTGATCAAACAATTTCAGTTGACAGTCTAATGGGACATCTAGTTGCCTTATAAATTTGAAAACAGAGAACACTGCCCTACTGGCGTGATCACTAAAAAATCTTCAATTCCCTGAAAAAGAACCCCTAGATAGACATATTCTTTCACTATTTCTATCTCTGATCCTTGTAATGTAAATTCAAAGTGTTTCCTGACATATCCCTTTGAGAATATGATTATCTTTGTTTTATTCGGGTTAACGTTGAGTTTCCATGTGTTACAATAATCTCCAAATACGTCCAGGCCATTCTGCAAATCTAAGGCAGTTTTTGACAACAGAACTGTATCGTCCGCATACAAAAGTGAAAAAAGTTACAAGTGAACACCAATCTCGTTTTCTGCTATAGCCATTTACAAAATCAAACCCCTTTATAATATTTTCAAATAAATATGATTCTAGATAATTTATGTATAGTGCAAATAAGAAAGGTGACAAGTTTTCTCCATGACGGACGCCTATGTTACATTGAAAAACACCGGGATATTATCATTATTATACTTAAAGCATGACTTGATTTTTTGGTACATATTGTATATCAATCTGAAACACCTTCAGTAACATTTCTTTCAATCATTTTAAACCAAAGTCCATTTCTCCAAACAGTATCAAAAGCTTTACTGAAATCAATAAATGCACAAAATATCCTTTTGCCGGATGCTTGGTAGATATCAATTAGCGATTTTAGTACATAGATAATTATGATCTAATGTGCAGTGATTCTTTCTGAAGCCTACTTGCGATTCACCAATTAAACAAATGGTGTCTGAAAAAGCTTGTAGCCTATTGTTTATTACAGAGGTGAAAAGCTTACCCATGCAGCTTACGTGTTCTGTGGCTTGATATTGTCATTAAGAAGTTGATGAAAATATTTACAAGTGCCACATTGCCACACATAATCAAATCGGGGAAGGGGCGAGGGTTTGTTAAGAAGAAAGTGAGAACTTATTTAAAAAGGAAAGACATCCTGTAATACAGAATGAAACCAAAGCCTCCTATGTAGAGCGAGTAATCCACCCCCCTGAGACCACCATGTGCAGATACTTCACTCACAAGCAGACTTATCATTATTTAGATAGTTGGCAATACAACCATTTAGACAAATGTTAACATAAGTATACAGCAATGGAAAATTACAAGCTAACAAAAGAAAAACTTGAAAAAGTTATCGAAGCATTTATGCTCCTGGACAAAATTATCAAATGGCGAGAATTACCACAAGGTGTATATCTTATCAAGGATGGGAAGCCATTCAAATATGGTTATCGATTATTTCTTTCCAATTGTGAAGAAGAGTATACCATGAACAAAGAACTTATCAAACATGTTGAATATCACTATGTTCAAATTAATAGTATGCGTATGAGTAAAAAAAGTAGAAATATTTTTATTACAGTACATGACGATCCTTGGATAGTAATCATATAATTCATATAAACTTAAGACCCCATAGAAGCATTGATACGGTCTTGTTGTGGCCCAAGTTGTGGTGAGCCAGGATACTTTTTCTTAACAATTTAGCCCAAATACATGACGATCATTGGATCTCATCTCATAATTCGTATAAAAATAAGCATTCTGGGGGTATGGATCTGGTCTAGGTGTTATAGGTCCAGAATCCCCATCGTCTATGCTACTTAAGAGCTACGGACACAGGATCAAACTCTCCAGGAAGTGTATGAAAGAAATATGCTGGTGGGTAGACAATCTGTCTATCGGCCTTAAATGCCAAACCCCTTTAAGCAGCCCACCCAGATCTTATATTACAAACAGATGCTTCCAATCTCGGATGGGATGCAGTATGCAATCAAAATCAGAGTGGGGGTTGGTTGAGACTGGAGGAGAGCAAATTCTATAGCAATCCTCTCCAACTAAAAGCAGTTCCACTAGATCTTCAGTGTTTCTGCAAAACTCGGACGGACATGTCCCAATCTCAAAAGAAGAAATTAAATCTGCTATTCAAAATCTAAAAAAAACAAAACGTAAAAAGCAATGGAATTGATAGACTAATAACAGAATTCTTTCAATAC
This sequence comes from Haliotis cracherodii, assembly GCF_022045235.1. Classification (NCBI taxonomy): domain Eukaryota; kingdom Metazoa; phylum Mollusca; class Gastropoda; order Lepetellida; family Haliotidae; genus Haliotis; species Haliotis cracherodii. The sequence continues at coordinate 2,031,292 of NW_027266267.1, forward strand.
GCTCATGAAACATCCGGTCGTATTTGGAAATATGATTTAATACAATAAAAGATAACTCTTACTTTCCATAAGATTGGACACTTGGTACTAGCGTTCACATTCTCAAGAAAGTCAGAGTGACAGATGGTTAAAATTTTAGGGGATTATACTTACAAGTATATTCAGTCAGGTATTTATTAGCATTGTTAAGCAAACGCTAGGTATTGTGGTCGGGTACACTTGATAAGATCGAGGAAGAGAAAGCAGGTTACTCCACCACTGATAATATGTTTATCCTCCAAGTTCTTATAGCTAGGTATATTCAAGGTAAACGAGGAAAATTGTGCGCTATATTTCGATTCAGTCTGTAGAGACAGGTTATGGTGTAAAAAGACAATTAACAGAAGCAGTCCACATTCGCCGCCACAGGCTATCAAGCAACACAGATCAAGGCTATTTCATCCAATCCGCCTACTATAAACTCATTAAACAATAATCACCCCACCTATGTACACTTATATTAATCCTGTTCAATTGGCTTCCTCCTCATGTGGTCTCTGTCCATCATGTTGTTGCATCATCCTTCTGTTGTCATTGTTTAACCTAATCACGTTAATCTCTCTGATGTATGAAATGTTAATCCTGTTGTCACTGTTACTCCTCCACCTACTATATATATTCTGTACCATGCTCATTATTAACACCAACTTCAGTCAAAAATTCCAAGATAAACTTAAAACAGAAAACAAACCCACAAAAGTACCAAACAATAACAATCTAGAAATAAATCAACCCTACACAATGGAGGAGCTCCTCTACGTAATTCAAAACAGGAAAAAGGGCACAGCCCAAGGATTAGACCTAACTTCTTACCAAATAATTAAAAACTCCCCCTAAAACTTCTCCAGGCACTACTCAAACTATACAATCTCATCTACCTAAACGGACAGGTTCCTACTCCCTGGAAAAAGGCCCTAGTCATACCAATCCCTAAACCTAATAAACCAGCTAATCAAGCTAACTCATATAGACCAATATCCCTAACTTCAAACTTATGTAAAGTAATGGAATCAATGGCTAAACATAGATTACAACATTACTTAACCCTAATAACATCATAAACCCTGATCAAAGCGGTTTCACTCCTGGCCGCTCAACCCTAGATAACCTCGCCCGACTAGAACAAGATATTAAGACAGGACAACTAAATAAACAATATACCACAGGCATCTTCTCAGACTTCTCTAAAGCTTTCGACATGGTATGGCACGATGGGCTAATACAAAAACTTAAAAAATAGCACTCAAAGGTCAGATAATAAACTACATCCAGGACTTCCTAAACAATCGTAAAATAACAGTGGGTATAGACTAAACTCTATCGGACCAATGTCCCCTAGAAAATGGCACTCCACAGGGCAGTATCCTCAGCCCCACCCTCTTCAATATAATGATAAACGATCTATTCGAGGGCCTATCCCCTAAAGTAAACACATCAAAATTCGCGGATGATGGAGCCATCTGGATCCGCACTAAAAGCATGAAAATGGTCCAAAATTTACTCCAAAAATCTCTTAATAAAATACAACAATGGGCTGACAAATTGGGCTTCTCCCTTAACTCAGAAAAAACAACAGGAATAGTATTCAAACATAAATACATGAAACCCGCCTCCCCAATCCTCCAGCTAAACAATCAAACAATCAAATTTCAAAAACAAATCAAATTCTTAGGACTTATTTTCGATGAACATCTCACCTGGGATGCTCACACCCAAAACCTAACAACTAAATGCAGTAAAGACCTAAACACCCTAAGATGGACAACTGGCTCTAACTGGGGAGCCTCCAAAGATACCCTCCTCTCTCTCTACATATCACTAATTAGATCAAAACTAGACTACGGCTGCGCCATATACAACACCCTAAACAACTCTCTATCCAAAAAACTTGACTCAATACAATATCAGGCTCTCAAAATAATTACACGCACCCAACATGGCACCTCCTACACCTCACTTCAGGCCTTAACAGGAGAAATGCCACTAAGTCTACGCAGGGAACAGCTAAGCTTAAATTTCTGGGCCGCGTCCCAATCAAACCCTCTCATCCAAAACTTAATAAACCAAAACATCAGCCCCAAAAACGAAGCTCTAGATCGTAAACACCCCTTACTTACCCCTATATCCAAAAGAATAACAAACTACCTAAATGAACACCAAATTAAAAATCTTAAACAAAACTGCAAACAATCAAATATCTTCACCCCTAAACTTAAAATACCCAAAATAGACACAACACTAGCTAGCCAAATAAATAAACAAACCGACCCAAACATAGCTAAAACTACCACACTAGCATACATACACGAACATTGGCCAAATTGGTGTCACATTTACACGGACGGATCCTCAGATCCGACCTCCAAACACACAGGTTTCGGAGTCCATACCACACAACCAACTAAAACCACACAATCCTTCCGACCCCCAAACAACCAATCAATATTCACGGCAGAACTAATGGGCATGGCCTCAGCCTTCCATAATCAAGAATCCAAAAACCACAAAAAAATCCTAATACTTACCGACTCCATAAGTGGACTGCAAGCCCTCCAAAACAAAAATACCAAAAACCGACCTAAATTAATAAATCAAATACTTAAATGCTCCAACGACCTAACTAAGGGAGGCAAACAAATAACCTTCTTATGGATACCCGCCCACGTAGGAATATACGGTAATGAAAACGCCGAAAAAGCAGCTAAACTATCCCTCAAAATCCCAGAAATAAGCTTAAACTTACCCACCTCAAAATCAGAAACAGGTAACTGCCCACATTGCAAACAACCAGAAACCCCAGAACACGCACTCATCCACTGCACACACTACCTAACACATCGAACCGCATTACAAACCACCCTCAATCTAAACAAGGCTCTCACTCTAGAAGCAATACTAAACCCACAAAATAAACTAGAAAACCTAAGGCCGTAGGCGCATTCTTAATAAAAACAGAACTAATAAAACACATCTAAAAACACAATAACCTACCAAATCAAAATCACATTAACAAACAAACATCCACCATACCCAGCTCCCTTAGTTCTCCTCCCCAACCCAATCGGCATCTATTCCAAATCTCAAAATTCCCAAATTCTATATAAGCAGTGAGTGAGTGAGTGAGTGAGTGAGTGAGTGAGTGAGTGAGTGAGTGAGTGAGTGAGTGAGTGAGTGAGTGAGTGAGTGAGTGAGTCATTATTAAGGACTCTTAATGAGGACCAGAGTGGCTTTATGTCAAACCGACAAACTTTAGACCACGTTTTACATCTAGAACATGACGTTAAAACAGCACTCGCCCAAAAACAATACACTGTGGCCATTTTCATAGATTTCAGTAAAGCATTTGACATGGTTTGGCACAATGGCCTAATTCAAAAACTTAAAGAAAAAGCCATAGATTGGAGAATTCTAAATTTCATTCACTCTTTCTTAACAGACAGAAACATCACAGTAAAAACAAAAAACACTCTATCTGACCCACATCATTTAGAAAACGGCACCCCACAGGGAAGTATAATATCACCAACTCTCTTCAATTTCATGATTGGCGACATTTTCCCGCCCATAACTAAAAATATAAACACTGCCAAATTTGCTGATGACATTTCTTTTTGGACGTCGTCAACCTCGCTAAAACAAATCCAAAAAAGAATCCAACCCCTACTTAATCACCTAGAACACTGGGCAGCCCAGTGGTGATTCCAAATTAACACTAAAAAAACCATCGGCCTACTATTCAAAAACAGACACATGCCAAATTGTCCACCCAAACTCACCTTTAACAATCAAAACATTATATTCAAAAAGGAAGCAAAATTTATGGGAATCACCTTCGAGCAACAGCTAACATGGGCTCCCCATATTCATAATTGGGTCACATCATGCCAAAAAGACCTAAATCTAACGAGAGCCATCAGTGGCTCTGATTGGGGCGCTGACAAACAAACACTACTTAATATACATAAATCAATTATTCAACCTAAACTAGACTATGCCGCTCCAGTCCTCAACTCCATCTCAGAAAAACTTAACAAAACACTTAATTCCATCCAGTACAAAGCCCTTAAAACAGCCCTGGGCACTAGAACCGGTACCGCACTAAACACACTCCAGCTTACATCAGGTACCACCTCCATACAGCTAAGACGAAATCAAACCACCCTAAATTACTGGGGTGGGGCCCAACACAACCCACTACTCAAACAAATTACAACCAAGTACAACAACCTTAGACCTGCCACCCTGAAAAAATTCAAAAACAATCACACCTTACCCCATACCTTACACACCTATACAAACTCATCAAAACACACAAACTTGAAAACATCAAACACACATCCCCATCAAACATATACATCAATGACAAACCACCCCCCGAAACAGACCTCACTCTCCACAAAACATTCACACTGCACCCAGACACCAAAAAACTAGACAAAACATCAATAAACAACAACTACATTCACCAAAACTGGCCAAAACACACCCATATCTATACTGATGCATCCAATAACATAACAGGAGTAGGCATACAGATTACACAACCCACATCAATCACCACAAACTTCCATTATACAAACTATACACACATCAACACAGCCGAACTACTAGCCATCCAATGTGCTTATCACTACATAAAACTATCTAACGACAAAACTTCTTAATAATTTCAGACTCATAAGGCTCACTAATCCAGATCCACAACAAAAAATCCAAATCGAGGCAAGACATTATAAACAACATTATTGATATACATACAAACATCACAGGCACAGGCACAGGCACAGGCAACCAACTAGCAGACACAGCAGCCAAATTAGCCACCACCCAACCATCCCCATGCATTAATTTCACCACCAGCAAAGCCGAAACCAAATCACTGATTAGAAATAACTTTTAATCCCAAAATTACAGAAATTAATATTAAAAATTGTAAATCCACATGGACTAAATCTCTCTTCAGTAAACCAGTCATCAAGTGCCGCAACTTCACAAAATCGATTTTAACAGACCAAATTATAAACAGAATGCTAAGCGGCCAAATAAACCTAAACGAAACACTCTGTAAACAAAACAGACACCCACACCCAAACTGCCCTCATTTTAACATACCAGAAAAACTAGATCAATATAAACAACAACAAACACAACTCTACAACTCTCCCCCCACCCCCTAGTTCAAAAACAACATTACCTTACTACTAAACCCATCTAATCACCCATCTAAATTCTCCCATATAGCTACATTCCTTAAAACAACAAATCTTATAAGCAAACTTTAGAACATCCCAACAAATCACAGCCTGACTACTGTATACAAAATCCACACTTTTTCAATTTAGGATCGGGATCGAAATTCCCAGCGCGGACCGACTTCTCCGACGTCTGCGCGAAAAATCCCCCCCCCCCCCCACCCCCCACCCCCCCCCCACCAGCCAATAAGCCCAATTATAGAAGGTTTCTCACCCACCCCATTATTTTTTAATTTTATTACTAGATATTATTACATTAGCATATCAGCTTAACTGATTATATGCCAGTTATAAGTCTATCTTACTGCTTGTTCCAATAGACTAGGTTTCTTACAGCTCTACCACACTCCCACTAAGCTCTCTTATCCCGCTCTACCCCCTTTACTGTTTTTCTTTCTTCTTTATCCCCCCTAATTTACAGTTTTTGGGCCAGCCGATTACCTTTCTTATTTCCCATTAATTAATTATTATTGTTAACCCGTCTTGCCCCGACTGCGAAATAGCCGATGGCTGAAGCGGTCGTAAAATCTCTTAAACTCGCTCTCTTATTATTAAGCCTTGATTGGCAAGGGTATAAGGATCTATACCGAAACGTCGCCTTTACAGTAAATAAAGAAGTTGTTACCTATAAGTTATCTCTACTTTGTCATCCATCAACTTCTGAGTAATGCCTGTCAAACAGTCCATATTTATTTATTGTGCATGCATATGCATTGTGTTAACTGATATTAAGGATACAGTGAAGGTTTATACGAAATATATGTTATTCTACATTGTCTTGCGCTTCACAGAATACCATTTACATACTATACATGTACGTGTGATTGTTAATTGCCACTTATCCAAAGAAATGTCCACAGTATAATAGAAGTATATTGTTACAGTTAGATTAATAGGCAGCAGAGTACTACCTCACCTATGATCTGTTGTGAATAATGCATACCTTTCAGTTGTTTTTCCAACTTCAATTGGTGGGTTTTCATTTCCCTTATCTCTTCGTGTAGCTTTTGATTCTGCAATTAAGTGTACAGATCACTAAATGGAATTGTTTCGTATGGGCGTTTTGCAACATTTTGGCACAATTCGAGTACCGTTATCAAGCAAGATATGATCCCCACACGCAACTTAAGGCGTTATGTGCTGTTTTGGGTATTAAGGACAGATCGTTTTGTCTAAAAGTGTTATTTTGCATGTATCGAATTTCCCATAGAATTTAGAGAGATGGGGAACAGATCTTAAAATTGTTCGAAACAAATTATTATTTCATTTTACTTTTTCTGAGAATAAATACATTATCATTATCTTCAGAAAAACACATCTGTGTAATATAGGGGTCACTAGCTACTGAAAACCACAGCCCTTTTCCTCAAAATATGTCAATCCAACGTTTCGGTACAGGTGCTAATATAATGCTTATATCAAGCAAATGATCAACAACTGGGTTAACTGGAGGAGTTAAAATATTATAACCAGATATATTGAGGAGCCAGTTCACATAATTAATCATAACATTTCGATTGTTTAATGGGCATATGCACAAACAAACTTTTTGTGAAATGACTGCAATCAAAAATCATGATAAGGTGTCTTCAAGAAGTGCCCAGTACACATTAACAAACAGGATGTTACAAAGATGCCAAACAGACATATTACCACGAAGATCATAGTATACACTTACTTTTTCGATTCATTTAGATTATACAATCTTTTGCCCACCCATCTCATCTGGATGTTATATTTTCTGATAAAAATGACATTTTGAATGACAGTGTTGAGAGCAGTTAGTCATGTAACAAGAAAGAATGTGCAAGAACAAAGTGAACTCTTAGTATATTTTATATATTATGGTGATACGCCGTTATTTTCTTTTGGACGCATAAAACCTTTGCTTGGAATCTATCCTTAACATCTGATTTTGATGTGTTCAGATCTGTAAGTAATTAACATGCTTCAGTAATGGAAGGACTACTTACCTTTCTGTCTGATGCTTCTCTTGCCTTCCTTTCATCTGGGGATAACAAGTGTCTTACACTTTAGTTAATGTTTTTCAAACTATCGTTAATATCTTAACAAAGAGGTCGCATTGTGTTCTATAAGCACTTCGTCACACGACATGACAGATGCAACAAATGGTTATCATGTCTATATTTCAATGGTGTATAAGGCATACCTTGCAGTTGTATTTTGATCCCATTCAAATCCACGTCCCTCAGCTGTTGTATCTGTAACGGTAAATAACGTCCATTACTGTTTCCTCAGTGCACGTTGTCGCGGTTTATACACATCTACATTGATGATCAATCAACTCTGACGTATAGGTAAGGTGCAAAGGGGTTTATTGTCACGTTCCAGATTATTGCATATATACAGCGACATACATGCATGTATGTCTGTGTGTATAGCTGCTTGCACCAGTGAGGACTAATGCCGAGTTTATAGTTCCAGCCCACTGAGATACCATGCCGCAGTGATTAATGACTCCAAGCCGAACAGTCCATGTTCTAGCCCTTTTAAGGCCGAGCGCCGCCAGGGAATCAAAAAGGCCATTGGCATGGGATCAAACCCCCGGCTTTCCACTCTCCTTGTAGATGCTCCACCACTAGAACATGGTCTCATCTATTACGCCTACTGCTTGTGTCTGTGAAGATACAAAGTAACTTGCCTCTGCACGAATTGTCTCTCGTTCTTTCCTCTCATCTGAAACCAAATATGTCATGTTTGTTTTGGCAAGTGATTATGAAACGCCCCCATGGTCGCCCTCCCCACCAATGTGACGACAATTCACATTCAACACCAACCAAGCACCTTTAATTCATACGGCATTTTAATCTTGTACTAGGCCCGTAAGCAAACCCACTGGAGCTTATTTTAAATAAGTTTGGTAATATTAATATCAATGCAACAAAACGAACCTGCTGTTTGGTTGTGGAACTCAGTTTCTAACTTTGAAATCTGGAAATACAAAAAAGATAATTTCCATTCATTTCAAAGCAGAAACAACAAAATATCCATATAAAGAAGCGAAAAATCAAGTAGGAATCGCTTTATCCAAAGATTTTCAGCAGAAGAGGCATAATTTCAGAATTCAATTCTCATACAAGCATAGTTTGTTTGAACCATCACTATTGTATCAAGGACAGTGCACTTGCATCACAACAAGATGTCACTCCACTATTGTTTTGACTATTGTTACATGTTGATTCCCAAATTGAAACAATATGTTAACCCGGATATCTGTCATAACAGAATTTAGTGTGAAACCAACAAACAACCAACATGTGGTATGCGATCAACCAAATTCACTAGGTTTACAAATCAATACAAATGTTACGGCCCAACAATTACAATGGCAGTGCACAAAAGAATTGTAGTACAATATTCAATGGCAGTTTAAACTGTGCAGTGGAAATGACAATGAAATAATAATTATCACCTCGCAGTGACAGAGCTTCCGAAATAGGCCTAGGCTAGGAATCCAGGATGAAAAGTAATCTGCACATGAAAGCTGGTCCCTATATTATGTCTGATGAAATGTGTGAGATCAGATAGGTATGCGATCAAACTAGCTTCCAGAACTTTCTGTACATTACCATACCAGACTAGTGGCACACAAACACTATAGAATATTCAACAGTCATGTTTCTATAAAGCTTGACATCTACATTGATGATCAATCAACTCTGACGTATAGGGAAGGTGCAAAGGGGTTTATTGTCACGTTCCAGATTATTGCATATATACAGTGACATACATGCATGTATGTCTGTGTGTATGGCTGCTTACACCAGTGAGGACTAATGCCGAGTTTATAGTTCCTGCCCACTGAGATACCATGCTACAGTGATTAATGACTCCAAGCCGAACAGTCCATGTTCTAGCCCTTTTAAGGCCGAGCGCCGCCAGGGAATCAAAAAGGCCATTGGCATGGGATCAACCCTCCGGCTTTCCACTCTCCTTGTAGATGCTCCACCACTAGACCATGGTCTCATCTATTACGCCTACCGCTTGTGTCTGTGGCACACAAACACTATAGAATATTCAACAGTCATGTTTCTATAACGCTTGACATCCATCCATGGTATTCAGGAAGTTCCATGATATTCCAGTAGCACCACACTAGCATCCTGAATATAAATCTAACTTTACAGCTCAAACATACTGCACATTACCTTTCAACAACCTCTTATGTCAAACTAAAAACGTCAAATATGGCATTGGATGTTCCCTTTGTGGATTGATTTATTTTGGAGAGACACAACATAAATTATGGACAGCCAGCACAGATGTGTTTCCAATTGTACCTACCAATAATCAAATTGTGAAAAAAAACCACTCCATCCTCTTCATGAAATATTCCAAACATCTTATAACAGTCGAATGCAGTCGAACTTCAGGATTGTCCAGAGAAAACCTTTGCATTCGACTGTTGTGTTCATCAATGCAATATGGATGTAATGACAAAATAAAAGATGTTGTCCGTCTTTCTAACCAGCGAACTGCCAACGTCAATGTATTGAGTATGTTTCCAGCATCACAAAGACGTCAAAGCAGCCATGGTCAAAAGAAAAAAAGAGGGCCAAATAATGCCATTCATTTGGAAGATTTGTTATCTCTCCTTCAGGAACCATTGGGACTGCACAAAGTAAGAACAAGATTGTGCAAAGAAATGAATAACAAATAACGTGAGCAACGTCCTACCAATTGGGACCACAACTTTAAAATCATTGTGGATGCTGTCGATGCAGATGCCAAGCTATGGGTCAAAAGAGAAGAGGAACCTTTTGAATGTCTTTCAGAGTGGGTTAAGTCAATGCGTGGAGTTGTCATTGGTAAAGTGCACAAACTGGAAAGAGGAAACGGAATGGGAATAAAACCATTCTTTCCATGCCACCTGACATCCAAAGTCTGGCTGCCCTACATGAAAAGTTTGTAGTTGACACTGACAGGGCCTCAAATTACATAACCATTATTTGTAAGCATCAGTACATCCAATTATTCAACTGTGCTAACTGAGGAAGAGATCTGTCAAAACCATAAATCAGTACTATCAACTTTTGACTTGACTCAAAAAACTGAAAACATGTCCTTTCCTCTTTGTACTGGATTGCTAAACTCCCATAAAAGTCCGTTCTTAGAGAGATATATTGCTTATAAACCACCAGATCCATGTATCAAAGACTAACAATAATCCTTAATACAATCAAGAAAGGACTTTCTTTATATTCATAGAAAGTATCTGAGACAAGTGGAATTAATACCATAAGGATTCTCAAAAACTCAAAGGCTTTGCTTGCCATTTTGCAAATTCAAAAAAAGAATGAAGTTACATTCTGTCAAAACAGTTGATTATTCAACATTGTACACTATTATCCCACATGACAAACTTAAGGAAAAACTTCAGGCGTATATCGAAGATCTAATATCGTTCAATAACCATCAAGCAGCCATTCGCTGATTTACCCACCTAAACTAGAAAGACCAGTGACACCGTTTCATCTGTTTCATATTTAGATCTATGCATAACGATTCAGAGTGACAAAGCACTCTCCACAGGACTATATGATGAAGAGGGATGACTTCAACTTCCCTTCATGTCGAGCAATATTCCAGTAGCTGCAGCCTTTGGTGTTATATTTCCAAACTTCTAAGATACAATCGAGCATGCTCTTTCTACGAAGATTTCAAGGCGCGTCCTAGTCTTTATCAGAAGTTATTTCATCAAGGTTACAACGTTCAAGGCCTCAGTAAAGCTTTCAAAAAGCTTTATGGTAGGCATATGGAGGACTTTTCAAAATTTGATATTCAATCCAATTCCCTATTTAGACTTGTACCATATCAATAATGATGTTTTAGGTGAGCAAATGACTTACTTTCTTTTGCTGGTGTTTGCTACCAGGTAAGGCAGGTTATGCTTACCTTTACCCAAACACCTGATATCATCTCTTTTTGATGGTGATTCATAAACATATGCTCATGATACAGAAGATATATCCATTGAATATTGAAAGGGTTTGTCGCATTGACCTAAATATAGTAACTCATCGCCTTTGCTTACATTTACTTGTACTACAGTCCTGAGAACCTTCTCCTTTTTGCACAGCAACTTTGTGGGAAAGTTTGACAACAATTCTGGTAGTAACCAGCCATAGTTCTTGGATCCTTTGAAATAGCTTCAACCTTTGCTTGTTTGAAATGTACCTGACCTTGGTCCGTGTCATGACCTAAAACTTGTATATGTGCCTGTGCAAATTCACTTTTCACTACATGTACAGTCAACTTGCTTCAATGAGTCTCTTGAAGAAGGCACAGATCCTCCTCATGTGTTTGCCACGGCTCCATTGAATGATTTATGAAATCATCAACGTTGGCTTCAACACCCTCAAGATTGGCTGTAATGTCATAGATGAGATGTTGTAAGGTGGTTGGAGTGTTCTTGATCCCAAATGGCATCACTTTGTATCGATAGACTCACTTGGAGTCACAAAAGCTGATACCCGCTTGGCACGCTCAGGCAGTGGAATCTGACAATACCCCTTCAATAGGTCAACCTTGCTGACGTACTTGGCTTGACTGTTCCTGCCTGTAAACCCTGACTTCTTAAACCTAATCCTGGGAGCTCTCAAATAATCAACCAAAGTAGCAGCCTTGTGTTACCTGCTCATCAAGATATGTCCGAATATCCGTTGACACACACTGCTTTACATTGTGATGGATGAGTGTTTGTGTGGGATGGATGAGTCTTACTGTGTGATGGATGAGTGTTACTGTGTGATGGATGAGAGTGTGGGATGGATGAGTCTTACTGTGTGATGGATGAGTGTGTGGGATGGGTGAGTGTTACTGTGTGATGGATGAGTGTTACTGTGTGGTGGGGACTGGTACTGTGTGATGGATGAGTGTTACTGTGTGATGGATGAGTGTTACTGTGTAATGGATGACTGTTATTGTGTGATGGATGGGTGTGTGGGATGGATGAGTGTTACCGTGTGGTGGGGACTGTTACTGTGTGATTGATGACCGTTACGGTGTGATGGATGAGTGTTATTGTGTGATGGATGAGTGTTACTGTGTGATGGATGAGCGTTACTGTGTAATGGATGACTGTTATTGTGTGATGGGTGAGTGTCCCTGTGTGATGGATGAGTGTGTGGGATGGATGAGTGTTACTGTGTGATGGATGAGTGTTACTGTTTGGTGGGGACTGTTACTGTGTGATTGATGATCGTTATGGTGTGATGGATGAGTGTTTGTGTGTGACGGATGACTGTTACTGTGTGATGGCTAAGTGTCACTGTGTGATGGGGACTGTTACTGTGTGATGGATGAGTGTTACTGTGTGATGGATGAGTGTTACTGTGTAATCGATGAGTGTCCCTGTGTGGTGGATGAGTGTGTGGGATGGATGAGTGTACTGTGTGATGGATGAGTGTTACTATGTGGTGGGGACTGTTACCGTGTGATTGATGACCGTTACGGTGTGATGGATGAGTGTTTGTGTGTGACAGATGACTGTTACTGTGTGATGGCTAAGTGTCACTGTGTGATGGGGACTGTTACTGTGTGATGGATGAGTGTTACTGTGTGATGGATGAGTGTTACTGTGTAATGGAGGAGTGTTATTGTGTGATGGATGAGTGTTAGTGTTTGATGGAGGAGTGTTAGTGTGTGATGGAGGAGTGTTACTGTGTAATGGAGGAGTGTTAGTGTGTGATGGAGGAGTGTTAGTGTGTGATGGAGGAGTGTTAGTGTGTGATGGAGGAGTGTTAGTGTGTGATGGAGGAGTGTCAGTGTGTGATGGAGGAGTGTTAGTGTGTGATGGAGGAGTGTTAGTGTGTGATGGAGGAGTGTTAGTGTGTGATGGAGGAGTGTTAGTGTGTGATGGAGGAGTGTTACTGTGTAATGGAGGAGTGTTAGTGAGTGATGGAGGAGTGTCAGTGTGTAATGGAGGAGGGTCAGTGTGTAATGGAGGAGTGTTACTGTGTAATGGAGGAGTGTTAGTGTGTGATGGAAGAGTGTTAGTGTGTGATGGAGGAGTGTTAGTGTGTGATGGAGGAGTGTTAGTGTGTGATGGAGGAGCGTTAGTGTGTGATGGAGGAGTGTTACTGTGTAATGGAGGAGTGTTAGTGTGTGATGGAGGAGTGTCAGTGTGTAATGGATGAGTGTTACTGTGTGATGGAGGAGTGTTAGTGTGTGATGGAGGAGTGTTAGTGTGTGATGGAGGAGTGTTACTGTGTAATGGAGGAGTGTTAGTGTGTGATGGAGGAGTGTTAGTGTTTGATAGAGGAGTGTTACTGTGTAATGGTGGAGTGTTAGTGTGTGCTGGAGGAGTGTTAGTGTGTGATGGAGGAGTGTAAGTGTGTGTTGGAGGAGTGCCAGTGTGTAATGGAGGAGTGTTAGTGTGTAATGGAGGAGTGTTAGTGTGTGATCGAGGAGTGTTAATGTGTGATGGGGGAGTGTTAGTGTGTGATGGAGGAGTGTTAGTGTTTGATAGAGGAGTGTTACTGTGTAATGGAGGAGTGTTAGTGTGTGATGGAGGAGTGTTAGTGTGTGATGGAGGAGTGTTAGTGTGTGATGGAGGAGTGTTAATGTGTGATGGAGGAGTGTTAGTGTTTGATGGGTAACTGTTAGTGTGTAATGTTTTTGATGTGCTATTGACAATATGCGACCGATTGTGATGATATTTAATTTGTTAATAGTGTGTGATAGTAGTGTGAAAAAAGTGTGACGTATGTTTGATTCGTGTGTGGCAATATGAGGATGTACAACGTGTACGTGAGAATTAGTGATTAGGTTTGTAACAAGTATGTGAGTATTACGAGTTATGAGTAAGTGTTACAGTGTTTTAAAAGTGTCCTGTGGATGTGTGACAACAATTTTATTTATTACAATATGTTGCGATAATTTATCCGATGGGTGTGTGAGACAATAAGCTAGATAATGCATGCACAGTACGCTGACCATATACGCGCAGGTAACCAACCACACATCATTTCCGGCTAACAGGACCACAGTTTCCAACAGTGCCCAATGAGAGTAAAATGTCCAGGTATCTTATGGTGTGTTGGATACACTCCGAGATGAAAATATATCTTACCAATCTTGACAACTTTGAAACTTCCTTAAGTACAGCTGTAATTAAAGACAAATATATAATATCCCGGAGTTATCATTTGTTCAAAGACTGGATATTACATAATCACTTCAATTCTTGTAATATTACATTGTGTACTATATTCTTGCTTGCATATGTATTGCTGAATGACATGTATATGCAATAGTACATATACTCAACAACAAAAGTTCCTGTGACACAAATTTTTTAGTGTATTTTTCAAACAAGTAAAGTTTGATTTTCAATCTTGTAGTACATTTATGGAATCAAGTCACAAAAACGCAACTGCTGTAGAAAAGCATGCATTCAATGCAAAAGTTGACTTTTATGCAAGTCCCATGCATTTCACGACCCAAGAATGGATATAAAAACAGGATTCCATATGCATTGTTTAGCATCGTGCTGACAACAACCACTCACTTAAACAACAAAAATACGCAATTATTCAACATAACGAAATGCAACGCCTGTCTGAAAATGAGCGTCTGCGAGCCATTGGTATGCTTGAAGCAGAATCGAGTCAACGTGATGTTGCAAGACAATTTAAAGTCCACAGAAACACAATTTGGTGTATATGGCAACGTTGGCAACAGACGAATGCAGTCAGAGACCATCCTCGGAGTGGCAGGCCAGGCGTAGCCAATAATCGACAAGACAACTGGATTCGAACAACACACCTTTGAAATCGATTCCAGCCAGCAACAGTTACTGCAAGAAGCATCCCTGGTCTTCGACGAATATCTTCACAAACCGTACGTCGTCGCGTCAGATGTGTAGGGATTGTCGCCAGAAGACCCGACAGACGTCCCATTTTGACAGGAAACCACCGTCAAGCACATATACAGCTGGACGGCCATGCAGTGGGGACAAGTTCTATTCACTGACGAGTCTCGTTTTCACCTCAGCCACAGCGATGGACGGATTCGAGTGTACCGACGTCGAGGTGAACGTTATGTCAATACATTGTGTCATGGAAGAAGATTGGTTCGGGGCGGCAGAGTTATGGTATGGGGTGGGATTACAGCAAGACAGAGGACGCTTTTGATAGTGCTAGAGGGAAATCTTCATGGACAGCGCTACTGCGAAGAGATCATCGGCCCTGTTGTTCTACCGTTTTTGCGTCGTTATGGCCCAGGAATTACCTTTCAACATGACAACGCCCGGCCTCATATTGCTCGACTTGTTGATGATTCTCTTCAACAAAACAACGTGAATGTCATCCCCTGGCCGGCTCGCTCCATCAACCCGACGTCAACCATGTGTTCCACAGACACTCCAGGAGCCTTGAAACATGCTCCAGCAGATATGGACAGATATCCCACAGGACTTTGTGCGACGCCTTGTCCATTCCATGAGACGAAGTTGTGTTCCTTGCATCGCAACAAGAGGTGGACACACACGCTATTGATTTGCAAATTGACATTTTGGCATGTTTATGTTTTTTTAAGAAATCACGCATTTTCTGAAGTCAATGTGGCAAATTAAACCATTTGAACACTTACAGGAGTCTTTTATCTTTTGCAAACCGAAATTGTTTCAAATTTGGTTAAAAATATAACTTTGCATTAAATCTTATTCAATGTCACAGGAACTTTGTTGTTCTGTATATTTTTATGAAAATCCAAGTACTAAATGTGACTTACATGACACGTCATTATGATATTGTTCCAATTTCTCTGACAGGTTCTTCAGCTGCAATTTGAAAAACAAGTTTCAAGAAAGGTTTCATAGAACTTGAAAACGGGCAGTAGATTAAAGAAAACGTCGTCACAACAGTGTAGTTTTCCACGATTCAAGTGCGAGAGATACAAGAAGAAACCCATACTGGAAAAGGAGAATCGAAAGGACAATACTTATGTATACCTCTTCTGCAAGATCCGGGATGCCATCCACTTTGTCTGAAAAATTAACAATACTGCTCTTTAGCTATCTTTTTGTGTTAACTATTCTTATGTATTGTACATAGATATTTTGATGTGTATAAAAAAACTCAACCGAGAAGTTCCTGGAATAGACAATCTGCAATCAGTGTATGACACATGCTGTCACGTTCACGGGACACTGACGGGATATAGTTTTTCGCCTCAATATTTCTGACAATCAGACATTAGGAAAAGAGAAATATAAATGAACGATAATCCAAATTACCTTTTGTATTTTTTGAATGTTCTTCAAGCAGATATTCCACTTTCGTTCTCTGTAAATATAGCAACAAATGTATTCACAATCATCCGATGATGCAAAAGTATTGAAGCAGTGCATCTTTAGATAATGATAAAAAATATTAATTGTGGAGGCTTGTACTGTGCAACCTGTAGACGCACGTGCAGCAAATACTTACTGCCTGACATAATATATGCTGCACATTAACTAGACTCTTGTTCACGTGGGGGCCGCCAGAAACATATGGTAGTTGGTTCGAATAGCTATTTCACCAAAGTGGTAAACGTCTAAGACCTGTGTCACTTCAGGCTTATCTTGCTCATTGAACTGAAGCGCATGTGATATGACTGGAACACTGATCAAAGCAGCGTTAAACCCCACTCACTCACATTTGGTCAGGTGCATATAACCACTGCATGAATGAATGTATAGTTTACCTGTGCCATAAGCTGTGGTAGTACTTCATCTTCCATTCCTGCATAACATAAAAATATTGCAATCTTCAAACACGCACAATTTCGATTCATTAGAATGTGTTGCAACATGTCTCAAGTTGGTTGACATTATCAAACATGATGTGAGACATATGTTCAATGAAATCTGTCGTTATTAGCAATGTCTATTTGACAAAAAGCATTTGATGGAGCAGGGGATATTATACTGACTTGATAGTTCATCCTTGCGTGATCCAACCTCTTCCTTCAGCCCTTCCAGCTGGAGACAAAATCATTTGCATACATCATTGACTGTATCGGGGTTTTCACATAAAAGTAATGTAAACACAGATAGTTTACTTAGGGCATCATTCTGTCTTCACGCTAACCATTTTCCCATTTCAAAACAGCCTTACATATCATTTTCAGTGGAATCATAAATATATATGAGTCATATAAAAGAATATATGTTTCCTCTTAATCCTTTCGTTCGTATGTGTGAAATACGTTAACATTACACTCATTTTATGTACTTTTATGAGGCAGTGGTAAACGTTCAAAGCACAGCATACATAATTGATTGAAGCAGTTTATTTTACTTGCGTTTAACAGATTTCTCATCGCGCGGTATGATGTCCGACATCAGATGTACTTACAAAGTATCATCAAGACATATTGATCAGTTTATGAGTTATACGCCAGAAATATGAACCAAGATCCATATTGTTGCCATGGAAACGCAAACTGGAAAATAATTCTAAATAGCAAAAATCTTCAGCCGTTGCCTTGGTAATGTGAAAAAAAGATAAAAAGTTGAGCACTTGTCTGATGTGCATGCAAAGTTTAGGTTAGTCAGTTGTACAGTTTATGAGTTATCCTCCAGAAAATAATGAAAGGGTGACTGTTTTTGAATAATTAGTTGTTATTCAAGAATGGCAATGCTTTTCTAGTAATATGCATGTTGTTAGGAAGATCGTATACTGTTCCACGGAGGTTACCTGACAGTGCGTCGGAAGGCCAGAAATTAGAGGAGAATATGCTTGAACAGGACCAAAAAAACACAACTTTACATTAAACTAATAAAATTGTATTCATAATTCGTTTTGTAGCAAAGACCCGCAAGTTTGACATTATGTCGCTTCACTGGTTAAGAGTTTGACCTTGTTATCTTTATGATTATTACGATTATTATTAATGCAGCAAATAGGGTTTGTGTGATCTTGGCACTGTCGGGCTGGTTAGGCTCATCATCAGCTGAGGGCCTTTGTCCCCTTTACACGCAGCCCAGACTGCGAATGGGACTTCTCCCAGGAAGCGCTGTATTGCTGGCAGCAAACCCGGGTACTCTCTCAGTGTCAGTCAACAGATTGAGAGGTTCCAATCTTCAGGCACCGAGAACAATGGAGAGTCAGACAACTTGGTACATGGGATGCAAGTGTGACATTTCAAAAGTGAGGTCCGCATATTTGTCATGTTTTTACTCAATCTTCCTAACTTTATTGCGAGCGTTCACCTCTGAACTCCAGTTTTTCTTATGTTTACATTTTATTTTATTATTTTTATTATTATTATTAGAAGTAGTAGTAGTAATAGTAGTTGCAGCAGCAGCCGCAACAGCAGTAGTAGTAGTAGTAGTTATCTTTACAGAAGGGAGGTAACTCTAACATTCATTACATTGCGGGAGGATTTCCGGGGACATAACAAAATAATTACAATTTTCCTTTCACAAATCACAATGAATTCATGGCACCCGTAGATACATTCTCACTACATTGTTAACTGCGTGTGCTAAGTGTATAGGTACCAGTGTTATGTCACTATGAAGGAATGCTACAGTACCTGCCCACGGATGTTGCGCCTATCCTCAACATTAGCTGCAAATATGATGAACGAAAACTTCAAACTCTTCACTCGAGGAACATATTTGAATATTCATCACAAAAAAGACATAGTATTACCACTAATTTTCGTGATACACATGAGGGTTCGATATCAATCTCCTATCGTTTCATATAATATTTTCCTGACTAAACACACAATAATGTATACATACCAAAGGCTTCTTGTTGTTCGAGGGTTTTGTCCAGCTTTTTAATCTGCAACGTCAAACAAAATTCAAATTACCTACTGAATTTGTTATCTTAGTGAAGAATGGTTAATGTTGGGTGTTCAACATTCTTTCTATTCTAAAATGTATTTCTGTTGCCCGCCCACACCCACCTTATGACACTCATACAATAATATTGAACAAACTTCTAGCATCTACTCACCTTTGATTCTATGCTATTGACGCTGTTTTTCTTATCTGTTAAATATTAATGTTTGGAAATATTAATATATCTATATGTCATTATCTAAAAGATCAACGTTTGATATATTCTTTTGTTTGACATTACAATGACACTTTTATATCATGCATGATGAATTTTCTATGACCATTGAACCACAAATCTAAGCTACGATTACGTTTAGATAAATTTTATCAGGTTCAGACGTTCATAAGAAAACAATGGTAATGTTTCAAGTGTTCATTCATTAGCCATTCAATTACACTGGATATATGATATATAAACCTGTCAATGGAGCAGATGAATTACTCAGATCACACGTGATGCAAGAAGTGAATACCTACCATGTATTTTCCGCCCTTCTATGCACAGTTTTCCCTCTAATTCTCCGAGCTGCAAACATACATTATGTAATGCATAGTGAAGAAAGTAAATCAACTGGTGAGAGACTTGGTGCTCTTTGAGGATGCCATGAATCCGAATCTCTCTTTCAAATCTCGACATATGGAGCAATTTATGAAGATATATGCTGCTTGAGAAACAAGTGCTCGGGCAGAAAACAGGTGAGGTTAATTCCAGAGTTTTGTTTATATCATGTGTATACAGCTTTGTAAAAAAACCGTTTAGTGCGACATTACAGGATGTATAACATGTATGTTCTGTTTTTGTGAGGAATATTTGACATGGTGATGGCAAAAGTAATTGTGTTTTAGCAGACATAGATTTCCGTATATGGTGTTATGTGTATATATCATTGAAATGACCAGGAATAAGGTATTCCTGACATGATGTGGAAATATTAGTACAGTAGACGTTAATTGGAGATAAACACTGAGGTAGCTTGAAGAAACAGCTTCTTTGGCCAGGGGGTAAACACTTGTGAGGGATGGTAAAATGGACTTATTGTATTTAAATTCAGACACAAATAGTAAATAGGGAGTGAGTGAGTGAGTATGGTTTTACGCCGCTTTTAGCAATATTCCAGCAATATCACGGCGGGGGACACCAGAAATTGGCTGCACACATTGTACCCATGTCGGGAATCGAACCCGGGTCTTCGGCGTGACGAGCGAACGCTTTAACCACTAGGCTACCCGACCGCCCCTAAATAGTAAATGGAAATTTGATTAATTCACAGTTCTACTAACATAATACAATAGTGATAGCGACCCATCTGGGCTCACATTTTTGATCCCGTCGTTGGCAATATAGAAGGAAAAGAGGGAGTGAGGGTTACTATTCCTCGGGGGCATAGCAGGGGACGGCTTGGATTTATGTATCGAGATTAAATATTCAGCGACAAAACCAGATATTTTATTTTTTATATATATATTTTTTTGAAACTGTTAGCCTATTTTTTATTATGAAAAAGACGTTCCAACGAAACAACCAACAAATGGTATACAGCCAACAACTGTATAACACAACTAGGTAAACAAAGGATATAATTACTGCACAGCAATTTCAATGGCGGAATGGAATAGACTGGTAGTACAATATCCAATTGCAGTATAAAATTTTTAAAAAATATGGCAGGAGGAGCTGTATTTTTGAATTGCACACGGTCATCGTATAGCTCTTGTTCATATTCGAGGAAATCTGAATCTGATGCACTACAGGGACGTGATTCTTGCTCAGCATGATGTCCCGTACCTCAGCGCCAACAAGACGTTTCAGCAAGACAATGCCACAAGTCACACCGCACGCACCAAAAGTCAGGACAACGAATTCAATTGAACATTTGGTGGACTCTTTGGACAGACGTGTAAGGTGACGTTAAACTCATTTCCGACCTATAATTAAGCCAATGCTCCTGCAAGTGCTTTAAAGGTCAATGAACAGTATGGCCAAACATAAGTCAAAAGGACTTAAACCAAGGGACTCCGGAACTGACTCCCTCCAAGCAAACACCAACAAGAAGGATGGCAAATGGGACTTTTTGTCGTTGATGCACACACCAAAAAAATATATAATATTAATAATCGATGTATTTATATAGCACAACAATTCACAAAATAAATATGCTCTTTGTGATTTGGCAACTGCAAGACTGTTTAAACATAAATATCCTAATCTGAGATTTGATAGAGGAAACAGAGGGAGCAGATTTTAGATTTTCCAGCAGATTGCTCCACGAAGACGGAATGTTCTTTTTCCGAAAGTTTTAATATGGGGAGCTGTGGAGAGATGTTTGTTGTTTGTTTCATGTTTAACGCCACACGCAGCAATCTTCCAGCTTAATGACGGCGGTCTCTAAGATATCGAGTCTGGACCAGACAATCCAGTAACTGAGCATCGATCAATGCAATTGGGATTGATGACATGCATCAACCAAGTCAGCAAGCCTGACCACCCGATCCCATAAGTCGCCTCTTACGACAAGCATAGTCGCCTTATACGGCAAGCATGGGTTGCTGAAGACCTTTTCGACCCCGGATCTTCACGGGTCTGAACAGATTAAGGTGAGTATTGAAGATTAGGAGGACATTGCATAGTACATTTAAACATACTAAATGTGAGATATTTGCATTAGTAAATACATTACATTAATTGTAATTGTTCTATTGTCACCAATGATACACTGAATACATATTGAAATGATAGTTTTGTTCAATTCTGATGAATTTTGTTTTAAATTTGAAACGAGACAAGCTCATTATGCCATTCAAATTAAATCAACAAATCAACAAAACATGTACCCTGACAAACTTCAATATAAATATGGTTATAATATTATGGATGAATTGTCGTGAAGAGAACTATACTTACGTTTTGTCTTAGAGGCTGTTCGGTGTCTGCAAACAATTTGTAATGAAGTTAGACATGGATATTGTGCACAGTTTGATTTTCCTGATGACATGAAATATACTCTTCAAAAGTAGAAAAGCAAACCCAGATTTGTGTGAGGTTCGAAAATACCTTTATATGAGGAACTGTACAAGTTATTGAGGCAACATGTTGCGGAGAGAACACTTGGTGGTCATCTCAGTTATCGGTACACGGGAAAAGTAAAAGGTGAAGGTCTGTTACCATCAATGGCGCGTATGTCCCACGTTGGAATTGACAGCAGCCTCACAGCTCCTGCCCATGGAAGAGACGAGTATGCGAATCCCACCCTGGGGAATCGTAGCCCACTCTGCCTGCATCGCAAAAGCCAAGTGCTGCAACGTCTGGGGTTGTGGTTGATGTCTATCCATTTTATCTCATTGGTGCTCTATCGGGTTCAAATCCGGGCATCTGGAGGGCCAGGGGAGAACATCAACGTTGTTGTTGTGTAGACAGGCTCTTGTGATCCGTGCTGTATGCTGTCGAGCGTCGTCATGCTGGAATACACCGTTGCCGTTGGCTGCAATTACGAGGACGTGTGGTTGGAGAATTTCGTTGATCTACCGTTGAGTCCATGGTATGAATCAAACCTGTCCTGTCATGATGAGAGATACCCGCCCACATCATAACGCTACCCCCGCCAAACCTCTCCACTTCCTGTACGCAGTTTCCAAGGTAACGATCTCCCCGACGTCTGTAGACCCGTTCAATCCCCTCGACGGAGGAGAAATCGTGACATCTCTCCATCGCAGTTGAGGCCATACCCTGTGTTGACGACACCAGTGCAGTCGTTGTTGACGATGTTGTCGACTCAATATGACGCGTCGGACAGGACGTCTTGTTCGCAGATCTGCTGCTCTAAAGCAGTTTCATATGGTCTGGTCGGAGATTCTGCGCAGTCCGGGTATTTCGGATGCGGTTGATGGCTGTGGTCGTCCTTTGACGTAGGTGGCGCAGTCGGATGTAGCGATCTCCGGCGGGGTTTCTTACTCTTGGTCGTCCCGACCTTGACTGATCATGTGTTGATCCATGCAGTTGAAACCGATCCAATAGCTTTATGCTGGTGCTGGGCGCTACATTGAAAACACTGGCTACAGCTGATTGGGATTCCCCTGTCTGCAAGCGGCCTATGATGTTGTTTCTTTGCACTTCTGTTAATCTTGGCATGTTGTTGAACTATCACTGTTCGATTGACGCAGATGCCAAGCAATCAACCTTGCACTTAAATACCGTCCACAGTGCTGCCGCATTAAACCTCTTCATTCCGCACCTTCTGGACCGCTAATTCTGATTTTATGGCCAAAAACATCCGTCTCGCGTTTGTTTTTCTGAAGAGTATATGTCATGAATAAACAGAATATGAAGCACGACAAGAGTTACCAGCATGAAACGGCAGAACGCAGTCATATGACATTATAAATCATATTATGAGAATAGCTAACTAATTTATCTTTTGAAGGGAAATTTATGTCAAACATCTACAGGTTTCATGTGCCGTAAACAGATCTGAGTTGTTTTCTCTTCGATAAAGGTATGGGACAGGATGCAACCTGGTTTTGTCTGGTGCAACTAGTGAGTGAGTGAGTTTGGTTTTACGCTGCTTTGAACAATATTCCAGCAATATCACATCTCAATGCAGAATACCCGTTGTTTCACTTTGCACATAAGGATCCAGGTTACTATTGTCGGGAACGCACTGTTCACTGTTCTCGGAATTCAGATTCAATTTTAATTTCGCTTATTGTTCCTATCCAGACTCATTCCAATCTCCTTGATGTAAAAAAATAATGTAATACATTCTTTTGGCTCACCACTTATTCACCCTGTATGCATGTCACTCATGTTATGAATTTACCGGATTATTTGGCTGTTTCGGAGGTGAAAGATCAGTATATTGAATTTTCGGCTAGGGATTTTCAAACATGTTATGAAGAGAGCGAAAAACACTGTCCAATTTTTCATAGTCCGAAACAAAAAAAATCGCTCACATGCACACTTCTTTGTTTACTCAAGACGCTCAAAGAAATTAAATCCTTGTGTGATACTAATAAATTCCGATTATATGGGCTACGTTCAATGGCTCTTGAAACCGCACCAGGCACAATTCTTTTAACTTGCATAAAAATCGTAACGTGCAAGGGCCGCATTGAGAATCGTCCAGCTTGTATATTGATTTGTATATTTAAAATTCCTTGTCACTGTGTGTTGAAACTTGATGAATTCAACATAGACATGAAAATTCATAACTGTGAGAAAAAGACAACTGCTTCAAAATTATACCCACCTAATCTCTTACTTCTATCGGATCTTTTTAATGCATCCACCTTTAAAAAACATTGAAAGTTTACATCCCCTTCTTGAGGATTCCACTTTTACGATCCCACATTTATTAATTGATGATAAAGATTTCAATGAAATTCGTAGAAAGGACACAGAATTTCATGTTGATTTACGCCTTGTTTCACAACGTATGAAAAAGGCTCAGGTCATTTCTGATATTTTAACTGATGGTAATTGGATGGAGTCCCTTCCACCCTACGCCGGGGATTTAACCAACCCATATCACTTAACGGCAAGCATAGCCGCGGGTTTATCCCTATTTCTCTTAATAATCGTTATTTTCTAATGGCCGAAGTTCGACGTTTATTTTTCGCATTGACCTTACTTACAACAGGCTCCCCAACTGACGGTTTGACAATTTGGAAAACACACCAAACTACACCCTATCCAAATTACCCCCTTCCTTCATTTATGTTGTTGATTAAATCCACTATTTCCATGGATGTTTTTCTGATCATATCGACAGTATTTCTAGTATATATTTTACCTTTTCGAAGAATCAAAAAGTTCAACCGACCGGTTACGTAATTGGTTTTACATTTGACAAATTCCTTTGCTTGTCATGAAATTATGGTCTCAGAATTCTATCTGTGTCCCTGAGACCTCACGTTAACGGCTGGAAATCCTTTAACTAATTTTCGTATTCAGCAGGTATTCCTAACTTATTGAGTTCTTTTTGATTGTCACAATCTGCTAATTCACACCCCGACACAATCTATATATATTTCGGGAAAAATTTGTGTAAGTTGGGTAATGGCGTTTGGTTTAAAACGATTCCTTCCTTCAACGACAGGTGTTTTTATGGTACTGTAACATTGTGGAGTCGCCTTTCCGTTACCTCTGACATAATTCATATATTAATTGCAATCTGCCATGAGAAGATGATGATGATGATTCCTTTATCTAGACAGGTTATTCTTGCCCGTAATATCTCATATTGCGATGGCCTTGTTTCAACCATTCTACGGACCAGTTATTTGTGAGTGTTATTAACGCTTGTTAGTAGGGTACAGTGAAAAGATAAGGCTATAAAATGGTTACGAATTTGAAACATAATTTTATCTGTTCAATGTTCCATGTTCCAAAGTAAATATAATATGTTGTGTTAAGTTTTTACTGTTACATATCATATTAGTTCTCCTCTTTTACAAATACCGAATCACAATGAGAAAGTTTAATTCTATTTATTATAACTCATTATTGCAACAATATTGTATTAATTATGTTTCTATAAATACAATAGTTGTTCAATATGTGTCTGCTGCTTCAGGTGCTTAACATTATATTGTTTTTGACTTTGATCATTGGTAACTTGGTTTGGCAGCCATATTGGATTCAAAGTTTTCACAGGTGTTTTGGGGTACCTGTCTTCAAAGCCCTACACCTCTGAATCTCCTGCATGAAATGCATTCAAACTTTCTGTGAATTGTCTCCATACACAACACAACGAATTGTCCTAACCGATTTTGGATATCGTTTTTGGTTGCAAAATAGGATTCAAGGTTTTCAAGGCAAAAAACTGACAGTTCGAGTATAAATACTGAACGAAGCGCTCATACAATATACGATTTACCCCCGTTCACTGGCTTTGACTCCACAGCAATAGCCAGTCTTGTCGCAAATGTCTCCCACATTATGTATACTACCCTTGAAGATCAGGGTTAGAATTGGTCTTCAGAAACCCATGCTTGTTTTAAGAGGCGACTATGTTTGTCTTAAGAGCCGATTATCGGTATCGGGTGGTCAGCTCCCTTACTTGGTGCTTGATTTCCCAATTGCCAAATGCTACCGTACCTTACTTTTGACGGCATTGTTAAAAGCAAACCATCTGGAGATTTGAACATGGAAATGGGTTTAGAACACTCTGGTTCACTCTGGCACACTTCAGTTTCGTAGCGGTAATGTCCTGCAAACGGTCTTTTGATGGAGTTGGTGAAAGCAAACTATTTGAGGATTCGAACATTGTCGAAGCCAAACATTGACAAAGGACTCACTGGGATACATGTAGTGATGTCTCGCTAACGATTCCTTACGTCTGACGGCATCGGTACAAACACACCATATGCGGGTTCGAACATGGACGACGTCTGAAATGGGTTTAGAACATCCCGGGACGTTCTGGGACACGTCAGTCTCGCAGCGGCGATGTCTCGCAAGCGTTTCCTTATTTTTGACGGCGTTGGTACAAAGAATCCATTTGGGGATTCGAATATCGACGAAGTCGGAAACAGGTTTAGCACTTTATCTAAGCAATGCGACAAACACCTGAAGTCCTGACGAACTCGGAAGGCTAATCCGTTTGACTGTAGCTCAACTGACAAAGAAGTTACAGCCTGATATAAAGTCACCAAGCCCAACGGCTGAAGAGCCTTAATGTTATCGTTCGATTTAATATTGTTATTATTCCGCCGATGTTTGTACCAGAGCTAGCAGAATAACCAATGGCTCGATTACGTTCAAAGTTTGTATGTGTATGAAGACCGTTAAATACTAGATTCCGCCAAAATCCAAGGCCTTAGGCCAAATGGCCAAGAGCAGATAACTGAATAACAATTATTTTTTGAAGATATATTTCGCCTTATTGTTCCGCAACCGCTTTTGTGATTACTTTGAAAACTTGCATGTGTCTGCTGCTTTGGGTGTATGACATTTTTTGTTCTTTGACTTTGGTCACTGGTCACGTGGTTTGGCAGCCATATTGGATTCAAGGTTTTCACAGGGTTTTGGGGGTATATGTCTTAAAATCCTATCTTCTCTGAACCCACTGCTTGAAATGATGTCAATCTTTCTGAGAATTGTCTCCAAACGTAACACATCCAACTCTGTAAGCCGTTTTTGGATATCTTTTTTAGTGACGGTCCTATTGGATTTTGATTTTGATGATTTTTTGCCTCGAAATTTTACTTTAAAGATCATATCTTGTAAGGTTCTCCACCGAAACTATTGAAAGTTGACATGAAGTTAGTCGGACATATGTAAATTATCTTTTGTTCTTGGTTGCACGCTAAAAGTAACACCGCTTGGTGGTAATATTTGATTAATATTTGGGACACCCCTGGAACACGCCAATTTCGTAGCGGCGATTTCCGGTGACTATTTTGTGACGGAGTTGGTACAAGCAATCCCTTTGAGGATTCGAACATGTTTAAGGTCGGAAATGGGTTTAGAACAGACTTGGACACCCCGGCACAGGACAGTTTCGTAGCAGCGATACCCTGCAAGCGGTGCCTACATTTGACGGATTTGGTACAAGGAAACCATTTAATTATTCGAACATGGACGTTTGTGCACAGTGTTACTTTGAGCCCGTCATTGCTGCTTGCAAATTTAATCATATATGTTGTTCGTTCTCGTGTTATTAACTACAAAGCATTAACTGAATGGTGTAAGTAATTTTATAAACGCTTACAAGACTGTACTGTTGAAGCAGTCCATGGGTTTTTGCGAATGGTTCGTGCTTATCAAAGGACTTTTCATATTATATTTGTATACGCACGTGAACCTGTAATGAGTAGTCCAGAAATTCGACTCATGACGTTATGATATTTATATGCATATATGCATCTTCAATAAGACTATTATTGTTTATATAGTCTTATTTTTACAGGCAGAAGTCTGAGCTATTTCTATAGTTGGTATGGTACTATTCACTTGTTGATCGTGAATTTTCAGTTTTTTTAAGTGTCGTAGATGATGGCCGTACCTCATTCTATAGGACGGAGAGTCGAACCCTTCCCCTGCTGTCGTCTGGTCCACGCCAAATCATTAATCTGGCTTCTGGCGACACGCTTGCTGTCGGGGGTATACGCTTTTCTATCACCTCTGCCGCCGAACACAGACCGCAAGCTACCGGGGGTTATCCATATCTGTCAACACTCCCGATGTCTACATCTACAGGTGCTCACAATCCCCGCATACAAGCTGCGACTCTATCGGCATTCAGCATCGGTACATCTTTAGACAGCGACCAGTCAATTCTCAAGCAGAGTCAAGAAAAGTCTACCTCTCGCTTTGTCACCCCAGCTGAGACCTAGACTGTGCGCAAAGGCCATGTGTTCAGACAGTATTTTTAAGAGCGTTGGACAGTGTTCCATCAGTTGACTTTTCGAAACAAGAAAGGAGCCAATGAATTCGATTGGGACCAGCGACACATGAACTTATGTGAATGGTAGTGTCATTTAGGCCATGTGCAGTGACATTTGACATTTATGAATCACTATTAATTAATTATATGTTGTACTTGAATAATATATCATGATAATTATGTTTTGCGGTTTTACGAAGTAACGTACAATCATTTGTCTTATTCTATAGCATGTAAATTCATTTTGACTGTTAGTATATTTTCTGTTTTCCGGATATTTATGAAATTTTGAAATAGGTTACAATTTAATATATGGAACGATCGATCCTGTTTTACTTTTATTGTGTATATTGTGATTGTTTTTTTAACAAATCAGACCTGACCTAGTGTTAACTCCATCCGAACTTGCCGAGGATGTTATGACATAAAAAATGCATCCCAAAAACCTCAGAAAATTATAACAGTCAACTTTTAAATTGATGGTTATTGCTTTAAAAACGATGGAGACAGAGAGCCGAAGTGTCAACGCAAACAAGCAGGAAATCAATAGGGCGATGACAGTGGCAGGATATTTCGGGATAGCTTCGGTGTTGTTGCCATCAATTAATCATTAGACATCTTTTAATCGGTCACTAGGTTCCGGTAAATTTCCAATCACGACAGAAACACGAGCTCATGCTCTGATATTGTTTTCATCCAATTAAAATGGTATATGAGGACATGTGACAAAGACAGGCCAGGCCCAAACACTATACAATGATACCGTCACCATTAGGAGAGGAGAGCGCGGTTTACAGTCTAACGAGTCGAACGCCGATATCGATCGTTCTAAGTTCACCCCACTTTGTGATGAGCCTGGCCGGTCTGAACCTGTCGTGTATTGATAGATGGACTGAGAGTAAGAAAAACTAATGTGAGTATAAAGCTGGTTTTGCGTTTCTTTATTATGCGAGTATAAATGCCGATGGAGACAATACTGAGTAGACCTTGACTGAGCTGAGCCGATACGAACAGGGCGAGTTGCAAAGTCATGGCTTAACTGACCATGATGACCAGGAACTGCAATACTTTAAGTAACTGTAGTAGGGTCGTACTTGACACGCGAAAGCAGTTACGACACTTATCATTTCTTTCGGTAAAAAATCTGACTACTTTGCAAACTATTTGTCAAACTGAAGTTTTATCGGTCTGTGACAGGTGACGGACGGCCAACTTAAATGTAGCACAACATTTTATCATTACAATAACAAAACAAAATGAATTAGACATTGATATGTGACTTAGCAAGGGCTTCCTGTGTGATTATACATCAGACAGTGTTAGAGACACAGAGTATGATGTCAGTACATAGTTATTAAAGCAGGCGACATGTGAAAATCCGGGTAGAATAGGTCTTCAGCAGCCCATGCTTGCCGTTAAAGGCGACTATGCTTGTCGTAAGAGGCGACTTACGGGATCGGGTGGTCAGGCTTGCTGACTTGGTTACTGAATGTATCCCAATTGCGTGGATCGATGCTCATCATGTCAATCACTGGATCTGGTCCTGACTAGATTATTTACAGGCCGCCGTCATATAGCTGGAATAATGCTGAGTCACTGAACCACGGCTTTTAACTTTCTCAACTGATTGTTAAGGATATTTGAAAATGTGATGATAAAATTATTAATAAATGTTTCGTAGCGTTTTCATGGTAATACTGTGATAGTGAACAAGGAAGTATGTTTTACATTTATTTACCTTGGTTATTTGTGATGTTGCAACCAAATGGGCCATGTACAACTGCTGCAGCATTTGCGATATTGGCTTCAAGGTTTGTCCCTTTCATTGCTGCAACAGATTGGGGGGATGTTCCAGGCATGTCATCCTGCCGCTCGGCCTCAGTCGTCAGTCCCGAATTTCTTTCTTCCGTTCCGAGGTCCGTTCTTTCGTCAGTGAACCGCGTTTGAGAACACATGTTGATCGCCGATCTTGTGTTTCCTAACTAAAATGACAACACTTGCAAAACAGGTTGGACACACACACACACACACACATATATGTATATATATATATATATAGAGAGAGAGAGAGAGAGAGGAGAGAACGAGAGAGAGAGAGAGGGAGAGAGAGAGAGAGAATATATATATTCTTGCTTGCATCTGGCAGTAAACATTAGTTCTACGTCATTCTATGTTTAACTGACTAATCCCTCAAAAGCGTTTGAGCAGCAGTATGGTTTTAATATCAGGTGCAATGTTTCGTTATTATTGTATCTATTGCAGTGACTGTTCAAAAGATTATATTGCTAAAAAACAGCACATTGCTTGTAAATGCCATTATTGTCAAAGGCTTATCTCTGCACTTGTATAAACTTAACTCAAAATGAACATATCGTTTTTTTATTGGTTCCAAAAAAATCACGTAATGAACTATAGTCTAGCTCGAATTTATTGTTCATCGATCACTTGATTGTCTGGTTTGTTTACAGGCCGCCGTGAATGGCGGGCCCTACCGGTAGGCTGGACATGCTTATCTCTTCCGCGAACATCTGATGTCATCACTGATTTTCAGTGATCCATTCATATAATGTTTACATCTATATTGACCTTTACGCCACATTGTGTATCCGTTTTGGTGGATAATCTAGACAGGTTATTCTCTTGTATTTACAAAATATATTTAGTAAATGAAATACTATACCAAATACTAAATATACCCACGTTATGTTTTGGAGGTTCTTCTGTGTCTGTAAACAACAATTTGTGATAAGAATGACATGAATATTGCACACATTTTGATTGTTTAGAGGTGATTATACATACGTTAAAAATATAGCATTAAGGAACACAATGGTAACGAGCAGTAAACATACAACAGAATAAGTCATAAAGGGTTATGAAAGTAACCAGTAACTTTTTCAAGTGTTGGTGTTGAATCATGTGCGGATATGGCCCAGCTAACACACGACGTTGTCACAACGTTGTGTAAAGGTTGTGGATTGGTAACGTCGTGATACTACGTTGTCATAACGTTGTTTTAACGTCAACGTGCAACGTTATTCCACAACGTTATAACAACGTTGCAAATTCACGTTGTGAAAACGTTGTGCATTGGACATCACACATCGTTTTGTAGCTACGTTTCTGAAACGTCGGTGAAACGTTATAGAGTTTGCTTCTCGATAGTCATAAAGGAATAGAACTTCTTTATCAAAATCAACATGAATTGGTCAGAATACCAAGGCAGTAATGCACTACCTTTCTATATATTCGGCATTTAAATTTTCATCTCTTAATACTAAAATTTCCAGAACGTAATTGCGTATCTCTATTACAACGTTATTCCACAACGTAACAACAACGTTGCAAATTAACGTTGTGATAATGTTGTGCTTTGGACATTACAACACTTTTTGTAAATGATGTTTAGGAAACCACTTGTAGATCTACCATCTCTTAGTTTTATTTTTTTTTAAACATATATATCTATAACGAAGTTATCTGTCTACTAAATGTTGTCACAAGCAATATTACAGTTAAAAACAATTGCGCCCATTTTTTGCGGCGTGAGAGCGACTGCTGAAAAGTTTAGCCTGTTGCCTCGTGAAGTGACGTCAGAATGACGTCACATTGTCGCGGAAGATTTGTTGTCACCAGCCATCTTAGTTCAAGCTCACTCTAGACATTATTAGAAGTCTACAACCAAGAGATTGTGCAGCAACTGGAACTGGACAGACGATCTGTGAACTCGGATGAGGTAAGTTAATTTTTCAGAAGCAGCGTCCGCTTGTTGATATGGTTCTGTACATGCAGATCGTCAAATGATTTAATGTATCGTATTATTCAGCAGTGGCAGGGCTTAGAATGCAGTTTGCCGTTTACTTTCACTGAGCGTCAGTGTTGATATTAATATTTGATACACAGAACATAATGTATATAGAGGTGAAGGAGGCCCAAGACTTTTTTCCAAATTATTATTTTATGGATACCAAGGGTAATTACCAAGGGCAAGCAGTAGATATGTTTGACCAGAATTCAGTCTGGTGGCGTTTTGTGGCCGTCATATTATGTTCGGGTTTCGATCGTAAACGTGTCGGTCTGTAAATAGGCCTAACTTATGCATCGCCTACTGACCACTGACAGTTATCGCCATTTCTTCCGTGTTATTTCCGGGGTGTTTGCGGTATTGTCATATTGGTGATGATAAGCTAGTCGATAGTCAAAAGTTAAATATCACCATTTATTGTCAGTGAGTTGGTCGTCGTTTGTTGATTATTAAGGTGAGATAGGTGTAGCCAATGTGCACCAATGAAAAATGAATTTCAATAAATATTTACTGAGCTGTTTCAACTTCGTCTGGTATTGTATAAGCTATTGCATTTTGTTAATTTTCCCATGTTTCTATCTTTGTAAATATTAGAACATAGATTCTATATAAATATCCTGGCATATTAATATGGAAAATATTAAGGTTAGTATTAAAAAAAAAATCACAACTTTAATTAGGATGAATACCCCAAAGTGTTAACACTTCTATTCATAATTCATATTCAACATTCATGTTTCAAATATTAGAACTACTTATTTTATTTGGCAATATATATTTTTCATTTATGTATATATTTTTCAAATAAGGTTTTAGAAACTTGGCCAACATATTCACTTGAATCACTAGTTTGTGATGTACAGCAGAAATGTAAAGTTACTGCTTTTGAATAACTACAGTTGATCTATTGACTGATAAAACTATTTGCCAATACTACCACCAGTTACATCATACTCTAAGTAAATGTGATTTATCTATACAGTACTGGTTTATTTAAAAATGTGATACTTTGTGGTTTCTGGTTTTCCTTCAGGTGGAGAAAACAGTATTGTGGGAGCATATTTGTTTAAAGTACATCACTGACAGAAAGGTATGTATGATGCAATAATATATACAAACATCTTCAAGAATTAAAATTTAGATGATTCTTATTTAATTATACCCACAATCTAAAAGGGCGGGGGTATAAAGTTACACCAATGATTCAGTGCTAAAAGCTTTTCTGCCTATGTATGATCCAAGAGCATCATGGTATTACTGTCAGCGCCTTCTTCGCACTTTCAGCAGTTTTTAACTGTTTAAAGACTGACATCAGACATCAAAATATTATTTGGGGGAATGCAACCATTATTTTGTTATGTCAGAAATATGTCCCTTGCCTTGCCATTTTATAACATTTGTGTCATTTTTTATTCAGTTACCAAGGCTTAAGGAGAGACTATAGATACAGTTGAAGATCATCCCTGTGACTTTTCATTTGAGGACTGAAAAGGCTCCTCAGCCACTCAGCCCAAGTTCTGACTTGTCATTTAATAAATAAATAAAGGTCACCTCAACCAGAATTTTATTGTCATTTCTTTGCTGGGAAATGGATCTTAGGACATCAGATGCATAGACTATCCTGTTTGTCACAGGGTTGCTCTCAATGCTGAATGTATGGGGTAAGGCCAATAAAAATTAAATGTTTCAATTTGTGCAGGGCTTATTGTTTGATGGTTTTTAATTTGCAAATTCGCAAATTCGTGGGAAAATCAAATATCTTTTATTTGTGTTGAAACTTTTTGTGAACAATTTGCATATAGCCTTGAAAACTGTTTGGGAAAATAAATATTATATTACCAAATTGTACATGTAATTTAAAAACATTTAGATTTTTATCTTGGCCTTTATCAAACTCTGCCAAAAGAGAGTGCATTTCATTGACTTGCTGTTTCAGGGATAGGGTTAAAGTGAATTCAGTTTGCAGAATGTATTGCTTGGTACCTGATGTCTTAACTGGATTGGTACCTGATGTCTTAACTAGATTGGTACAAACTTTTCAGGCTGCCTGGGAGGTATTCAGGAATAAGACAGGCGTTAATCTACATGGACATTGCAACAACGTGCTGCAATGGCTGTAGTGTCGCCATATGTATGCGATACCTACGTTGTCGCGACGTTTTGGATAAACGTTGTAGCAACTTAAAAAGTGGATGTTGTGACAACGTCTTGATTTGGTTGTATTTTGCTTTACGCACAAACGTTGTAGCAACCAATCTGGGAGTCTACAGATTTACGTTGTGACAACGTTACATCACAACGTTGTAGGAACGAAAAGTCAATGTTGTCACAACGTTGTCACAACGTAGAATTGTTTGCTGGGGGGCTACAATTTGTGATAAGTATGACACGAATATTGCACACATTTGATTGTTTAGAGGTGATGATGCATACGTTAAAAATATATCATTAAGGAAAACAATGATTACGAGCAGTAAACATACAACAGAATAAGTCATAAAGGGTTATGAAAGTAACGAGTTACTTTTTCAAGTCTGGGTGTTGAATCATGTGCGGATATGGGCTACTGTTTTGTGATGTTGTTTTTGCTCTTTCTGACACTGTGAATATTGTGATAGCGGCGTATTGAACAATGTATTATACGTTTACAACTGGATCATGTAGCATTTGGTTGTGGGTGGATAAATGTTCATGGACTGTCATCTTGGACCTTGGTCTCAGCTTTCTTGAGCTTCCTTCTTGCGTCAATGAGCACTGTTGAGTAACTCACGTTGATCGCCGATGTTGTATTTCCAATGCAAGACGTACACTACCTGTAAAAACATGTGCATTCAAATAGAAAAAATCTGGCAGTAAAGATTAATTCTCACAGCGTCCAGCGTTCAATGTAGAGCCCACAATCATCCATGACACTCCTGTTGAGAGACTTAAGAGCTTGTGGAAGTTTAAATAAGGAACTAGCAAATTCTAAATAAAGCAAAACATACCTGAATACATGTGTTGAATCCCAATACAAACTACATACAGACCACATTTCATTACATTTTAAAGTCACATATTATGGCCACAGGAACAAGCACATGCATTTCCAGCCCCTTTGGCGTAGTAATTTCACAGAAGAGCTTGTTTAAAACGGGTGACGGACTGCTGACTAAAGGTCCACGATTTGCCATTGAATAAGGTGAACTGACACAACCACAGCAATTTCACTAAAATGATTATCGAGTTTTGAAATTTCTTTGTACCATTTTATGGACACCTGGAGTCATCACTATTTTATAGTGATTCTCTAACACATGCTTATGACGTTTTGTTGATTTAATTCCCTATTTATTCCCTTGTAGGTTACAAGAAAGTGCCCAAAAATATAAACATGACCTCGATGCACCGAGGCGAGGTCAACCTTCAAGCGCGGATTTATATATGACGTCAGATAAGTTTGTAAAGAGGTGCATTTCGAGTCCAACGGGAGCATGAGAATGGAAAACACCTTGACGCGTGAACCTTCTCACGGCACTATCAAATTGGGAATATCACCTATTTATGAATGTATTGCTTGTGTTCGGATAATCGCAAACCAATTCGGACGATGTTGAATGAACCGCAGGGGATTGAACGGAGTGCTCTGAAACTTGTGTTTGGTGTTAATTTTCAATGTCAGGATGTGTTATCAATTTCGTTCACCTCTGTAATTTAACAGATTTCATTTTCTTCACTTGCATTATTAGTATTGAAAGATAGCCATTCCATTTCTAAATCACGGTAAGGATAAGCCATTTTGTTTCATCTAGCAGCTAGACAACATTAAACACCAGAACCAAAGCATCTATTTTTCTTTAAGTCAGGTGAAATGTTACAAGACAAGGCAAAAATACTACATTAATTATATTCCTGATAAATGCAAAATAAAAAGAAATAGAGGTTATCACGCGAGTGTGTTCTGGGATGGTAAATATCCTGTATTAGGAATAAACATTGTATTTAGCGAGCCTTGGCGAGCTAAATACATAGTGTTTATTCCTAATACAGGATATTTACCATCCCCAAACACACAAGCATGATAACCTCTTTATCATATAATGTCATTCTTTAATTCTGTGCTTTAAAATCGCTTTCCCTCTCTCACAAACATTACCGAAACATTGCGAGTTTTCCTGGAATGCGCGCATTAATATTTATTACGTCACAGGGTAAGTGATGTGTAAGTCGGACATTGACAGTAGCCCATATAGTTCCAACTGATATCTGTTTCTTATACAGTGATGAAGCGACATATACGCAAAACAACTATTCCCTACACAACTTGCTTTTAATTGCCTTTCGCGGCAATCCACCAGTCTGCCCACTAGAGTAACTGCCCTTCGTCAAAGGGAAGCTACTCTAACCCTAGGCTATGAGCCGTCAGGGCCACGGTCAGACGTTGTTGACAGTCGGTCTGTCCTGTCATATGAAGTAAGGAAGTGTAGTCATATGTACACACAGCGACAAAACGAAACAAAGGTAAAAATTCAAACATATTTCGGCCAAATCCAACTATTTTTATTTGTGGAGAAGGTTTCAAGCCGCAAAGGTCTACAAGCACAGATATGGCTACTGATCCCGCTTGGCTTGGCCTCGTGTCCTCGCAAAATTGTTTCGAAATGTGTATCTCCAAAGTTGCCAAAACTTATAAAAAGCTACGTCATAGACTCTGATTTTCAGTAAATTAGTTTTTTTGATAATGATAGCAGTTATCCCAATAGTTTATCCAGATTCCCGATGGTTAATTCTGACTCCATCGCCGAATGACGAGGGCTACGACATGTTTGTTAAGTAGTGAAAGTAGTCCTACTTGACCTTTGATATTTGCATCTCTATCCGCATATGACCCCAACGGATATCGTTTTTATCCGTTGGCTTTATCCTGCCGAGAAACCTACCCATTATATGATAAACTAGAAATACGAGTTGATTGTAAACACCGATCGAGAATTCGGGGAAACCTGTGAAAGAAGTTCCGGCTAAAGTTCACACAATCAATTTCACCAAAAAATGTTCATATCATGTGAACTTTTCTGTCCGTTCACAGGTATGTGAACTACATCTATCCGATCACGTGTCTACCCATTCAGCCAATCAGCATGAAAGAAACAGTGTAAACATTAAAGTATGAAATTATAGGGGTTATTGTATGTTCATTATTTATATACGACATCATTTTTTCCATATCTTATACAGAAATGTTTGAAACTCTATGTTTCAAATGTCGGCGGAACTGTAAAACCATGAACGAGTTGTATTATAATCAGGGAATCTGTATGCTACCCTCTCTAAATGTAATGTTTTTATAGGCTGTGTATAAGGTTGGTTTTTGGTCATGAAACTTATTTTACAACCCCAAAAAACACTTTGAAGAAAACTCAGCATAGTAGCTCACATTCAGATATTTTTCTGTTGCATGCTGACTTTTATGAGATCTGTAATTATGCATAATACCTTGAACTATCTGCTCATACAGAGCTTCAATTTAGATAAAACTTCTCTTCAAGCTTTTTTCAAAAACCATGAACAAACATATTTTCATACACAACACCTTGATTTAACCACACATAGCCAAATCCACAAGAAAAATGCAAGTTATTTATTTTGGAAGCCTATGTTGTGCAGCCAATATTGTCATAATGAAACATCATATTATATGACTTTTTTGGTCATTGTTGTTCACCCATTTTCAAAATTTGAAACTAGTACCTTATACTGAGGGCATTAGAACATATATAAAAAGAAAAACGTACTGTGTTTGCCATACACTATATTTTTAGGGGTCGGTAGACCGACGTTAAGACATTTTTCACATGCAAATGAGTGCATTTTATCAATAAACTCAAACCTCTGAAAAACCCAAACTTCAGCACAATATATAAGCATTGGTTGAAATTGTGATTTCAGAACAGAAGTTTCTCACTCATGAATCACGTTTTGTGATATAGAGCATACAATATATATACTTATATTTACAAACGTGTATCAGTGTGCATAAACATAAAGTAATTACAAACATAGTATATACAGAGGGGGCACGGGTGGCCTAGTCGTCTAAGGCGTCGCGATTCACTGTGCAGGGTTGCGTCCCTTGGGCACGCCAGAAACCTATGATTGTGGGTTCGAATCCCGGTTCGCTCCGATTATGTTTCTAGGTTTGTCGGCACCATACCCGTGCTCGTGGGTTTCACCGAAGTGGTAAACGTCTAAGACCTGCATTACTTCGGGCTTTCCTCCCACATTAAGCTGACACGCCACGATATATCTGGAATACTGTTAAAAGCGGCGTTAAACCCAACTCACTCACTTACTAGTATATACAGCAATTGAATTCTTACTTAAAAAGTTGTAAACCATCCTTTAAGTATTTCGCCAGCTTTATAACAAGAGATTTTTAGGAGCGAAACATAAGCTGTTTAAATTTTTCAATAGTGGGATACTTACAATAATAACTTGGGAGATATTTATTTCTTATTTCATGAAGCGATGGACATTGTAGAAGAACTGTTGCATAATGTACAGAATCTCTGATCTTTATTAACATTGAACCATCTTCCCTTTTCAATTGGTAATCTGTGATTAGGTTTCTCAATTTGACTATCCACTTCGCTAAGTTGTATGGTAATGATAATAAGTATTCCCCAAGGCGAGGCTTATCTTTGAACATTGTATAGTATTTACCCTTGGAAGATAAAGTAGCAGATTCATTTCATTTTTGATAAAGGTTATCTAACAAGATGGCTTTAGTATTTGCCCTTAACCAATTTAAACTGGCGAAGGACTGGGTGTCCCAAATCCAATTCAAACTAACCTTATACAAAATATCTCTTACTCTTGTTAACCTTACACAATTTATATTATTTGTGAAATCAATATGAAAAAGAGGTCGATACATTCTACTGGACATTTTTTCAGAATGTAATATGATCTTTCCCCAAAATGCAACCATTCTGACTTTTATTTGAATTTCTAGAGGATACCTTCCAAGCTCACCGTAGACCATGTAGACAGGCGTGGATTGCTTTAATCTTAAGATAAATTTGCAAAATTTTAAGTGAACACGTTCTATGATTGTTACACCCTCATATCCCCAAATTTAAGCTGCATATAGAAGAATCGGTTGTACTAACTGGTCGAAGAGTTTAAGTTCACAATCAATTGGAATATCCAGCAATCGTGTCTTTCTGAAGATAGCGTACATTGCTTTTGAAGCTTTTACAAAAAAAAAGAAGAGTTATTTCCTTCCAGGGAAACATACGATTTAATACCTTGATACATATTATATATAACACTAAAACACTTCCCATCAAGATTTGAGTTCAAAATTAGGAACCAAAGACTGTTTCTATCAATAGTATCAAAAGCTTTACTAAATTCAATAAAAGCACAGTATAAATTCTTGATCTGGTTTAAGTACAGTTCAATTAAGAGTTAAAATACAAAAATATTGTCAAGAGTTGAGTATTTCTTCCTGAAGCCATCTTGGTTTTCCTTTATAAGATTGATTAAGTCCGAGAAAGCTTGGAGGCGATCGGAAATTATTGAGGTGAATAACTTGCCGAGGCAGCTTACTATCGTTATGCCCCTATAGTTACCAGGGTCGCTTAGGTCACCTTTATTTTTATATATGGGCTTTATTTCCCCAATTAACCACCTGTCGGGAACAAAGCCCGTGTCCAGGATTACATTAAACAGTTTAGTATAGACATGTAACATTTTGTCTACAGACGCTTTGATATACTCATTGTATACACAATCTAATCCACTGGCCTTATTGTTTTTCAGCTTGTTAACAGCAGAGCGTACTTCGTCATCAGTTACTTGGACATCTAATTGTGCATGAATTAGTGAAGTGTCAATATGAGTTACATTGTCATCATTAGGAACACCATTCAAGTTCTTAAAATGTTCATATAAACTGTTCAGATCAATACATTTGTTACATTTATCTTTCTTATCAAATGATTTTGATAGTGACCAAAACGTTTTCTGATCTTTAGCCTTTGTTTCTCGCAGCTTTATTTTTTACATTCATTTTTGTAATTTTTAAGAGATGATTTAATAGTTTTATTATAGTTTTTACTTGCCACATTGAAATTATATTTGCTTTGAACTGTTTTAGATTTCCCATAAAGACGTTTGCGTTTGTGATATTCTTTACAGGCCGCCCTACAGTCCGTGTTGAACCAAGCTTTGTTACGTTTATTTAGTTGCTTTACACGTGTGGTGCCAAAGGTAGGTTGTGCTGCAGAAACAAGATTTTGTGCAATATTATTTACAGCGGTATTTACATCATCTACTGTACTATTTTCTGCTAGAAGATCTAGGCATTGACTAATCTCATGTACACATTCATCCTTTATACTATTTACATATTCATCTCTCTTTTCAGGAATCCATCGTTTCACCTTAGGTGATGTTGATGGGGTATTCGCAGGACGACGACCCCTCGAATTTTTCCATTCGCAGGACGACGACCGCCGGTACGCCTTTGATGTGTGGTGTTGTTTTAGGAGGGGATTAACTCCTTGGTTAGTGTCAAAAACTGAAATATGTACACGAAAACTGAAATGTGTTCACTACTGAATTGGTGAACTCTGATTTTGATAATCTATTGAGTACCATTTACTCAACTGATTGACTCAACAGCTACTCTGTTATACATCTCCGAAACATCATTCTCGATATGGATCAAAACTAGACTACGGCTGCGCCATATACAACACCCTAAACAACTCTCTATCTAAAAAACTTGACTCAATACAATATCAGGCTCTCAAACTAATAACACGCACCCAACATGGCACCTCCTACACTTCACTTCATGCCTTAACAGGAGAAATGCCACTAAGTCTACGCAGGGAACAGCTAAGCTTAAATTTCTGGGCCGCATCCCAATCAAACCCTCTCATCCAAAACTTAATAAACCAAAATATCAGTCCCCAAAACCAAGCTCGAGCTCGTAAACACCCCTTACTTATCCCAATATCCCAAAGAATAACAAACTACCTCAATGGACACCAAATTTAAAATCTTCAACAAAACTGCAAACAATCAAATATCTTCACCCCTTAACTTAAAATACCCAAAATAGACACAACACTAGCTAGCCAAATAAAAAAACAAACCGACTGAAACATAGCTAAAACCACCACACTAGCATACATACACGAAAATTGGCCAAATTGGTGTCACATTTACACGGATGGATCTTCAGATCCGACCTCCAAACACACAAGTTTCGGAGTCCATACCACACAACCAACTAAAACCACGCAATCCTTCCGACTCCCAAACAACCAATCAATATTCACGGCAGAACTAATGGGCATGGCCTCAGCCCTCCATAATCAAGAATCCAAAAACCACAAACAAATCCTAATGCTTACCGACTCCCTAAGTGGACTACAAGCCCTCCAAAACAAAAATACCAAAAAAACGACCTAAATTAATAAATCAAATACTTAAAAGCTCCAACGACCTAACTAAGGCAGGCAAACAAATAACCTTCTTGTGGATACCCGCCCACGTAGGAATATACGGTAATAAAAACGCCGATAAGGCAGCTAAACTATCCCTCAAAATCCCAGAAATAAGCTTAAACTTACCCATTTCAAAATCAGAAATTAAAAGCGTTAACAAGCAAAAATCACCTAAAAATGGCATAACCTATATCTAAACTCAAATAGCCAAATCAAAAAAGTACTCAGCAAACCACTAACCAAACCAAACATTCTCCATCCATCAAAAAAAATCGACAGAGTAATCACTAAACTCCAAACAGGACACACCAACCTAAATAACCACCTAAAAAAATTTAAAAAACATACTACAGGTAACTGCCCACACTGCAAACAACCAGAAACCCCAGAACACGCACTCATCCACTGCACACACTACCTAACACATCGAACCGCATTACAAACCACCCTCAATCTACACAAGGCTCTCACTCTAGAAGCAATACTAAACCCACAAAATAAACTAGAAAACTTCAGGGCCTTAGGCGTATTCTTAATCAAAACGGATCTAATAAAACGCATCTAAAAACAATATAATCTACCAAATCAAAATTTTATAAACAAACAAACATCCACCATACCCAGCTCCCTTAGTTCTCCTCCCCAATCCCATCGGCATCTATTCCAAATCTCAAAATTCCTAAATTCTATATAAGCAACCCCTAAAGCCCCCTCTTTGGTTGCACACACCACTTTCGCCCCTTTCGGAAACACATTAAATGGCCTGGCCGGGCCCGTGTGCGAAATACGCATCAGTCGGAAAGCGAACGTTAAATCTCCAAAGTAAGTAAGTAAGGTCAGAGGTAAATCTTGATAGGGCAAACGCGCAGTTACAGTACACGTTTCTTCCAAGTACACGCGGCAGTAGATACCTTTGTTTCTTATGACAATATATATTATTATTACAATCCAATTATGATAATAATATATATCTACAATATTCTTTCACTCGCCCCAATAACCACCTGGAGCGATGGCATGGACACTTAAAGAAAGTCATCGGCAAATCCCATCCCAACATCTTTGAGCTGATAACATTTCTAGGAGCTTAACAGCAGAAGACAGAGTGTAATCTGCTACAGTACCAGACCGGCCAGCGTCTCCAACCAAAAAAGAAGTTCTGTGATATACAACGCAGAATCGATCAACTGAAGACCAGACTGATCAAGAATGAAGTCAGCGTAATTTTCTTTGCTGACTCAGTGTCTCATCTTCTCAAACTGTCTTGATTGCCCATGACTTTTGTGAATCTTCTATGTATGTCATCTTGTATATATACATTCAAGTTATTTGTAAATAAATCAATATTCCACCATTATTGTCTTTCGTTCGTTTCAAATCCAGTTTTTACTTGCTCGAGTTGTTAAAGTAACACTCGATACCCATTGTTTAACTAGATTCGCGGATTAAAATATTCTCAGGACGACGACCCCACTTTTGCTTGTTTGTTTTCATACGACACAGGGGGTCGTCGTCCTGCGAATGAACCATGTTGATGTATTGTTGTGCTCGTGGGTATCAACATTCTTATTATAACTTGTGCACGAGAGTGTAAAACACAAACCACAATGAACATCAGACATGAC
This sequence comes from Haliotis cracherodii, assembly GCF_022045235.1. Classification (NCBI taxonomy): domain Eukaryota; kingdom Metazoa; phylum Mollusca; class Gastropoda; order Lepetellida; family Haliotidae; genus Haliotis; species Haliotis cracherodii. Next base: position 2,074,763 of record NW_027266267.1, read on the forward strand.
TCCATCATAATCTAGCACCTTAAAGTTATCGAGTATTGAAAATGTTTCAGGGGAGACTAGGTAGTAATCAACTACACTTGAGTTTTTGCAGGTGAACTTCCCGATGCACTTATCTTCCCAATTTCTACCATTGACAATGAACAAGTTGTTGTTTTTACACAACGATAAAAGCTTATGACCATGCGAATTAACAACTTTATCCATAGAAGTTCTTTCTATAGATGAGTTATGATGAGATAGTACATCAAGATCTTGTTTCAAAATATCACCTGCCAGTTTTTTTTCCATGAGGTATTCGTCAATTACGATATAATCAGGTAAGTCTTTTGTTCTCGAGTTAAAATCTCAAGTTAAACTTACATATTTAGACATGTTCATTATATTAACAATATCTTGCTCTAGTTTGTCAAATAATTCAGTATGATAATACTTACTATTCTCAGGTGGCATGTATACACATCCTAATATAACATCATCATTCTCACTTAAAAGCGACTTCGATATTTTGCACCATAGTGCAATATCACATGTTTTACTTAACAGTGTCACGTGTTTACTTATAGTGTCCTTTACTGCAATTATTATCCCTCCTGATCCTCGAGTTGTATGATTGTTCCCTCGATTGTTTGTATAGACTTGATATCCTGGTATATTTAGATCGTCTAGGTTTGTGAGTTTAGTTTCTGTGAGGCACAGTATATCATGATCACTTATGTTGTTAAGAAAATCTGGATTTAGGAGTCGAGTTCGAAATCCACAGACATTTAGCGATAGAACCTTAAGCTTACAGTGGTCATACGCATGCGCGTGCCTGTCCTAAGCAGGTGTTCCAGTCGGTCTCCTTGTGTCTATGGTATGATCTCCTAGACTTGGATTGTGGCAAGGCTTTTCCAGGAACATATCTCTGTCCATTAACATGTAGCCTGTCCACAGTCAGTGCAACTCTATCTCCTGCTCTATTCGCTGCTCTCCTCGCTGGGTACAGTAGTTTGCGCCTTTCCTCTATTTCCTTAGGGAATTGTTCCTTAACATAATATTTTTTTCCCTTTAGTTGATGAAACGCTGCTTGTCTTACACGTTGACGCTCCTTGAAATCACCGAACTTTGCAATGATCGGCCTAGGTCTCTGATCATTCCCTCTTCTGGCTCCCATTCTATGTACACGCACTAAGTTTAAATCCTGTTCAATTTTAAGTTGTTCCTGAATAAATGTTTTTAGTACAGCCTCTGCGTCTTCTTCCTGTGTTTCGTCTATACCGACGAATAATAGATTGTCCCTCATTGACCTCGCCTGTAGGTCTAATAATCTTTCGAGCAAACTTTCAACTTCTGAACAGACTTACTCGATTCAGGCCCTGAACTTGAGATGACGTCCTTTAGCTACTTTATATCCTTTCTGCTATCTCCAATGAATTTCTTCATTTGTGTTATTTCTTCTTGAAATTTCGCACTTGCCTCTAAATCCCTTGTCGCACTCTTCAGCGACTGTACATCCTCTTTCATGTTCGTAATCCTGGTGTTCATCTGTCCTAGTGTGGTTTCTATTTGATCAAGCTTGGTAAGCTTAATATCCATCCGCTCCATCTTCTTAAATAAGTCACCCATGCTTGAGGCAGAGAGCATATATATGTACATGTAAGGACAAAAAAAAAATAATATGATAACAAAAGGTGGAAAATTATCAATCAATCAATCAATCAATGTTTTATTCCTACAAACCACCATAGGTGGTACAGGAACAATACAAACAAAGTTATAACATAAACAATAAATTGTAATGATCACTTGGTAAGTTGTAGATTATAGTGTTGTACTCAAATTCTGACAGCATTATTAATAATTCTTATAAATCTGGAGACATTTTTCACGATTAAGCAATTATTTGAGGTAAACAAAACTTTGAACTTTCGGAGATTCGGCCATTTACAAAGATAAATTGGAATATAATGTGATCTCATGGTATCCAAAAAGGAGCATTTAAATAAATAATGAAACTCGTCGGCTATCGGCGGTGAGCTACATAGGTTACAATTTCTATTGATTCTGGGTATATTTTTCCAGCGGCCTGTCTCTACATGTAAATAATGATTCGATGTCCGAAAGGACATAACAGGTCGAGAGAAATAATCAGGTAGCAGGAGGTATTTTTCTAAATCTTTGAACAATTTATAGTAATTACCTTTTGAACTTTTATCTATATCATCCCTCCATTATTGTGTAAAATGATCTTTAAGTACTGTTTCTACCATAGAGACAAGCCACTGTTTACAAACGCAACCAGGATTATCAAATACATAGGTCAAGCCACAACTGTTTAAAATACTTTTTATGTGAGATATCCATACGTTACTATTACTAATATTGAGGGTGTGATCTAATTTGAACAGTTTAAGGATGCGTGATGACAACTTGAAAGGAGAAGATATGGTTTCTAAATTATACCGAAATGAGATCATTCTTCTAGCAATTGTAATGTTCACAGGAAAACGTCCAAGTTCACCGTAAACCATAAAGTTAGGAGTTGATGATCGCAACCCAGTAGGAAACTTTAGAAATTTAAGACGAAATTTTTCAATATTTATAATATTTTCACAACCCCATATTTCACATCCATACAAGGCTATAGGTAGTATTAACATATCAAACAATTAGATTACAGTATCAAGTGCTAGATTGAGGTTTCTTGATTCAGGAGTTCAAACATGACCTTTTTAGAGCTGGACATTAAATCGTTTATTGCAGTATTAAATCTCCCATTGCGATGAAAGTTGATACCTAGATACGTAAAATTATCTACAATTTCAATTGGTTTAGAATCAAATTGAAAAGATCATTTAGATTTTTTAGCTACGCCTCCTCCAAATATAATAATTTGAGTTTTGGCAATGTTAACATTGAGTTTCCACACATCGCAGTAATTTTTTATCAAGATAATTTTGGAGACCTCTCTGGGATTCACCTAAATGTATCGCATCATCTGCGTACAACAAGATAAAGAATTTAATACACATATACACATAATCATAATGAACACAATTGTTGTCAACGCCCCTACAAACTTTGCTCTCAAGATACACATCTAAATCATTGAGAAAAATCGAAAATAATAATGGAGAGAGATTTTCTCCTTGTCGAACCCCGGAATAACTATAAAAGAAGTTAGTAATTTGGTTATCAACCATAACGCAAGATTTTGTATTACTTTACATGTTTTTCACTTACTTGAGGAATCTCCCCTCTATGTTGTATGATAACATCTTGTACCATAGACCTGCTCTCCAAATACTGTTGAGCGTTTTTGTGACATTGATAAAAGCACAACAAAGTTTTCGTTTTTATTTTTTTTATTTTTAACATGTTTAAAATGAATATATTATCAAGTGTTGACATATTTTTTCGAAAGCCAGCCTGTGATGGACTAAGAATTTCATTTGATTCTAAGTAACTATTTAATCTGGAATTCAAAAGACAAGTGAATAACTTTCCTAAAAAGCTCAGAATGGTAATGGACCTGTAAGAGTTCGGGTCAAGAGAGTCACCTTTTTTCTTATATATTGGGCGAATCTCTCCTGTCAACCAAGAGTCCGGGATAACACCAGTGGATAAAATCAAATTAAAAAACGAAACGTAAAAGTCACCCAGAATGTCAATTGAATCAATCAAATAATCATTTTCAATTAGGTCAAGGCCTGAGGATTTATTACGCTTCAGTCGCGAGATAGCTGAGCGTATTTCTTCTAAAGTAATATCTCTGTTGAGAGTCGAGTTATCACATGAACAGGGGTTGAGATCTTCTTCTATAACATCATTGTCGCCGAGGTATGAGTCATTGGTCGATTTGAAAACAAGTATGAAATACTTCTATGTTCGGTGTTAGTGAATTATTATAATTCACCTGTGAATTAAGTGTGTTCCAGAACTCTTTGGGCGAGTGTTTACATTTATTACGTAAAATTGTACTTGTTTCATATTTATGATCCCTTAGATGCTTATTTAAGCATTTGTTATACAACTTGCCATGATGGCGATACATTGAATAATTTAATTGATTACGATTTTTTTGGAAACGACGTTTCGATTTACGGTAAAGCCTTCTAATGTCCCGACATTCATTACTGAATCAGGGATTATTCGTATTGACACGCTTACGTGTTTTACCGGGAGATTTAGTTCGTTTGACTCCGAAGGTAGTCCGTGCGGCATCGACCAGCACGTGCGTTATGTCCTCATCTAACCTATTGACCACAGTAGTAACATCAACATCAACACTGTCATAACAAACATCATCACTTCTATCTCGCAACTGCCTTATAACTTCTACATCAATGTTATTTCGGAATACACTAGCCCTATCAATAGTGTAGCGTCTAGGCCTGTTTCCGGTATTAGGTTTTGAAGAATTTAAAGTCTCAGAGACAGATTCATCTCTCTTTTTAACCTTACTCGTCAGCGATAAGGTAACAGGGCAGTGTACATCTGATAGCACAGGTGAGAAATCAAGAACATCAAAGTCATTAATCAAAGGCATACAAGCAGCAGAGACAATGACGTAATCAATTAAACTCTTATCATTACAGGTAGTTCTTCCAATATTGCGATCATTAACTATTCGGCCATTGCATATGTATAAATTAAGACTCCTACAAAAGTCAATAAGCTGTTCACCATAATTGTTAATCTTACCCATGTCCATACTACGCCTATGTTTTGGCACACCAGCGTTTTTCAATACTACATCTGGATCAAGGTCATTACTAATTTCATCACAGTCTAAACCAAATTCCTCTAAAACAAAATTATCAATAACAGTATAAGTATTCACAGCTGACGTTCTCGCATTAAAGTCACGAGTAACATGACATAATCTGTGCGTGTCAGGGCCTGCAAAACCGACTGTTCTACTTGATAAAACAAATCATCTGGAGCATATTTCGATCCTTCAGGTGGGATATTAACTACCCCAGCTTCCATATCCTGTGGGATGTTGAGCAGAGTCTTTGAGATTCTGAACCAGAGAATGTTGTCATGTTCAGGGTGTAATAACGTTATATATTGCACAACAGTATTTCTTACTGCAAGCGCAATGCCACCAGAACGTCTATTTGCTTTAGAACGATGTTGCAAAAATATTTTATAACAATTCAAGCTAAGTTCATCAAATGAGTCAGTTTTTGTTTCCTGAAAACATAAAATATCATTATTTTCAATGAAATCAATAAACTCGGGGTACTCGAGTCTTTTTCGTAAACCACAAAAATTCAAACTAACTAAACGTACACCTCCCTGAGATAACGTATTAAAGTCATTTTGATCATTTATTACACTCTCACTATGTGAGCTGGAGTCAGAGTCAGAGTCAGTGTGTGCTGTCTCCTATCCACCGGCGTGTCCCTATTGCTTGTTGTCCTGTGTGCGGCTGTTCGTGGTCCTCGCTGCACTGCTTGCTGGGGCTCTGTATGGGGGAGGCACGGGCACGGGCTGGAGACGGTTATCAATGTAGAGCTTATCTTCAACGATGTGAGCTCTCTTTTTCTCAGCTCTTGCAACTTTCATCAGGGGCATAAGAACATTTCTCTTATAATCTGAGACTTCCCCCGGGAACTGTTCTGAGATTACATATGGTGTACCGGCCAGCATTTTACCGCATCTCTTCACTGCGTCTCGTCCCTATGTAACCAAGAACTTGGCGATAGTCGGCCGAGGTTTGACTCCACCCGTGTATTGAGGGGTACGCCTCCTACCTATTCTAGGAACTCGCTTAAACTGTAAGTTCTCACCGTCAAATTTGAGACAAAGGGTAGACAGGTGAAGAAAGTTGAAAACTTCTGGGAACAAGATTGCTGTCTTGGCAACGGAGTAGGAAGGTCGGGTGGTTGTTGGACTTTCGCTGATGGTCTTGTTGTACTTGTTGTTACAACAGGTTGGTGTCGTATCAAGTCTTTGAAAGGTGTAACAGAATGTAAATAGTGCGTATTTTAACTTTCGTATTTCAAACTTAGGTATATAATTGACTTCATTATGGTAATAGCTCCTTAAACTAACCTGAGCACTCTCTACTAATCCATAGGTAAAGTACGGGGTATAGTTATGAGAGGTCCTTTGTGATATGGTCCAGCCACAGCTTGGCCAGTGATTGTTTCTGTAGCATGTGACCAGGTTTGTAGCTTTAAACTCTTCAATATTTCTCTTCTCTGGTCACTCCTGCATTTCAACATGATTAACAGCACTGCACTGATTGGGGTAAGTTAATTTAGACTTCTTTAGTATTTATATTTATCATAAGGAGGTTAGGATCTGATATTTTGATACGCAATGTTGTGAATATATTACTTATTCTTCAAAGTCATGATACATTAGTGTGTATTGTGATATTAAGTAATTGCTAGAGTAACCATTAAGAATATAGTGTAATTAGTGTTAAGCAATCATATTGTTATCAGGTGCTTTCAGTAATGTATATAGTTTAATGCTTGTAGCTGTATATGTTAGAATACATTTATCATTAGCAATAGCTTACAGCTATAAATGTAATAATATATTGTAGAGTATTTTAGTACACTAAGTCTTGTATGAGTTAGTTGATGATGAAAGGTTTGGTAAATATGTACTGATGTAGTACATATAAATATTAGGTTTATATTACTGTGTGTGTGTATGAGTGTGTGAATGTGTGTGTGAGGGAGAAAACATGTATGTGTGCGTATTTTACCGTTATACATTTTACTTCATTGTGTCATTTCATTATTAGGCATAGAGGCACACATAAAGCCATACTGTTGGCATTGCCGTGATGAGCCTGCATCCCTGAGACGAGGTTGGTATTTATGTGCTGATAGTTGTATGTATGTATTGTTACATTTTGATGTGTATTGTATCATTAAAAATGGGATTTGTAGTTTTAATAAATACACAACTGATGATTATTCTGATAATATATGCTTAAATTCATGCTCATTGTTACAATGTAATACGGTATGTTTGTTTAATTATACATGTTATAGATTCTTGTAATTGTATATTACTCATTCAGCCTTATTATATTATGTTTAAGGGAATTATCATCTATAGCCATATTGTGTTGGGATCTCAATATCCCTGATATGAACAGACGGAATAAATCCGATGAACCCCAAAACAAGTATGCGTCGTCATTCCATAGACGTGATACCGCTGTTACAAAGGCATATACTCCGAAACGTTGTGTTCCTCATAATAAAGAAGTTGACATCTATATTTCCACTTCCTTATGTGTATCACTTCTAAATGTCTACAGTATATGTATCAACATCGGGACCAAGCAGGAAATAGTTCTATACTCAACCTACCTTGACATGAGTGAATCCACAATATATACAACCAGAGACGACATTCCGTCGGTTGTTCTCGGGTACAACCAAGCCCCGGAGAGATCACGTGACGTGATAAGCCAATCAGTGACATGCTACCCGGTTGTACAACTCAACATACACGGACCACTCCATACTGAATTGGGAGAGACATAAATAAGTAAATCAGTACAATATCGGGGGTTAAGGGGCACTGTGTTGTGTAAACTGACGCTGATTCACAATGGTGTACCGTCGGGTGTGACATCGATCAATATGTGAAGCATTTATGTTTAACTGATCACCCCGGTTAGGTTATATGCTTGTCGACCTACATGAACTGGGTGAATGCATGTCGTCGTGCCCCGGCGGCTGGGGATACTTATCGTACGATCGATTATTGAATTATGTGGTGCAGACGCGCCTATTATTTACATGCCGACATTAAGTAGCTGGAATATTGCTCATTGTGGCGTTAAAGCAACAACCAAACTCCTTCAATTTTGCAATCTAATGAGGGTATTTGTGACTGATGTACTCAGGATTGATAACAATTAAATACACCTAAAAATATTTGTCAAACTCTTAAGGACTTGCTCTATGATAAACAAACTCGGAACATGCAATTTCCTCATTGAAACAACCGACAATGAAAGTGAATTGTTTGATAGGCATTGCATAGTTGACGGATAACAAAGTAGACACAATTTATGGATGAGAACTTCTATAATTACTGTTAAGGCGACGTTTCGGTTTAGGTCCTCATACCGTTGACAGAATGAAAAACTCGATGTGCTTTACCTACTCATGTTATCCCACTCATATATGCTATTGTTGTTACTGTTATTCCTCCTAATACTAACATTTTTTACTATGAATGTGTATCATTGTCATCAGTAAAACGTAAACGTGAACATTGATTTAGACGCGATTATTCAACACTTACAATATCGTAACATTCATCCGCTGATACAGATGTATTTAAGACAAACGAAACATGTAGTTTTTGTGTTTTAAATGAAAACTAAAACAACTATCTGAAAAGAATTACTTTTAAAATTTCATTGATTTTCTTTTATTCTATTTCGTAAGATCTATGCATGTCAGGGTATCAAAAACATATTAAGATTAGCCATTCTACCAAATACTTGAGTTATCCATTGGTTGGTTTGTTGTTTAACACCGCACTCAGCAATAGTTCAGCTATATGACGGCGGTCTGTCAATAATCGAGTCTGTTCCAGACAATCCAGTGATTGATATCATGAACATCGATCCACGCAATTGGGATCGATGACATGTATCAACCAAGTCAGCGAGCCTGACCACCCGATCCCGTTAGTTGCCTTTCACTACAAGCATAGTCACCGTGTACGGCAAGCATGGGTTGCTGAAGACCTATTCTACCCTGGAATCTTCACGGGTCTAGTTACCCATTGGAAAACATTATAACCGAAATGAAGTTTATTAACACACTAGGATCGTGACCAGCCTGAGTGACTTGCCTGACTGTCTGTCATCATTCACCAAGTGTGTGGATACATGCTCAAGCTTTAAATAGCTTTGTCTTGTCGAGACTCAATTATTTACAGTCCACCGTGACATAGCTTGTCTTTTGCTTACTGCAGTTAACTATACCCTATCAACCCAACGCAAATGTACTGTAAGATAGCAGTTTAACTCAATATTGTCAATATGCTGAAACGCGTAGCTGTCGGAGCATGCAACACCCGGAAGATCATATCTCCTTGCTCTACACCCTGTGCCTTGCCATGAGACTGTGTATCAGGTGACTTGAACGTAGCAGAGGATTGTTTAGCCCCGTCTGGGTAATCTAGGTCACACACACACAGCTGTTCACCGAGTATTTAGGCGTGCGTGAAAGGCGGATCTTTGTGTAAGGATTGAATCTAATAAAACCCGAGGAGAAATGTGTTGTCTTACTTATGAATCGAAATTTCTACTTCTATTCCCTGGATGCCACAGGGACATATGTCCCTCCTCTTCAACCCTCGCTTCGAAGTGGAATAAAATTCAAAACACATTACGCACAAAAGTATACTTGACAATTCTCTGCCCTGTGATATCGTCCGTTGACATTTTAGGCAAGGCAAAATTACTGATAATTAGGTACATAGTAAATCCCGCCCTTTTTTGTTATTTTGGGCGCGATAACTCATGCATGAATAAGTGGAGCGCACATGATACAACACACGTTCTTGGCAAGAAGAGTTTAATTAAGCCCCTGGATGTCACAGAGAAATATATGTCCCTTCTCGTCTACCCTCACTTTGAAGACGTACACAGTTCAAAATATTTTACGTACACAAATACGCTGTATACAAAAACATTGTATAGTTTCTGATCACGGTTTTGAATTCTGCGAGATATTTTATGTTCTGTGATATCATCCGCTGACATTTTAAACAAAGCAAACTTTCAGAAAACAATCTCAGAAAATTAGGTACATTGCAAAACCCATTTTGACATGTTACTAAATCAACATTCACAGCGTAATTTACAGTAAGTTTTCAAATCAACGTATCGTATATTTACGTAATTTCATTACAAAAATAGTCATCAGGGTATCTGTAATGTAAGTAGTATACCAGGCTCATTCAGGACCGGACCTAGCAAATTCCCGTGTGACGTCACAGGTAATGTGTCAATCGAAAGTGACGTCATAACCAGAAGTGATGTAACATGAGGATTGTGTGTAAAAGTCAAGACAGGAAGTGACGTCATAACCGGAAGTGTATTCTGGGAATGTAGGTGGAAATGACGTCATAGCATTTCCGACTTAGTGTGTCTACCGGTTTGGTGAGAATGGAGTGATAAAATGGCGTCTCGTGTAAGAAATGACGTCTGTTGGTCAGATTTGTGTGAGACGGGGAAATGGCGGACATGGGTATCGAGAAAGTTTCGTAGCAATAGAGACAGATGCCGTACATGTTAAAAATGACACTCTCGACACATATAGTCGGACATGTATGTTTTCAATTTTTCTTTCGTTTTATTTGGTTGGTCCTTATAAGGACCTTTGAAGTGAAGCGTATACCGGAGTTATACGTTTCTAAATACCATCTTAATATATGAGGTGTTAGGTGAATATCGACTCTGCTCTGTGACGGGACGATCCGTACTTTTCCAACGATACAATTTAACTCCGCAATTAAAGCACTGTACCCGATAGTTAGTTCCGGTGTAGAAGAATCCATTCATTGCCAGATCAAGGGGAATTTGTTTCATCTGTATGGGACATCGTTTAAATGTATCCCACTGATCTTGCATATACTTCGTCTGGCAGGTATATCCAACGAGTCAGTGTCGAAATATACATTGCAGTCACAGGAATCAATGCCCGAGTCGTTAAAAATGTGCAAGGATCTGTATGCCTATAAAAAAATGTGTAGGTATTCGAAAAGGCGATTCCAGTGTTACACCAGCACCACGTGCGGATTCTTTTGTCTGTATTATTTGTATTATAGACGTAGACATAACAGTATGAATATTGTTCTTAAACGTTTTCATGACGATTGTACAATGAATCATGCTATTGTAACATCTTGGTATTGGAATAAAAAATGTTGAACTTATTTTATTATTTGTTATTTTGATAATAATGAACAAATGACACACAAGAAATACGACAATGTCATATAAACTGACGTCCAAAAGAACTTTACCAGAGTTTGAAATCACTCTTGCTCAAAAACAACAAAACATACATGCATGAAGTAAAATGTATTGAGAAGATCAATATGTCAACATAATCAACACTGAAACTGACGATCATACCGCGACCGAGAATGACGTCAGAGCCCCCCAAAGTTAGGGTGTGGTACAAAACTCTAGCTTTCAGAATCATGGACAGTGGGCAGAGTACATAAACAATCGCTCACATTCAATAACAAGTCATTAGTAGCGTGTGTGACCACCAAATGCCTCAATACACGCAAAAACTCTCCGACGCACAGAAAAAGTCAGTCGTCTGATGAGGTCACGCGGGATATGACGCCATTCTTCTTGGAGGGTCAAGATCAGTTCTTGCCGGTTGGCTGGAGAGTGTGGTCGTTGTCGAACACGACGATCCATCCAGTCCCAGAGGTGTTCTATGGGGGACCCAAGCATGCGTTTCTTCCAGAAGTTTGCCTGGATGCGCATCTCATTGTAATTCGTCTTCACCGCTTATCTTAATGAGACTCAGACATATATGTGACATGCCACTGTGATGCCTACAGATTGGGCGATTTGCCTCGTGATTGGGATATATACCCAAAATACAAAACTATACTGAGACTATTAATGAACGCATGTCTTTAAAGTGTCAATATGGGCCAACTTCAGATTGACCAACAATGAACATGTCTGAACACAAGTGTGCCACTTACTCTTTCCCTAACCCTAACTCTAACCCTAACACTAACCCTCACACTAACGCTAACCCTATATATTCTTCTAGCCAGGGGTTAGGATTTCTGTGTAAATTCGAGGCAGGGAATTTGGCAAATTGTGAAAATTGACATGGGTTTGTTATCAAGGATACACACATAACATTATTTTTACGCACTTTACAACATGGACTCGTGGGGTTCCCATGTAATTGTTGTGTTGGTGCGTCAGTAGGTTATACTGGTCCCTGCAGCTACAGTCATGTATAGGAGTGAGCAGTAGATAGTTACATATGCAGTACATCACGCTCCACTAGAAATTAGGGACTAGCTGTGTCGAGTGTTTAACATTCTTTCCCGTGATACAGACAATAATTAGTACCTAATGCGAATGTGAATCTTGTGGCGCTTAAGGTATTGTTTTAAAAGACCTGATACATTTTTGTATTTTCTGAACACTTTTCTGTTTTCAATGGCTTATTTACATGTTCAAAGATTGGTTAAATATCAGTTGCAAGATAAATTGTCAATAACTCAATGTTCGCGAAAACAACTTTTTACATTTGTAAATATGTATGTGTTTCAGCACTTTTTAATAACAAGTTCCTAAAGATGTTATGTCTTGTTTCAGGTAACTGGATTTCACAATCTGACACCATCTACATATGGTGTCAAGGTCAGAGGGTAAAGCCACAACTGCCCTTTGGCTCAGTGAAGAGTCACGTTGTATGCTTCGCCGTGCGGATGGTAGACGTCGTATTTACAGACGTCGTTGGGAACGTGATGCAGGAAACTGCAAACAGGAAGCGGAAAGATTTGGTGGTGGTAGAACCAATTGCAATTTAAACAGTTCTTAAATATATTAAAAATCAATCTAAGCTAAATCAGTTCATAATATTTTCAGACTCTCTTTCGTGTCTTCAAGCTATATACATATGTCATGTACACATCAACTCTTAAACTAACTTGTTGAATTATATAATGACCTAGCTACTAGCCATTTTCTGATGCTACCCAGACATGTTGGAATCGTTGGTAACTCAGCAGCAGCCCTCGATAAATATGAAACACCACTTCGGATCCCATACAGTGATTGTAACCCCCGAGATGTTACATAAGAAATCTTATGCAAAAGAAGTTGGACACTCAAATAGAACCAGCTATCAGTTACACCTACTTGGGTTGTCAGTCCAGATTTGAAGGTGATAATGCAATTATGTCATATTGGTCATAGCACCTTAACACATGAATATTCATTGAAAGGTGAGGATCATCCATTCTGTGTCCCTCATGATGTGAGACTCAAAGTGAAGCATGTCCTACTTGGCTGTATTGAAATTGCCATCACAAGGGATCAATTATCATCTGTCACAGATCTTTTTTAATGGTTTTAGTTTCTTATAAGTGCTTGATTTTCAAAGGAAATTAAATGTTTTGCAAATGTTTGATTACTATCGCATTAAAATTGGTTAATTAAATTTGCAACTGAGATTGTTAGTGGCTGTGTTATTGAAGAGGGTTAAAGTAATGCAAAATTATTGTCCCGTGGGAGGTTACGTAAGTTTCACATAACTCAAAGTACATTAAGGTCTACCCATTTTTAACCGTGGTATATTTGTTAGTTTTAATAGATGGCTAAGACTGACTATAATCGGTGCTGGCTGAAGGGATGGCATGTATACTGGTGGGGAACGGTGCATGAAGCAGAAGTATGGTAAGTCCCTACGGTCGCTAGTATGGTGGCCTAACTTTGGTTGCTGGAGATATCCAGCTCGTCTTTATCGTGTATTATTATGTAAAGTGATATCATTTTATTGTTTCATACACTGGGATTTTTTCTGTCCTTTTCTGACAGGCTTTTAAAACAATAATGTCTAAACATATTTCGTATTGATGTCTAAATTGTTGTTGTCACGATATAGCTGAAACACTGCTGATGTCACTTTAAACCTAAACTCACTCACTCACTTGTTAACTCATGACAGAGTCTTAAGGTCTCGGAAGGACAGGTCTGGCTATAACCGAAAGATTTGATTGTTTCGGATTGCGATCTGAGTTTTAAGACTTTACAGGGAAGGGAGGTAACTCCGAAGTTGGAACGGCGGATCGATGGGTCCGGTGTGCCTCGCTACCGTGAAGTAACCACATTGTAGGCATTTGGGGGTCAGAAACTTTGTAAGTATGATTATGTTAAGTGAGCAACATGTTCATCTATCCAACAATTGCATAATGTAAACCTTAATTGCCAAATTCAACAATAATGTGCAGTTATATCTAACCAGAGCTAGAGTATTGTACACTCATTCACAAATTAAACTTAAATCACAAAACGCGTACACTTGGGTATGACCAGGTGGCCGAGTATTAAACAATAACAGCTGCAAATGAATTATCATTATATGTCTTGAGGAAAGGGAAACGTGAGATGGGACATTACATTCAAAACCTAAGTATATAATCCATATGCATACACGTTTGTCGATGAGTATTGCTACTCATTTCAAATAAATGCTTTAAGATAAATGTATGGCTCAAAACGATGATAACAACATGTGGTACAATACAAACACTCATACATGTTATGAACTAAAAGAAGAATTACATTTGAAAACATCATACACAATAGATCCTGATACTAAAGTAACTCAAAGGGACCACTAATTCTAGTTCGCTATAAACGCGATTAAACAAACATACAGCAAATGCACTGGGATAAAAAACAAGTTCATTATATCCCTGAATAGGTCATAAACGTGTTCGGTTTAAACGTAGTTTACTGTATTTAAAAACATCGGTTCACTAACTGTTGAATTAGTTTCAAAGTATGCCAATACAAGGGTGTGAATCTTTGTTTGAAGCAACCTTTGTTACTCTCATGATCGAATGCAGGCAGAAAACACAGACAGTCTTGCTGACTTTGTCATCGAACTGATTAATCATCAGCCTATCATAACACTGCACACATGTTATGGAACTCGATCATATGAAATCGCACCCTACCAACGCAGAGTGCAGTATTACACGTGTACTTGAATAGACAAATGCATGACGTTGTACTATCTATATTAATATCTTCCCAATCCGTTGGTCGCGTTGAGCTGACATGAATAATTATACGTAGCCTAGTCTGATGTTTTCTCAAACGTTGCGAGGGGATACATCGTTGTGTCAAATATAGACGGGTGCATTGCTGTTGTTGAGAAGGTCTCGCTAGCACAGTGCAGTGATAAGTATCTTCCAGGCGAACTACTCAAGCATAGCCATAGCTCGATGTGTCACGTTAGGCAATTACAGTCCCCCCTTTTTCCGAACCTCCGCTTCTGTACAACACGACCCTTAACAATTCAGTATTGCAGCAGATAGCAAAGTAGAACACAATGTAGTTTCTCTACCCTACCCTACCCTACCCTCTACCCGACCCGACCCGACCCGACCCGACCCCACCCCACCCCACCCCACCCCACACCACCACACCCCACCCCACACCACCCCTTCCCACCCCACCCCACCACACCACACCACACCCCAGCACACCACACCCCACCACACCACACCACACCACACCACACCACACCAATAATCTGGCATTGTACAAACTAACAACAGTGAGTTTCGAAAGAAAAGTGTTTTGCAAAAGTGCACTCTTGTTGCCTCGTTTTAAACGTTTGTAATCATTCATATTGTCAAGTAAAGGAATAACAAAGTATCTGTATTGTGACATTTACTTGACCTGTGGCATCATGAAACTGTGTAAAAGCAATCATGAATAATTGTAAAAAAACCTTGAGCTGAATATTGTTGTTAATTATTAAACAATAGTGTTTTGGAAAGAAATGCCGTTTCAATATGCACAACGACATTCGATGTACTTCCCGTTAACTGACACTTTTATTTGACAGCACAACTGTCTCCTCGAGTGTATTTTCATTGGATGTAGCACATGCTATGCAATATCCTCTGTCATCTACAGAGAGAAAACAACTTTAAAGTGATACTCCCAACACTCTTTTGGTAACGACCAAGTTCACCAACACAACATACACAGTGATAATACCGTTGACGCATCCTGATTCTGATTCAGGAATTTAAGTCTGAAGGACATCATACACACATAATCATTGCAAACTTTATTGTTTAACAATTTTGGGATATCAACTACACTGGCAAAATATGAGAGTCGAATCCATTCCATGAGTTTTACATGGAATACTGCACCAACATTTGAAGGACAAATGAAGGTCTTCCGTACATATATACGACATGCACACATTGTGTTTAACATAAATTGAAACAACATTATCCTCGCAGGTTAACGAGCAAACTGATATACAGTTGCTTTGTTGGGGGCTTAATAGATTGACCATATTTTTTGTCTTTCTTATGGGTATTTTGTGTCACCTGAAAGTTGACGTCAGCAAAATAACTATTTAAGTCACTCTGACCTAACTCGCGCCACTCTGGTTCCTTAGCAACAACCATAACACTGGTATCTGTGGTATGTGCTACATGGCATGAAGACCCACGTAATGCTGTATTGTATTTCCACAAATAATAAAGTTCAGTGAATGAGCTGTATATATAGTCCTCAGTGGTCCAAAACTGTTGAAACTTGATTCAAACAACGATGAGTATATTTTATTTAGGTTTGTCACTTGTGTTCGTTCAGATAGTTCGATCAGGGTAGTCAGGGGTAGTAAAATCAGGAATGTTTCACACACTCAAACAAACACACTCCGACTTATGATAACAAATCAGATAAACAAAAACAAAAAATGCCAATAAGCTGATTTCCCTTTGCTTGAAATATCAAATTATCAAAAACGACCAACATGCAATTATAAGGAGCAAATGTTTTCATCATCAAAACTATATTTCAACGGAAAAAAAATCAGCTCTGTAAACAGTCATAGGCACTTGGGTGTTATACTTGAAGCCAGTGGCAAATGGTCTTGTCATATAGATATCATAATTAAAATAACTTCCAAGATGATTTACTCAATGAGAAAACTCAAACATCTACTTCACAGAAATACTATTAACAATATATATACAATGTTCATAAGACCACACTTTGAATACGCATGTGAGGTTTGGGATGGTTGCACCGAAGGACAAAGTGAGATATTAGAATAACTACAATTAGAAGCTGAACGCACTGTAACTGGTTTACTTAAATATGCCCCAGGCATTCACTATATTACAAAACCGGTTGGGAACCCTTAGTTGAGCGTAGAAAGAAACGTAAACTTTGTCTTTTCTTCAAAATTAATCATAACATGGCCCCTTCCTATCTAACAGATATTCTACCCAAAACCGTTGCTGCAGAAAATTCATACAGTCTCAGAAACTCTGAAAACATCAGTGTTCCTCTCACAAGACTAAGACATTCGTGTGAATCCTTTTACCCATCATCTATCCGATTGTGGAACTCTATTCCGTTATCAAATCGAAATTCTACGATTTCTTGTTTAAAAAAAATCATTACAAAAGCACCAACCCACGTCACCTGCGTACTTCGCTTATGGAAAAATAAAAATATAATATCTTACACACAAAACTGAGATACATGTGTAGTCAATTGAATTATGATTTATATAGAATTGGTATAAAAGATCACCCGAACTGTACAAGTTCGAATACATGTGAAAATGCATATCATTATCTCATGGAATGTACATTGTTTAGTCATCAGCGTGAAATTATGTTAAACAGCCTTAAAAATATTGTTCATAACATACCTGTTGATGTATACTTACTGTTATACGGCAATGCAGATCACGTTGGTACAGAAATTTAAGCTATATGTAAGGCAGTACAACATTATATATGTTCAACTAAAAGATTTGTGTAAAGAACTGTTCATTCAACAATGTCTCTCTCTCACTCTCTCTCTCTCTCTCTCTCTCTCTCTGTGTGTGTCTCACTCTCTCTCTGTCTCTCTCCCTCTCTCTCTCTCTCTCATCAATAGTGTTGTATGCATATATATTGAATTTGAAATTGTGAAATTTTTGTAAATACCAGGGAGAGGGCATTCTAAGTTGGAAGAAATTGTCCCCCAATCCCGTCCACTCCTTGTGAATAAATATGTTTCAATCAAAATCAGGTGGAATTATCGTTTTAGTAAGAAACTCTCTGACTGATTTTTGTTATTAATATTGTTACTTTTAAACATAGTATATGTATTATTTTCTCGAAAGAAATGCTAAATGTTACTGATAATATTATGCATGTCTTTTCATGTGTACATCCTGAACGTTCCAGCTGGTATGAAAACAAGGAAAATAAGAATGGTATTGAATGACTTCAAAATAATATTTGGGAATTGTTTCGGCAATATCCAAATTTTCCAATTGTATGTTGGGAGATCTTAATGCAACAACAGGCGAAAAGGTAGATTATTTAGAAGATGCTATTATTTCCCATTCTTTTATAATAATGGGTGTTACTCATATTATTTTCCAAGGCTCTGTCAACTACGATGTTCCTGCGATAAAGTAGTTAAAATGTATGGAACAAGCCTGCTTGAGTTGTGTATATTATTAGACATTCACATAGTGAATGATAGACTAGGTGCGGATTACCAAATAGGAGAGTACACTTATGTCAGCTCCAATGGTTGTAGTACCATAGTTAAAGTTGTATGCTCATCTGTTTTATTTTATCATATATGTGATTTTGAGGTTGTGCCTCAAAGTGACTCACTACATCAACCTGAAACTATGACGATGCCTGTTGTAAAATGTTCTGCAGAAAAGCAGTCAACAGACCGTCGTGTTCGATACACCTGGGTGGATAACAAGCAGGAACAGTTCATACATAATATGGAATCGCCCGCAATTGCAACGAATCTAGATAAAGCAAGTTTAGAAGCTCTAACTTACATATCAACATTAATGGAAGCTATACTTTCAGTGACATGGATATTCAAAAGAATTATAACAATCATCAACATATTTGCAAAACAAGAAAATCATGACATGATGATGATTCTTTATGAAACACGAACACTGTCGTGACTTTACAAATTTAGAAAAAAAACTAAAGAAAATGAAGATTTGCTGAATTATCATCAAATCACAAATGAATATAAGACTATTTGTAAAAGACACAAGGTGATTACATGAACAGCAAACGTACCACACTGGAACAAACTACGGATTCAAAGACATTCTAGAAGAATATTAAGGAAAGAATGGATGGAATACTTTGAACATTTATTTAATCAATCTACAATTGAAGAAGACAGTGATCTCTTAAACGACGAAGCTGAACAACCAATAATAAAAAGTGATTAAATCTCCCGCGATATCTTGGATAGACCAATCACTGAAGATGAAATAATTGACAGTAATAATTCTCTTAAAAACTCTAAATCACCTAATATGGACAATATCCTCCCAGAATACCTTTAAATTGCACTACCTAACATTGTCCCTATTTAATTTTCAATTGTATCCTTGATGGGGCGGTCGGGTAGCCTAGTGGTTAAAGCGTTCGCTCGTCACGCCGAAGACCCGGGTTCGATTCCCGACATGGGTACAATGTGTGAAGCCCATTCCTGGTGTCACTTACATGATATTGCTGGAATATTGCTAAAAGCGGCGTAAAACCATACTCTCTTGTATTGTTGAAAGTGGTGTTTTTCAATAGATCGAGACACAGGTGTTATTATCCCATGACATGAAAAAGGCTCAAGATAATTCAAAGATAACTATAGAGCTATTAGTTTATTGAGTATTTTGTCTAAAGTGTTCAAAAGCATATTACGTACTGGATTATATTTTTAGCAGAATGTCAATCTGACTTCAGACGAGGACACTCGACAATTGACAATCTATTCATTTTAAATGCTGTTATTCAACGATGTTTAGGTATGTCTGGTCGTAAGTTATACGTTGCCTTTATAGACTTTTCAAAGGTGTTTGACTCTGTTTGTCGCTTTATTTGTGGAAAGTATTTGAAAAGCACGCTGTCAGCTCTAAGATGTCCAAAATGTAAAGGACAATTTATGGTAATGTTCAATCCTGTGTCAGTAGTAACAACCTGCTGTCAAACCAGTTTCAATGTAATTTAGGTGTAAGACAAGGTTGCGTTTTAAGCCCCTACTTTTTTCAATTCTTTATAAATGAACTTGTACACACAATTGAACAGAAGCAGTTATCTGGAGTACAGATAACATCCTGATATTATGCAAGTCTTATTTTATTGCACTTTGCAGATGTTTTACTTTTAATTTCAGAATTTATTAGGGGACTACAGAAGGAATTATCTATCTTAGATAAGTATTGTGTGGAGTATGTCAGTTAATATTGATAAAACTAAAATTGGAGTTTTTCAGAAATGTGGGCGGCTGAATAAAAGTGAAAAAATGGTATCTGAATGGACAACTTGTGGAAGTCACACAAGGGTATAGATATTTAGGTTTGTTTTTTAGCAGCAGGCCGTACGCAACATAGCAGTTTAAGCTAAAATTGTACAAATGAACCTATTTTAAAGCTTTAATTGTTAATAATCTGATTCTTCAAAATTTCTTTTCAGATTTTTTGACTCCAAAATATCACCTATGTTACTGTGTGGGTCAGAAACATGGGTGTACCATAAAATGGAAGAAGTTGATAACGTTCATTTATATGCTAGTAAATGGTTATTGAATGTTAAACAATATACATCAAGTAGCGCCGTATTGGGTGAATGTGGCAGATTCCCTTTACATATCAAAGCAATGATACGAGCTTTTAAATATTGGCTACATTTAATGTGTATGCCGGGTACCCGCTTACCTAAAAGGTGTTATAATATTTTGCATTTATACGATAGTCAAGGAAAGAAGAATTTGGTTACTAATATTAGAACAACGTTATTTTCGGTCATGTTTGTTTATCACAATCACCCGGTAACGTACAGGTATTTACTTCGATGTTATTTCAACGTTTGAAAGATAATTTCCAACAAATGTGGCTCAGAAGTTTATGTAATAGCTCCAAAATGTCCTTCTATTCTCATTTTTAATTAACATTGAAGTGTAAAGAATATTTGTATTGTTTAACCATGGGTAAACTCCGGTCATGTATGTCAAGGTTTAGATGCAGCGCACACTGGCTGGAAACAGAGACTGGTAGAAAAACTTAACATCCCTCGTGAAGAAAGATTTTGCAAACTCTGTCAAGTTTGCCGAAAAGAAGACGAGTTTCATTTCCTGCTAGTGTGCCCTGAATATCCTCACATGTGCCATCTCTATATTCCTTCAAAATAGTATCTACACTCAAACGTCCATACGTTTAATATTCTTTTATCTACAACTAACACAGAGCTCATTATTAATATACCTAAATATCTGTATCACAGTAAAGAAAGAATACGTATTTTATCATTGTGACTGTTGCCATAAATATGTCATACATTTTGTACAAAGGGCTTGTGTCTTGTATAGCTCTGAATAAAGAAAGATAGAAAGATTTTGTCCTTTTTGAAAGTAGTAGAGAAAATTGAATTCCAAAATGTTACCAAGTGCAACCATCTGTTCCAAAATTGATCAGTCTTCTATCTACCAGAAATGATTATGTTATTACAAACCTGTCCATATATTTAAAAAGACATTGTCTCCCAGGAGACACTACAACAACGCCTGATCAAATTGCCAATGTCGCAGTGCTGGGTGAAGTTAGTGTACTGTATAACCTAGGTAAACCTGATGGCTGCTGTCAATGGCATACACGATGCATTTAAGGTCATCTCTAAATCAGATCACTGTAAACCTGGTTTGATTACATAGATAAAGTGGGTACCCAGTATCTCACGTTACACTTGTCGTGAAGAGCTCATGGTTACGGGCAGCATGACCAATTTATGCAGTAAATAACTGACGTGATGCTTTAGGCTATCGGGATTGTGTATTTACCTAGAAAACATGATTATGGCAACGATATGTTTAGCAATGTTTTGTTCAGAATTACCTAAAAAAGGGCCCAAACCCGTTGCTTATTCATGAGACATGTACGATTCCGACCATAACGTGAGCATGTGCTTATGAATCACTAACATGTAATCATTATGCTAGGTGTTGGCGAAAACTTGAGCGTATCCTTCCCCACCGGTGACACCCATCACAAGCACATGCAAAGGCCAGTCAATTGCTCACCTGAAAAAATCAACTGAAACACAATAGTACAATTCAAAAGAAGGAATTGCATTGGACATATTTGTTTGGTCACTAATGCGTCAAGTTTGGAAATGTCTCCTACACGTCTACCATAAATGGTTTTGAAATCTTTACAGATGTCTCGAATGTTGTAATCTTGATCAACCAACTTCCGAGCAAGAAGAGAAACGGGTGGCCCTGTCGTCTTAGGCGCCGGAATTCGCTGTGCAGATGTGTGTCCCTTGAGCACACCAGAAACCTATGATTGTTGGTTCGAATCACGGTTCACCCCCGATTATGTTTCTAAGTTTGTCAGCACCATACCCGTACGCGTGATCGTGGGTTTTACCGAAGTGGTAAACGTCTGAGACCTGCATCACTTCGGGCTTTCCTCCCACATTAAGCTGACATGCTGTGATATACCTGGAACACTGTTAAAAACGGCGATAAACCCAACTCACTCACTCACTCTGAGCAAGAGCCATATGCCACTCTTTGAATTCTTGGAAGAAAGGGCATGCTCAGTTGTAACTCAAAAGGCGGGACACTAAGGGCTGAAACTGCAGGTAGTCAACATTCCCTTAATGTTGAAATATTACAGCTGCTCATGCCTCCAACATGAAGGTTGTTCACAAATATCTGACATATACACATTGAGACAACATAAACAAAAAAACTGTTTTTCGCTGGTTGATACGCAACATGATATACATTTAATTTGTTTGCAGTTAATTGGATTAACCATACTTATTGTTTTTCGTTTCGTGTCACCTGAAAGTTGACGTCAGCATTATTCCGAACTGAGTCAAGCAACCTAAATCACACCAACCTGGTTCCTTAGCGACAACCATAACAGTGTTATCTGTGTTGTGTGTTACCTGGAGTGAAGTACTGTGTGGTTCTGTATTATATGACCACAGGTAATCACGTTCAGCAAGAGCGGCCTACATGACTATCCTCAGAAGTCCAAACCCTGATTTATTGATGTTTCACACTTGATTCGAACTTGAATCAGGGGTACTATGGACAAGAACGTTTCACGCATACACCTAACAAATCAGATACAAAATTCCAATAAGCTGCATTTCCTTTGCTTGTGAACTTTACTTCATATTCAATGACTGCCCTGTAATTGTTACAGGTAAATGTTTCCATCTTTGTTCAACTGCCTCGCTTTTCCGTACTGTGAGCAGGTGCGATGTGGACTGTCGTTCACAATATCAATAACTGGAATGTCAGGAACTGACTCAATTATTTGCAGGGTGACATTATGCAGCAGGAATGTTGCGAAGGGGCGAGATAGTGTTATGTATTGAATAACAGGTTTCATATTCCCTGTATTCCCTGTACCACAACGTAGCTTGTCGAGCATCGAGCCAAGAAGATCGCAAGAGTTGTTTCCCTTTAGCTGTTTATGTCAACACACACTAACATTACTTGGGCGCTCGTCACCATTATTGATCTAAAATCTCACTCTAATTTCATTTGTGATTTAAACAGAGACATTCAATTCTATTGCAGGACAATGTTTGAACTAACCCTTATTATCTTGATTTACCTCTTAAGGAGCTGGAGAGTCTTCATTGTTCCATATTATCTGCATCAGAAAAAAATCGGATTCCTGTAAATTTCAAAACGCATACTTTTTATGGACACTGTAACTACCACAATTTATCTCTAATTTCCCACTGTACTCCGACCAGCACATACCCACATTCGTTTTACAATATACTTTCAGGCATTTAGAAGGACAGATTTCTGTGGGTTTAAGTAGTGATACGTAGTGCGGGATACTTTAAGGGGAGGGTTGTACCCGATATAGTTTATGTTTAATTTTACATGAAGAGTTTGTAAATACATTTCTTAATATTTTAAGAGTGATATAAGGGAGATAAGATTAATAATCATTCACCAGAACGCAAAATTGGGAAGTTATATTGGATATAGTTAATGTTTCATACAGAACATTTTAGAGGGAAGGATTTGTATCCAATATACTCTATTCTTTATTCAGAAGTCTGTTTGGGAGATATTTGCTTGTATGGAATATATTTATTGTTCATGTTATACAATTTTAGGAAGGTTTGTATCAAATATAGTTTACGTTTAATTTAGGCGTGACGAGTATTCGACCATATCAAATGCCTATCAGTTTCATTTTAGACAAAAGGAGAACACGTCAACACTGTAAGTAAAACACGCTGTGTGCACCACTGGTTGTTAGATGATGCATCATGGAAGTTCAGCATCAACACTTTGATGCCAGCATTATTCCAAGTTACCTCGACCTCCCTCACGCCACCCTGGTTACTTAGCAACAATGTTAGATGTATTAAGCAAAAACGAGTACAGGCGACAAACTCAATGCTCACCGTCTCTGTTGTCTCCAGTTTCGTATGTTGACCGTGCATAGAGGCAGTGTGACCCGTTACACGATTATATGTATCAAATTCCTGACATGCTATGAGACTAAGCTAAACACACAAATGCCCAATACGTTTACGTGTTCTTTTCAACACAAACACCAGGACCCTAATGATACATTAAATTCAAAACACACCACGAGTTTATATCGACAGTAGCGGATGCCCTCACCTAGGTGAACACTACCAAGCTGACTGTTGTTCATTTCGCGATGAACGTCAGTAAGTCATTTAATTACGCTGTCAGTCGAGCAGAAACATACAGCTACTTTAGGGAATTCCTCAACGTCAACTGGGACGGAATCAACATATGACAATTTATGTTAGATTCAGTCACCCCAACATCATCACAGCAGTGAGATGGAAGAGGCTCACTGTCAGGACACGTACAGTGCAAGGGAGACTACTCCTTCAGTCACACCAACAACATCACAGCAGTGAGATGGAAGAGTCTCACTGTCAGGACACGGACAGTGCAAGGGAGAGTACTCCTTCAGTCAGACCAACATCATCACAGCAGTAAGGTGGAAGAGGACATGGAATCACTGTCAGGACACGGACAGTGCAAGGGAGACTACTCCTTCAGTCACACCAACATCATCACAGCAGTGCGATGGAAGAGGCTCACTGTCAGGACACGGACAGTGCACGGGAGAGTACTCCTTCAGTCACACCAACATCATCACAGCCGTGCGATGGAAGAGTCTCACTGTCAGGACACGCACAGTGCAAGGGAGAGTACTCCTTCAGTCACACCAACATCATCACAGCAGTCAGGTGGAAGAGGCTCACTGTCAGGACACGCACAGTGCAAGGGAGACTACTCCTTCAGTCACACCAACATCATCACAGCAGTAAGGTGGAAGAGGACATGGAATCACTGTCAGGACACGGACAGTGCAAGGGAGACTACTCCTTCAGTCACACCAACATCATCACAGCAGTGCGATGGAAGAGGCTCACTGTCAGGACACGCACATGGCAAGGGAGAGTACTCCTTCAGTAACACCAACATCATCATAGCAGTCAGGTGGAAGAGGCTCACTGTCAGGACACGCACAGTGCAAGGGAGACTACTCCTTCAGTCACACCAACAACATCACAGGAGTGAGGTGGAAGAGGCTCACTGTCAGGACACGGACAGTGCAAGGGAGAGTACTCCTTCAGTCAGACCAACATCATCACAGCAGTGAGGTGGAAGAGGCTCACTGTCAGGACACGAGCAGTTCAAGGGAGGCTACTCCTTCAGTCACACCAACATCATCACAGCAGTGCGATGGAAGAGGCTCACTGTCAGGACACGCACAGTGCAAGGGAGACTACTCCTTCAGTCACACCAACATCATCACAGCAGTGAGGTGGAAGAGGCTCACTGTCAGGACACGAGCAGTGCAAGGGAGACTACTCTTTCCGTCACACCAACATCATCACAGCAGTGAGATGGAAGAGGCTCACTGTCAGGACACGCACATGGCAAGGGAGAGTACTCCTTCAGTCACACCATGCACAGCTACTTTCACAAGTGTTATTTTGTTTGTTGTTGCTTATTGCAATATTCCTAGTAAACAGGAATGTAGCAGATACATTATTGTGTTTATTGGCAGGAAGTTATTTATTAGTTGTACAAACATTTGATTTGAGAATTGCAGGTATATCATATCTTATTTGAACCAAACACCTTAGATAGCATAACCATATTTTGTAAGCATCACAGCAATAATTACTTAACCAAAGAAATTGGCATGCATCAACCAAGTCAGCGAGCCTGACCACCCGATCCCGTCACTTGCCTCTTTACGATAAGCAAAGTCGCTTTTTACGGCAAGCATGGGTTTCTGAAGACCTATTCTAATCCGGATCTTTATGGGTATTCTACATTTCTGACAACTAAGAAGCATCAAAACAAAATGTTACGAGCTTCTTCGTAATCCCAACAATGTAATACAGTTACAACACTGTTTAACAATAAATTACAGTGCCTCATAACAAAGTATATTAATGATCTGATATTGTTCAATAACAGTCAAATAGCCCATTCTTTTCCACTGATTTATCCAAATAGAAATAAAAGAAACCAGTGAGAGCGCCTTATCATATTGATTTTAGATCTATGCATAAAGAGTGACACAAATTATCCAGCAGTGGGGTAGCCTAGTGGTTAAAGCGTTGGCTCATCACGCCGAAGACCCGGGTTCGATTTCCCACATGGGTACAATGTGTGAAACCCATTTGATATTGCTGGAATATTGCTAAAAGGGGCTTAAAACCATACTCACTTGCTTTGGCAAGAGGGTTGACTTGACACTTTGCACAAACAATTGATACATATGATTAAGGGTATTAGTTTGTAAGAGATCTCGGCGAGCGGAGGCCAGATAACAAGTTGCATTTGTTATCCCTAAATATTTGACACACTGACAGGTTTCATGTTCCCTGTACTGCACTGATCCTTGTTGAACTCCTACCGGAGAGGTTGCCAAGAGTTATTTCCCTTCAGCTGTTCATGATCTAAAACCTTACTGTGACACCGTCTGTGCTTAAATCTGAAACAGTAAGTTCTCGTCCAGGAGAATCTTGTAACCCACAATTAGTATGTGGATTAACCTCTCAATTCTCATCCCAGATAATTTTAATACACAATTATGATTTATGCTTTTCGTTTACAATTTCATTTAAGTAAGAACTTAATTCTGGAGAACCTGATCTTTTCTTATTATCCGCATGACATCCAAAGAAAAGGATGAAGGATTCATATCATCTTGTAAACTGGAGGTTTAACAATTCTTAATTTGTGGTCATCGATTGTCCCAAAAACATCGACATTGCAAATACCAAAATGCATCTCTAATTTTCTATTACAACGCAAAATTCTAATTGTAGCATACACATTACAATAAAATTACAAAAAAAAACACATTTAGAAGGCCAGAGTTGTGTGCAAACGTTTCATAATCATTGCCTAAAACTCAAAATGGGGAGAGTTTATGTTGAACATTGTATATAGTACAAAACACACAAAGGGGCAGGGTTTGTATCTAATATAGTCCATACTTAATTCAGAAAGCTGTTTGGGAGATGTATTTGTGTATTGAATATATTGTTTGTTTACTTCAGAACACAACTGGGGGCACGAGTGGCCCAGTCGTCTAAGGATGCCGCGATTCGCTGTGCAGAGTTTCGTCTCTTGGGCACGCCTGATTGTGGGTCGAATCCCAGTTCGCCCAGATTATGTTTCTAGGTTTGTCAGCACCATACCCGTGCTCGTGGATTTCACTGAAGTGGTAAACGTCTGAGACCTGCATCACTTAGGGCTTTACTCCACACATTAAGCTGTCACGCTGTGATATACCTGGAATACTGTTAAAAGCGGCACTAAACCCAACTCACTCACTCACTCACTCAGAACACAATTGTAGGAAGGTTGGCATCAAGCATTTTTTTTATTATTAATTTAGAATGCTACATAAACCATACTGAGAACACATACTTCAGTTTCGTGTGGAAACAGAAGTATTTCAATTCGCAAGATCAACGTATCAATGACAGCGTTACTTTATGACCTCGACAACGCTGGCAAACCACACTGACTTCACAACTGTTTGTGAGGTGATGCATCATACAGGCTGTAGACGTTCAGCATCAACACACTGACTGCACAGTTGTTTGTGAGGCATCTATAGACAAGTTACTTGTCGTGAGACTAAGTACTGACGTTTACAGGTTCGTGTCATCAATACAAACAACAGTGCTTCACAAATATCACAACACAACATTATCAGCGAGATTTTGGAAACAGGAAAAACACGAATACGGGAGAGTTCCTAAAAAAACGAAAAAACAAAACAAAACGAAACCAGCATTTATAGACACATTTTACATAATAATTAACCAATTTCAGCTCATTTTGATATATATAAAGGTTGTTCCATGCCATGAGAGTGAAATATCTGGTTGTGGATAAAAGGAGAAAGTATTAGCTCGTTCATTGCCAGAGAATCTAATATCTGATCCGAACCAGAGCAGGCACAACATGTAACCTGTACTATCTGTGTTTGAAGGAGATTAACAAAGGTTATTTCAACAACACAACACATCCTAAACAGGGTGATGCAAGGACCTAATCCATCATAATAAGCTCCCCACTAATACAAGTAAGCAGCCCACTCCAAAGAGGCTCCTCACTAATACAATGACGTAACCCGAAAGCAGACGAGAGTAAACAAGCAACAGAAGCGACTCGTTAACCTTAGGTTTTCAAAATATAAAAATACTAAATTGAAAATTGGCAGAACATTCGAGCTTCTAAGATTTCTATTAAACACTTTTATAGAGGTGGGAAGTGATATGCAATGTCGAGCTGTCAAGCTTTCAATCCTTACAAAACAATGTACGAAAGTAAGAAGTTGGAAGCGGTGTTGGTCTTTCAAGCATTCCATCTTTTAAAACTATATGATCTGTGAAACAAAACCAGGAAACAAAATAAAGCATGAACTACTGATTTTGATTGATTTTGAAAAAAACAACGTTTCATACTGTATCGAAAGGTTTGATGATGTTAGTCCTTGAAAAGTATGGTCTCGCCCCAGTTCTTAGAAAATGGATCAGTATGTTGAGAAGTAAATCAAACCCATGATTCACATCTTTCAAAATGAAAGAGCGAGCAGGCAGGGTGACCGTATCTCTTCCCTTTTGTGGGGGATAATTTAGGGAATATGATTATAAAAAAAACAACTTATAAGGGGGGTAAATATCAACAATACTGAAAATAAACTTGGACAATATGCTGATAATACAAAATGTCTTTTAGATTGAACAGAATCAAGCCTCGAAGCTGTTGAAGTTACTCTTGACATATTAAAAAAAATATCAGCCTCATGAATAATGTAGATACAATTAAGCAATTTGATGGGCACAATTACAAAAAGCAATGTTAGGCTATGTGAAAATACACAATAATATTGGCATATAGGCAATTTTGACGTACTACCATAACTAGAGGATCTCTGTGCCATTAACATCAGAAAAAAGACTTAAACATGTTAATATAGGCGAGCGAGAGGAGAAGAAACTTGGAATTATTTGGTAAAATTTACGGTTCTCAAGACGCTTGCATTGTCAACAATAGTACATAATTCTAGAACATTGCCGAATCCGCCTGAGAGTTTAATAATAACACTAAATAATATTTTCGATGACTTCATCTGGAATGACAAACCTGATAACACAAAGAGGATCAATTTTATAATGAATAAGTTATCTTATGATGATAGATCTCAGTGATTTTACTAATTCTTTAAAATTGTCATTTCTGAAGCAAGCTATCAATAAAAACTGCAGCCAAAATATCATATTTTCCATTTCCACATTTTTTTAATGAAGGAGCACGTATCAGATCAATAACCCATTTTGGAGAGACGATTTAAATACTTGGGCAAAGTTCTACAGTACAGTCTTGTTGTTGAAATAATTAGGGAACCACTGTGGCTTAATATTCACTTAAAAGATTCCGACTTAGTGATAAAACTTTGAGTGAATAGGAAGGTACATCTAGCTAAAAACATAGGTAACGGAAAAGGTTTAATGAGTTTCCAGGTTTCCAGGACAACTGTGATATTAAACATACGTTCTTAGATCATAACAAATTGTTGATGAACATTCCTCAAAATACAGCGGTATAAAGATCTACAACAAAACGTCGCCTTTTCAGTAAATTATGTCTACTTTGCCATCCGTCAGCTTCTAAGTACTGCCTATCAAACAATTCAACATTCCTCCATCCTGAAGGACAGGGTTGAAACACGCCCACAATTTGAACCTTTAGCGTAGGTGTTCCAAGAGCATGTCTTGCACTATCATTAACATCAAATCATATTAAAAGAGAGAGAAAATTTTATTATACCTTAATAAATCTAGTAAAGTACTCTATGTATGCTTTAAATTGCAAATACAACTTACTGAACCTTTGGTTTTGACGGAAATATTTAATCAATGTAGAAATGATATACAAGAGATATTAAATCAATAGATTTCCACTATAAATTTATACATGAGATAATGTATACAAAAGAGGAGCCTTTAGGCGTTCATTTCCATGTGATAAGCTTTTTAAGTATTTATATTTATCTGTATTTTCTGGTTGATGAGACAAAAAGTTGTCACAAAAGCACTCTTCAATACGGATGAAATGTTTCATCTGTGTCTGAAGGCCTAAGTTCAACAATTATATAGAATGGTGCCGTACTACAGTATCATATCATCGACATGAGCTGTCCAGTATTTACTTTCCAACACTTCACTTCCTGCACGAATGACATGGGCACTGATAACAACAACTATTGCATTATATTTACACAATGTTACTTCAATGGGAACCTTGTGGTAAAATATGCAGGAACCTAGACGTCTGGCACCCTTTTCTAGTTCACTCTCGTCGAGAATACAGGATTCATGCTTTGCACAGAGTCGTAGACAGTGTATACTGTATAGCAATTATGTTTCTTATTTGTAAACACAATAAATTCAATTTAATCTGTTAAATAAAATTAAGTTGTAGGTGTGAGAGGATCCGTTATTGGTGGATTCGTGGGTAGTGGATCATTATCCATTGGTGGTCATTTCCATACCCTCTCTTGGGTGCCACGTGTTTAATGTGATACGACGATCAGAAAATAGTGCAAAGGTGCTTCTTAACTCAATGTGTTTGCAAGCACCACGTGCTATCCTCAACATCTATTAAGCCTTATATCAGCACAGATGAGTTAAGCTTATGTGCATACAAAAATAAAAAACAAACAATAGTACTACATATGTTCTCTAAACTCTGAAAGATAATCGGCCTTCGTCTTTAACAAAGCTTGCATATCCAAAGCAAGAAAGAGCATTAGGTAAACATTACACACTCACATTTCAACAATCAACCTTATTTACGGTCTGACATGGAATATAGATTCGTTTGCTTTTGCATGGCCAAGCATCTACAGTCTGGTATAATATATAAAACCTCATAGTAGAGTCTGCTGCCTGAAAACGGTGGAACTGTGATGACTACTTCACTAGGTATTTGAGATCATGGATTGGTGCATAACATTCGCCTAACCTGCTGCAAATGTCCCTGAAAGTTGCTGGATAAGACAACGAAGTCCTTTTATGTATATCGCCTCAACCAGTACGCACACTCGTGTTCATTTAGTTCCTCTGCCTAAACCTGTTTGCCCACAAGCTGCTCACGTGGAGGACTTTCCCTAGATATTGTTCCACACTTTCTTCAGTCTGCCAGGGATATCCCCTTTGCTCACATCTGGCTTTACCTGAAACAAACAGTCCACACCGTAGCCTTCCTCCCACATGATCATCATCGCTCAGCTACAAAACATTCAATGAGAAACAGCAACTTCTCATCAGTTCAGATCAGTTGAACAAAACTCATCAAGCTTTGAGTACATTTACACTTGGCATGACTCCGAGCTATGGGCGAAGTAACACTGAAATAGTCATGGTGTATCATCTGTGTAACGAAGTGCCTCCAAGTGGATGAAAGCACCAGAATTACCTGAACACAGTTCTATATTACAGCCCTGAAGTAAATGTACCTTTAGCAGAGATGTTATGATCTTATTAACTGATCCTTCATCCAGTTCCAGTTGCTTCTCTATCTCGCCGGCCACATCGACTCTAAGCAGAGGCGGAGCTGAAGATAATTTCAATCATTATCACATCCTTTTGCACAGATAAAACAATTGGCATTAGGTGTGTAAGCATTAATTCTGTATCAAAATAATAAGGCGAAATAAAAAAAATAAATATTGATTTTGCTCAAAAGTAGTTCATGTCATTCATTCAGGATGTTCATAATTTTTATTGAAGCATCAGGAAACGTATATTTAATCCATTGGAAAGAGATTTAAAGGTGTATGAATACTATATTTTGTCAGCATTATACTAATAATGGTAACTTGTTAAACGTACATTGAATTTAGAGTCTCATTATATGTTTCATTGGTGCCCCGTCATATATTTACACTACAATTACATTACTTCTGTATGTACTTCCGTTCGGAACTTACATCTTTCTTTTATCTCTAAAGTAGCTGCAGCCTGAAAAAAACATGAAAAGACTCTTGAAATACATGCACGACCCTGAAAAATATGACAATTTATCTTGAAAAAAGTCTCTTGAAATACGCGGATTCGATTCCCAACATCGGTACAATGTGTTAAACCATACTCACTCACTCACTCACATGGAGGGTAGTAGTATTTTGTATACCAAGTAATAGAATTCCATTTCTCTCTCCAACACACAGTCCTGGTTTCCCTTCCCAATGTTTAACTAATTATTATATATGCACAGTTATACATGATAGACTTATCTAAAACACACAAATCTTCCTTAGAAAATACACAAAACGCATTTCAAGAAATGAGGGCATAATTTGCTTTGACATAAACATAACCACAAACATAAATATAATTCATAAATAGCTGACTGAACATGCATAGAATCGGCCGAATTTTGATAAAAAAAACAGTCGTTTTGAAATTTGAAACCAATAAGACCGTAGTTGGTAACATTGCATTGGTACATCATTATTGAAGCAGTTAACCACTGTTCTACAGATTACGTAAATAAGAAAAACTGTAGAATGAAGCAGTTGGAATGCCTGTGATCGCCAAGTCAGAACTTTTCAATTTGTATCACAGTGTCCTGATATTATCACAATAATCCGGTAACTGAAAGCACAAGCAATAATATATAGCTTCATGGCATAATGACATACAGTCAGCGACATCCCCACTTTAAACATTTCGGGTGACATACATGAGGTTTTCTGACCTGGCATGTCTACAGGGATATAGAATTGATAAGCAAGTGTTAAACCTACAATGTTTCAGTGGAAGAAATATATGAGTTTGACCAGCACAATCTGAAACATATGATTGATGACAAAAAATATTATACCCTAGATCATGAGATTTCTGTTACCTCTCGTTCCTGTTCCAGATGTATCAGAACCTTATAAAGTATTCTAGGTAGTATTCCTACTGGCAACTTTAACTTGGTCTCCACCCTCAGCTGCAAATCAGTTGTCTTTGTCTTCATTTCATCCTTAATCTTCCTTAATCTGTCTGAAATATCCCAGTAAGAGAGTTTTGATTTAGTGACGCATCCACACTCAGGAACTGTACCTTCAGGATACTTATTACTGAGAACATTCAAATGCATACAACATGGTACCACTTTGTACACTTGCTTAATCTGGAAATATGTTGCCCTGGACAAGAGTTTATTGGTAGGATTAATGCAGTTTTCACTGTACAAATAAAACATACACAAAGTTAGGCCACTCTTGTTCCAACAAACTTACCTATGTCATCGACATTTTGGTCGCATCCAGTTCCCGAATGTACACAATGGTTATGCCCTGACTCCTAGAAAATTGAAAACAAGCAGTGTACACATGCAACATGCAACATGCAACATGCATTACAGTAACAGTACGGAGTTTTTATTATTACTTACGTACATTAAGAACAGCATAAAATGAAACATTCAACTTACTGACGGGGCGACGGAACAGTGTCAGAACATCTCTATAGACTTTGGCGTCTACTAAGATGTCCTGATCTCATGTCCCTTTCTACATCTGACTATATATTAAACACAATACAAAGTTATGCACCAACAGAAAATTAGCACCCTGATGTAAATGGTACCTCCAGCAGAGCTTGTATTATCTTATCAAGGGAGCCTTTTTCCAGCACCAGACGATCCTCTATTGTGCTGGCCATATCGTCTCCGGACAGAGGTGGAGCTGTCGAGAATTTTTCTCAGTATTATATCATATTCTCACCCACAAAACAAATATTACAAGTAAGTGCCTAAACGACGTATCTTTATCAAAACAGAAAGATGACATAAACAAATTACACTGATTGTTGCTGCTTAACAGTTGTCCAAGGCATTCATTCACGATGCTCGTAGTCTTTACTTGTACTGCAACATAGTCATTTACCTCCCCTCCTCCCCACACACACACACCTGCTTTGACACTCTATTTTTAAAATATCAAGACCATTAAAGGTGTTGGGAAAATATGTAACACATTATAGCCTTATATTGATATTCGTAACTTTCTACACTTGACTGCATTTCTCCTTGATTCTGTGATTACTTCTGCGATCAAAAACTTCCGTTTGAAACTTACAACCTACCAACACATTTATCAAAATAAAAAGGTGACATAAAGAGTCAAAACATTATTGATTTTACTCGACAGTAGTTCAATTCATTCAATCACGATGCTCATAGTCGTTATGTGAGCATGAGGAAAAACGTTTTTAATCCACTGATATTACATATAGAGGTGTATGAAAACGCTATTTATACTGATAATGGTAACGTGTGTTAAACTCACATTGCAAGTTACAGTCCCATTGAATGTTTTATTTTCCTACATAACTTATGTGTTTACTACAAACTTCCGTTTGGAACTTACATATTCCCCTCATCTCCGAAGTTGCTGCAGCCTGAAAAATATGATAATTTGTATAGTAAAACGTCTCTTGAAATACATGCAGGGTAGTACTATGTTTTGTATAACATGTAATATAAATCCATTATATACCCCGACAAACAGTCCTGGTTTCCTGTTCCAAAGAATGACTGATAATAGTATTTATCATATAATGGGTAGGTTTCTCATCAGGATAAAGCCAATGGATAAAAACGATATCCGTTGGGGTCATATGCGGATAGAGATACAAATATCAAAGGTCAAGTAGGGACTACTTTCACTGTTTATAAATAAACATTGCGTCGCCCTCGTCATTCGGCGATCGAGTCAGAATTAAGCATCGGGAATCTGGATAAACTACAGGGATAATTGCTATCATTATCAAAAGAACAGTCTAAAATACTGAATTCAGTGTCTAACTGTGACGTACCTAAGGCATTTTATAAGTTTTGTCAACTTTGGAGATATAAATTTCGAAACAATTTTGCTAGGGCACGAGCCCTAGCCAAGCAGGATCAGTACCCACATCTGTGCTCGTAGACTTCTGCGGCTTGAAACCTTCTCCACAAATTAAAATAGTAGGATTTGGCCGAAATATGTTTGAATTGTTACCTTGCATCGTTTTGTTGCTGTGTGTATATCTGACTACACTTCTGAATGTTATGACAGGACAGGCCGACTGTCAACAACGTCTGACCGTGGCCGTGACGTCTCATAGACAAGGGTTAGAGCAGCTTCCCTTTGACAAAGGGCAGTTACTCTAGCGGACAGACCGATGGATTGCCGCGAAAGGCAATTAAAACAATTGTTGTTTTGCGTATATGTTGCTTCGCCACTGTATAAGAAACAGATTTCAGTTGGAACTATATTGTCTACTGTCACTTTCCGACTGACACATCACTTACCCTGTGGCGTAATAAATATTAATGCGCGCATTCCCGGAAAACACGCAATGTTTCGGTAATGTTTTTGAGAGAGGGAAAGCGATTTTCAAGCACAGAATTAAAGAATGACATTATATGATAAAGAGGTCATTACGCTTGTGTGTTTGGGGATGGTAAATATCCTGTATTAGGAATAAACAGTATGTATTTAGCTCGCCAAGGCTCGCTTAATATAATGTTTATTACTAATGCAGGATATTTGCCATCCCCAAACACACTCGCGTGATAACCTCTGTATAGTACTATTTTCAGTCATTGTCAGTAGGCATATTTAAACAATTATATCTACAATTACAGGTTACAAAATGCACAGATGCAGTTACTACACTATTCAAAGGATAGTTGGCAATACATTTCTATATGCTCTGCAACTTAGTTTGACAAAAACATAAAATAAACACTAAACCCTATATAGCTGACTATACATGCATGGAATCTGCCTGATCTTGATTATACAAACATTTCAAATCTATCTGGAATCAATAATACCGTTTTAATTTTCAAGTTAACATTGAAATAGTGCATATATATTGAAATACTTAACCGCTCTATTTGTTTAATGATTGAGTAATTCAATTTATTTCACAGTTTCCTGTAAATAATCAAATCTGATCCAGATAAACCAGTAACTGTAAGCGTACCGCCATGATTACACACAGTCGAATTCACAGAGCCTGACCATCAAATCCCTATTTAACACAGTTTGGGAGACATGCATGTGGCATGACCCAGAATGTCCAAAGGGATGCATAATTATGTGCAGTGTTAAACCCACAGTATTTCGGAGGAAGAAATATGTAAAGCCGACATGCTTTATCTAAAAGACATCATAGATGTGAAAGAACAATATCCTACATCACGTGATTTGTGTTACCTCCTGCCTATGGTCCAGATGTTCCATCACGGCTTCAAGTATTCTCAGTAGTTTCCCTGGTTGTAACGCGAACCTTTTCTCCACCTTCCGTTGCAAATCAGTTGTTTCTCTCTCTATTTCCTGCCGTATCGTCCACAATCTGTCTGAAATACAGAAAGGATTGATTGAGTGATAGTTATCACTCAGAAACTTCAGAATAATTACAAGTGACAACACTTCTATGCATACAGCAATATGCTCTTTGTACCCATGTTTCTTTAATCTGGAAATATTTTACTCCGGTCAATATCAGAGATCCTTACTGCCGGGATAAATGAGGTATCACTGAGATGATATAACTCATACAAGGGTACACACATGTTGTTCATAAATACGTACTAATGTCACCGAGATTGCAAATGATTCCAGTTTCAGAATTTAGATCAGAGCTACCGTTGTCCAAGTGGTCTGTGGCATCATTTACAGTGAGGTGCGCTTTGCCTCCTTTGCTGTTGGCATCTTTTCTGGTAGAATGGGCGTTGTCCACTTGGATGTTTGCATCACTTCTAAAAGAGTGTTTTTTACCCACTTGGCTGCCAGCATCTATTCCCGTAGAGTGATCTCTCTCCCCTTGGCTGTTGGCCTCACTTACAGTAGAGTGATCTCTGTCCACTTGACCATCAGCATACCTTCTAATAGAGTAGTTTCTGTCAACATGGCTGTCAGCATCAGTTCCAATAGATTTGCCTTTGTCCACTTGACTGTCAGCATCTCTTCCAGCAGATTTGCCTTTATCCACTTGGCTGTTAGCATCACTTCCAGTAGAATGGCCTAGTTGTGATTGGTCATCAGTAACCTGCTAATATATTAAACAAAATAATCGTATTCAAATCGTTAAATTCCTGCTTTACATTCATCCAACAAGTATATAACCAAAGTGTCATCACTTTTAATTATGTCCCAGTTGACTTATAACGTGTACATACCTTAAATTCATATTCGTTCACAAGGATAGCCCCAAGTCTTTCAAATGTGGACTTGTTGATTTGTGTATCAAGATGTCCAGACGTTATAAAGAGTTTGTCCGTGTACTTAAAGCGTGACACACAATCTGGAGTGAAACCCCGGCCATACCGCTGTGACGTGGCAAAGGCAGTGAAGAGAATAATGTTCCTACAGTTAGAATTACCTGAAATGAAAAGATCAATGCTTTTTATATCGTCAGTTAAATAGATGCTTAAATTATAATTATGTTCAGATTGATATGTTCTCCAGAACATCATCGGTAAAACTACAATTTATCAAAATATATTATGCTGATAACTATAGTCGTAAACCCCTTTCATTATAACGAAGGACAAGAAGACTTTTCTTAATGACAAAATGAAACATTTAATAATTCATTACTTTTTGTATAGTAGTCCTTAATTTCGCATTCACCAGACTGGATAAGATAATGCATCATTACAGAATAACTGGACTTGTTACGCAGACGGGACCGAAACATTCAACACATTCTACATTTACAAGGGAAAGGTAGAACAACTCCATCAAAGTCATCAACACTTTACAGAGTTACTGAAGATGATAAGCAGTCGAGAATAAAACAATTAATCAACATATATATCAATATGCACTATTCAGTATAGCAGTCTTCACTTACAACACATCTTATACTTGCCAAGGAAGGGTTGAACCACGCCATCAAATTCATCGGTTGGTCCGCCTTGAGGCTGGAATATCACAATGTGCGGCGGTGAAACAGTGGAGGACAGGTTCCTGTTCAGCTCAACGTTGAGTGACAGTTGGTGTATGAAAGACTTCTTGAGTTTGTCGTCATAACGTGTGCTAGGCAGAACATGAAGTGGCAGCGACATATCTGGAACAGATGATAACAATGCCACTCATAATCTCATAAGGACAAATACGTCCATATTTAGGTATATAAATGGCATCCCTCTTCTCAGATTTGATCATGAGATCTTACAAAAATTGTATTTGATTAGGTTTGATTATTGTAATTGAAGTGTCAGCACCATTCAGATGATCCTTGCTTCTATTCTAAGATTGTAAACTAACGAAACAACGAAACTAAGAAATCCTTTCATCTTAATACAAACAGCCTGCTGTTTATATAAACAGCACTTAGAGCAGAACGAACAATAACTGTTCAATTGATAGTAGATAGAAGCGAATGTAAAAGGTTCGTTCATTTGGTTGACGTTTGATTAGAACATACGCACAATGAGATGAGGGGTGGTGACATAGCGTTTATAAAGACCTCATGGTTGGGATTTCGTATTCAAATGTGCCTTATTGAAATGTCAGAACCATACCTGGGATCCTTGGTTAAATAAAGTGTGTTTCCTTGATTTTAATTTGATAAAACATTTGTTCGACACGAGTGACCCACATCGACTCCCAAAGCGGGAGCCTATATTCACACACGGTTTAGCAATGCCTGAGGTAATGTATCCATCTAGGTCAATCAGTACAACGCGTGTCTCGCCCATTCATACAGCCGGATGTCGGATGAGGTAAACATTATTTTCAGAGTACATGTACATACTAACGTATTATCTCTAAACAGGGTACTGTAACTCAAACTGGGTTACCAGAAGGGGGGACGGTTATTTCTATAAGACCATTTACGGTGCTATATCACAGTATAGGGTTTAGGTGGGTAAAAGTTTTAAAAGTCGTGTGGAACAATTTTTTTATTCATAAATTCTAGTGAAAATTATTGGAGGTATTGTTTTAATCCTGGATTACGACGTTAAAAAAATAATTTCTAAAGCCTAATGGCTTATTTGCTTCCACTTAAAGCCAAGAACCAAACTGGAATGATCGTTAACTTTGAAACATAGTTTATTTCAATATTCGACAGTCGCTGTATGTTTACTTCAAAGCGAGACGATAAAGTCGTTTCTACCTCGGCGATTGAATACGTACTTAACGACCTATCAGCTGTTTCGTGTTGCGTTCAAATGAACAAGCTTCTTTTTAATGAAAAAAACCGCGCACACGCACAGTGTAACAGGAAATATAAAATAATTCAAAGATGTGAAAGAAAAATATTGCTTCTACTTCCAAGCGCGGATCAGTGACTCATGATTAAATAACGAGAGAGACATGTGGACGTTTAAATATGGCATAATAATAGACGGTGATTCGCCGAGACGTCGTGGAAACTGTGCGCTAATGTTCACCATGTGCTACATTCCGCCAGCTGTTGTTATGATGTACTTTACATTTGAACCTAACATTGTTGTCGACACGCGTCTCATTGTTGTTGCAATTCAATTGCAGTGATTCCTTTCAAAGCCATATTTCATATTTGTGCTACTACTAGCGTAACAAGGTCGTTGAGATAGGGGTCAGTGTTGTATGTGATGGAAAAGGAAGGAAATAGACAAATACTTAGATAACTGCTCCATCTCTTCGTCAGCTTATGACGAGGTTTACGTTTTCTTCACGTACGTAGCTTTTGTTAAATATATCTGTGTAATTAAATGGGGATACACATTCCCGACATTCTATAATAAATCAGGTGCGTTAGAACATTCCAGACACTCTACAACATTCCATAAAAGACCTGACGTGGTATAACACTCCAGACATGCCAATACCCATTCTCAACATTCCATAACAGAGCATGCGTGCCATACGATTCCAGACATTCCGCAACATTCCAGACATTCCATAACAGACCAGATGTGCCATACCACTTCCGACATTCTAGACATTCCTAAAGGGAGGTTTTGGGCATTGTTCTCACCATTCACTACTTTCTTTACTACTCATGTCATCAATAGCTAGTATTAAAACAATATGGAAATAGCTAACTTACCTGTACCCACTGCAGGAGCCAGAACACTTTAGGTGCCTGTCACAGAGCTCTGAGGTTGTCAGCCTGGCAGGCTTTGCACACCACCCAGCTGGAAGGACTCGTCGTGTTTATACCGCCGCCCCTGACATCCTGGTTCAGTGAATGTGTGCACCAAACACCAAGCTGTTCAGACGTGTTATTCCTCGCAAGCCACAATGCACATGAAGTTGATAGATGTGAGACTCCCCTGATACTACTATATGTTTGCAGACTTTAGCTGTTTTTCGTATTTTTGTTTTCGTTTGTATCTATGATTGAAGCTCAATCACAGTTTTGATTTGGACAATAAAATCAATTCCTGATTAAATAATGGATAAGAAAATGTGATTTTGATCATGAGGCGAAATAAAAAATGATTTCATATGGTTATGAGTTTATGTGATATATGTTCAAACCATTGTGAACATTTAATGTGTATATATTCTTTAGACCAAGTAT
Organism: Haliotis cracherodii; assembly: GCF_022045235.1. NCBI lineage: Eukaryota > Metazoa > Mollusca > Gastropoda > Lepetellida > Haliotidae > Haliotis > Haliotis cracherodii. The sequence continues at coordinate 2,115,677 of NW_027266267.1, forward strand.
ATACCAATATATAAGTATATGTCATGTTTCTATGTTTTGCCTTTTTCAGCGCATCAATAAAGCATGAGCTGGTTGGACTTGGGTAAGTATACATTTGTTTTTAAATGAAATCGTCCTATCCCTGGCTGATTTTATACACCTACATATTTGTCAACTGTAACATGTCATTCACTACAACTGTCTAATATTGAGATTCATTCTTATTTTTGCCGTTCACAACTGAATTATAACCCTAAGAGTTGATATCATCTTACCGAGTGTGGATTAGCTGAAGTAATATTACAGGCTTTTTTAAACATTTTTATATCCTGGTAATACACACTGGTCAGTTGACTGAGACGTATACAACTGATGTGCATTACTAAAAACTAACATGTGTTCACCTCACCAAACTGCAACTCGCGTTCTTTTCCCTTACAGATTGGAGTAGAAAACAAGTGAGGAATACTGACGTTTTCTTTTCACGCCAATGTTCTTGCAGTCAGAAAAAAAAAAATATCGGTATTTTTATTGAAGAAGGAGGCACAAAGAATACACAGTGGTGTCACATGTAATAGCTATATTGTATAACATTTTCGTAGCTAATGCAATGGAAGCTGATTCGTTGCGCAATTTGTTTCAGTATATTTCTCTTTACACACAAACCATCAATTTAAGCTTTAAGAACACTCGGCCTGTTGTTATATTATTTACTTTTTGGGGGTTTAATTCTTGAGATTGGATCATCTTTTGAATATGGACACTGCGCCAAGTCTATGTGGGTTTTTTTTACGTTTGATCAATATGAACCCAAACAAAAGAATACCAACACTCAGATTAATGTCATTCTTAAACTTGTTATTGTAGAAGTGCATTGTGATAAATGTTTGATGTTATTTCATGCTGTACTCGCCGTTGTTCTAGCTATATCACTCAGAATCTCTACAAGCTTTTCAAAAACCAAATCATCAAGTTACAAAATTACGTAAGTTATCCTCATTGTTTATCTGTTATAAACATAAATAAACAACCAGAATACATATCGTTTAACCATGAGCAAAAACCTCGCCAAATGTATACTCTTTAAAGACAGAAACGCGATACAGATAGCTTTGACAAATTTCCAGGATCAAAATCATCACAAGGACATGCAAACCATTAGTCGGGAAATACGTACGATTCGGAAAAACGCACCCAGTCCATTAACAAAAGGCCATGGAGCACTATGAACGGTATTAAAGTGCAGGGTTTTTGATTGCCTGTCATCTGCGTCGATCGAACAGTGATAGTTCAGCAACATGCAACACTTAACAGAAGTGCAAAGAAACAACGCCATAAGCCGCTTGCAGGCAGGGAATTCCCGATTGGCTGTAGCCAGGGTTTTCAATGTTGCGCCCAGCACTATCACAAGGCTATGGGATCGGTTTCCACAGCATGGGTCAACATGTGATGGGCCAAGGTTCGGACGACCAAGAGTGACCATCCCCGCTCAAGATCCCTGTGCAACCGATGTGAAAGGACGACCACAGCCACCTCAACTGCATCCCAAATACCCGGACTGCGCAGTATCACCGACCAGACCATACAAAACCGTTTAGGAGCAGCAGGTCTACGAGCAAGACGTCCTGTTTGACGCGTCATATTGAGTTGACAACATCGTCAACAATGACTGTATTAGTGTCGTAAACACAGGGTATGGCCTCAACTGCGATGGAGAGATGTCTTGTTCAGTGACTAATCAAGATTTCTCCTCCATCGAGGGGATGGAAGAGCAAGGGTCTACAGACGTCGGGAAGAACATTATGCCGGAAACTGCGTACAGATAGTTGACAGGTTAGGTGGGGGTAGCGTTATGATGTGGGCTGCTATCTCTCATCATGGCCAGACAAGTTTGGTCCATATCCAGGGCAATGTTACAGCAGAATGATACATCGACGAAATTATACTAACACACGTCCTCCCAATTGCTACCAACGGCAACTGTGTATTCCAGCAAGACAAGGCTCGACTGAACACAGCACAGCACGGATCACAAGAGCCTGTCTACACAATAACGTTGATGTTCTCCTCTGGCTCACCAGATCACCAGATTTGAACCCGATACAGCTGACGTCAACCACAACCCCAGACGTTGCAGCAGTTAGCTTTTGTGTTGCAGGCCGAGTTGGCTACCATTCCCCAAGATGTGATTCGCATACTCTTCTCTTCCATGGGCAGGAGATGTTAGGCTGCTATTTTTTCCAACTGGTGACATACATAAAAAATTGATTGTAAGTGCTTTGATTACTAGATAGGTGAAGGAAGTGTGTGGTTTATGACACCAATTCAATAATACAGTGCAATTGATTGCAACCAGATGCGATGGCTCTAGGTCACTATACAGAAGTCACTATACAGAAGTGTATCCCACTGGAGTAGTTCTGTTTAATAAATGCAGGAACAAATATACCTCATATGATACTTTGTCCTCTGAAACTGTTTGGCACTGAGAGAAATAAACAACGATCGAAAACTGAATTAATGTGGTAACAATGTTCGTTACAAAATCGTACTTTAGCTATATATAATATTACGTGTCGACTTCCAAGTTGAACAAGAACAATAAGTTAACCCAGACATCTATAGGGAAAACAATTCGGTGCGAAACCAACAAACAACAAAGCAATGGTATACAAGTAACAACTGTAAAATGCAATTACCCAGGTTTACCCATCAATTCAAACTACGGCAAAGTAAATACTCTGTCAGAAGACAACAGAATGCCAGTACAATCTTCAATGGCATTACAATTACAATGTCAGTATAAATCCAATAGCTATATCTATGAGGTCAGTGGTAATAATATTCATCTTGGAGAAACAGGGGTCTAGCTGCCAAAAAAGGCCCCTGGAATGTCTGATGTTATAAGTATCATGTCTGTTATTTCCTAAGCATGGAAAAAAATGATCAATGTTTCCACTGTAAAGTTATCTACATGGATTTATGATATCTGGAAATAGCTCAAGTTAATGGCGTGTGTCCAGGTTGTTATGGTGCTTTAGTGTAACGTGAGTGCAAACTTGTTAACGTGTGCACATGCATATATATTTGTATATGAGATGTGCTTGTCTGATATCATTTTTCTCCAATAACATTTGGGAGAAGAAGAACGTAATGAAATGTATATGTTACTGTTGATATTCTTCTGTAATAGATAAAGTAGAGATGTGCAAATACACTATCTAAGAGTGAAGATACCAGGTGCTTGCGAAAAGGAGAGCGTATCCTGTTCCATCGATGACAACCGTCACAAACACATGCCAAATTGATTAGATTATTCAGCTGAAGCAACGATTGGAATATTCGGTACTAGTCAAAACATTTTTTAAAAGCTTTACCTGGCCTTGGTTATTATAACATTCATCAAGCAAATGTTTCCTCACCCAGATGCTTTCCACTGACACAGATTCTTAAGCTATCACATTATGCCATATATATACTCTAAAACGGGAGGCGATATATGAAAAAAACAGATTATTAATGGCATACAAAGATGTAGTGAATGATGGTAACAGATGGAGAAGAACAAGAAAGGTCTTGGTGTTACATGACGATCAACAGAGCCTTTTGGTGGTGTACTGTAGGGGTGCAGACAATCAGGCGACAGGGCTGTGTAGTAAGAAAAGTGAACGCTTGAGATGAATGAAGGGTCTTGCCCCAACAATGTGTGAATCATTCGCTTATATTTCAAGGCATGGTCCAAATCACTCTACCAGCGACAAGAGTGGGTCTTGTTCACTAATCTTCCAGTGTCTGGTCCAGTTGAGATATATCACTGCACTGAAGCTCGATGTGTGAATAAAGCCCAAAATGATGCAGGTCTTTATGTCTAGCACTCTGGTTAAACCACCAGCCATGGGTATTGTCTATGATCACAGTATTCTGTTCAGGGAATGTAACTCTACGCTGCGAATTTTAACACCCCAGACCACTGGTAAACATGGTAAAGGACAAATGCATATAAACATTTTGCAAAGGTTGATCAGTTCTAGGCATCAACAAGATCATAATAGCTTTAATACGAATTGAACTCTTTTCTCATGTTTAAATAGCTATCAATGAAAACAGCATTCCTGAAAGCCTAACAACTACACGAGACACCGATCTCCTTTTTCTTTTATGATCGAAGTGAAAATTCATGTCCCTTTTGTTATGGACAAGTGAATATTCTTATCGATAATGACTTTATTTTACCAATGCTGAATGGAAAGTGTAACGTGTATTTATAGCGTATTTCAAGGGTCTGCTTGTGGCATATAATATTGTGTCTACACACAGAGGGACACTCAAGTTGGTGGATTCAACCAGGTGCTTCTCACGTCCTCGCAGTGCAAATGTCAACTTCTATTTGTCATACAGGTCAATATTTGACAAGGAACATTCAAATCCGTTTTATATCGGTCCTTATAAATCAATTACTAGTAATGGTCGCATTATAATTTTGGTATTGAAATGACAAGGCCATGGAGTAAACAACTAACATGAGAACTTGCAAACATGTTAATATTGAAGACACTAGTGTACAGAACATCGTTGATGTCTTAACACCAGCACCTGCAAACCACCTGCACAACATTTCAAGATTGTGGTGAACATGTGATAGGCTTAAACAAAAGAATTGTCATTCGACCTGTAGCTCGTCATTAAAAGGGTATCGCTAACGAAAAACCTTCAAAGATTCACAAGGACGTCCGTGAATTAGCCAGTATGCGTGAGTAGCTGTGTGTGTCATGTACCTCAAATAACCCAAGCCAAGCCAATGCTGTATATTCAGAAGCGCCACTGTGTTAGTCATGTGTTTTCCTTTTACCAGTTACTTTGATATGACCTCCTTTCTCAACAGATACCATACTGGTGTCATTGACGACGTGGGACACGAATTGACTGAAAAAAACAACAAATCAGCTCGGAATACCTCCTGCATTTCAAAAGGTAGCGTTTGCGGCATTGAAGTATGATTTTAGGCTGACACTCAAGTCTTTACAATTGCACTTGAAATAGTTCGTCCTATGTGAATAGACCCTCAAATCTTTTGTACGTCCATAATCCACCTAACAGAAAGAACACACCGAAATACCTGAGCACTGCGAGAATAAAGAAAGACGTGTACTGAAAATACAATTCACTCAGAAAGACCAGCTAAATGTATACACCTTCCCAGTTTGAATGGCGGTGTATTTGTGTCATCGCCCAAGTAGGCCCCCGGTTGGTACCTCTCTGTTACTGCTGAGATTCTCCAAACATAGTTGCATTAATGAGCTAAGGTTAAACTGACTAATGTTCAGTGTTAGAGTAGACTGGTTTATGGAATTGATTGGGTGACCAGAAGATTTGGTTCTGATCGAATTGTTTTGCCCATCAAACACTGATTATGATGCCTTGTATCTTCAGCCCATCTCCAGACTTTGCAACTTGAAACAGGACAGTATGTCCCTAAGTGACGCAGATTGTACGATTACAGTCGCATTGACAGATCTTCCTTCGTAAAGTACAAATTCTCTTTCCTTTTTTGGGGGGGTTGAATCTCGTCTGGATTTAGGTGCCTCACTCTGGCAGTGTTGGTTTGAATCCCGGATGGGATTCAACTCACCAAAAACTTATATTTGACCACATTAAATGGCATTGTGAATTCATAGCTTTTTGCCATGGGAGCCATGCAACTTTACACTTGTCAGAGGGGTACACAAAGTACCCCTGATATAGACGACCAGTTGTCGGACGAACGTTTTTGTGAACGCGATAGTGGCTGAGTGGGTTAGATCGCTTATTTGGTAGTGTGGGTTTGAATCCCGGGCGGGACTCAACCCCCCAAAAAGTACGAGAATCCATACTTTACTAAGAAAGTGTTATCCCAAATACATTGTACAACACTTAAGTCAAAGTCAAAACTTGATATTTCTAATTTATGGTTTGGCAGATTTGTGGCCTCACATGTGGCATTATTTGATGTGTCATTTATACAAAGTTTGTTGATCAAACAATTAATGATAGTGACCCTTACGTATACTGGTTATGTTATTTGTGGCCCTTTCAGTGGGAACAACTACAAGCTTTTCATGTTGAGCAGCCAGACTTTGGATGACAGCTGGCTGGGACAGAATGTTTTTATTGTAATTCCGTTTCCTCTTTTAGTTTGTTTTTTCTACCAATGACAACATCATAAGGGTGGATGCACGTGGGTGTACCAGCAGCGGTTTTCACTAATTTGGGCTTTGTCAAGACGATCGGAAGTTGTCCCTCGTGACTGGGACAAGGCCAGGCTTGCACAGAGGAGCTGATTTGACAAACTCCAGTGTGGAGGGCTGGTTAACCTGGGTTAAATGATACATTCATTGCAGAAACAAGTTACAGCGTGAAGTATGTATCTACCATACAATGCACAGAGGAGCTGATTTGACAAACTCCAGTGTGGAGGGCTGGTAACCTGAGTTAAATGATACATTCATTGCTGAAACAAGTTACAGCGTGAAGAATATATAGAGTTATGTATCAATGTATATCCTTCGTCATAACACCATACGAAAAAGTTTGAGAATAGTACTGGCGTGTAGATAAATTAATATGTGTTCAGATATTTTAAACAGTGTTGCTGTATTTGAAGCTCACAGAATCATGGTCCAATAACCCATGTTCCAGGTGCGTCAGAGGAGAATTAGAACCCCAGTGTACAGGTGAAAAACATGATGTTTGTTTAGGCAATTTCAAGGCTACTTTGCACTTTGCAAAAACACATGTTAATTAATCTATCATGTTTAATTTAAGAACATCTCATTTAGTTTTCCATATATCCGAAATTCCCCTGAAGATAACTGGTTACAATTCAAAGCAGACACGTTAGAGAAATTGCCTAACTGTGTCTTCGTGTTTGTGAGCATTTAAAACTCAACCAGCACAAATATGCGATAGTTCGGCAGTCTATTGTTGTGAAAATCAATTGGCAGAGCTTCTTGGAAAAGACTTTGTACGAGGAATGTCAGAACGCAGTATCACGTGTGGTGTTTCGTATTCAAAGGAGTCATTCTTCAATGTGATCTACAGGCTGTGTTATGATATCACCAAGGAGACAACCTTTTGATGCCGTTAATGTGTCTGACAAACTACTGGACCCCACGATTTCTCCACTGAAAGTAAGTTGCCTAACTGTTACCCCTGTAATACAAGGACTGTGTGTCGTTCAGTGAGTTAACAGCATACAGTGTGCTGTTTGTTGGTTGGTTTGATTGTTGTGTAACGCCGCACTCAGCTATATTCCAGCTATATGACGGCGGTTTGTACCAGACAATCCAGTGACTGACACCATGATCATCGATCAACGCAATTAGGATACGATGACATGCACCATCCAAGTCAGCAGGCCTGACCACCCGATCCCATCGCGGGAAGCATGGGTTGCTGAAGACCTATTTCAACCCGGATGTTCAAGGGTCCCTCACAACATGTAATACGTCCAACAAACTCTAAATCTGTAAGGTTTGGTTAGGAATCCACATGCAGGTTCATTATTACACAGCATTGTAGCACTATTGGCGGGAAATAGTATATCACAATCCCGCATTGAACACACTAATTGTTTAGGGTACATTTCCTGACGCTGGGAAGAGTGTTGGCATCAAGATAAATGCACATATACAAATTTCCCAAATCGCCTTTTCGGAAATGCAGCGAAATACACATATTTGAATCCGCTACCCGCTCTCCTGGCGAGAATGTTATGTCATTTATGTCAGAATAATAGAATCGAGGAAGTAGAATATGCTAATGGAATATGGTACAGGTAATGATGCAAATACTACAGTGTTCAGTTCCGAACGGTACAAACATATTATGATGTGAACTAAAAGATGGTTCATGTGGTTATTGCAATCCTTATATCAGTTGTTCATTTGCATACATACAGTTACTGCGGGAAAATTAGAAAATTGAAAATTATGTTTTAAACTTCTTAAATGTGTAAGCGCGATGGTTGCATGGACGCACCGTTTATTACCTGTGGAAGGGAGTTCAATAAACGTGCACAACAGCTGATCGCCCCAGACCAGGGAGACTACGTGTGACGCCACAGGCACATGACTGTCACTCTTTTGTGACAGATATATCGACAAGGAATGAATTTTTCTAGAGGTCTTGTGTCTGTGCAAAGGATCCTGAACGGACTTCGAACCGCTCACCTTCATACACGACTGTCATGACTTGGATCCAGGGTTTCAAGGCGGCTTGATGGACGTCACGCTCTGTGTCGAGTACAGGAAGTTGCTGTTTCGGACCCACAAGTTTCATACTTTGGGATGTTTATGTTAGAATGGCCGTTCTTTACTTTTTGTTATCCGTTCATGTTCCTGTCCAAATCTTTCTACATGACAACACCACCCACAAAGCGCCTTCTGAGGACCGCGGGCATCTACGTTATGGTCTTGACTCCGGGAACCAATCGAGCACCTTTGGGTTAAGCCGGGAAGACGTCTGCGTAATGTCAGGAGATTCCAGGAGACTTTGAAGAAACGTGGTACCGCATAGTTTTACCCATAATTATTATGTGGAACAATGGCGCCGTATCTCCAAATGCAGTGTTGACACGCATCAGGCAGTCAGTCAATGGCGAGGTGTTGCCATTTTGACTGGTACGTGTTTTGGCGAATTCATGGACGACACATTTATTCCAGTTATAACGTCTGACGTCAACAAGGACACTATACCTTCTTCATCACTTTTTTCTGTCATATTTGCCTGGTGGCTAACGGTGGAACGGTTGTGACGTTTCAGGTTTGCCTCTGTATAATGGAGTATCTACATTGTCAAATAGTTATACATATGTAGCCTGCATCTGTTTATCTGTTGATTCTACAAGAATTGAAGAATGCTTCATCACAAACAGCGCGTATAAATAAGTAGATGGCCTAGATCTCAACCCAAAGCAGGTAACAGAGAGCAGGCTGCTGTCAGCCCATCACAACTCTATCATTCGATATCAGAATTTTTTTTGACTTTCTGTGGCGACGACATTGACCTCTTAGCACTCAACCCTAACTGGTTTGATAATGACATGTCAACACCTGACCAAAGTAAATCGTTAACTACTTTGGCGGCCACTGACAGTAGTGAGCTGTGCCCGCGATGAGAACAACGTGAAATGTTTGGGGTTGAGGGGTATCCAGCTTGAATTCGTATTACTGTTATCTCAACTTATACAGTGTGAGTAAGTGGGTATGGTTTAACGCGGCTTTTAGCAATATTCCAGCAATATCACGACGGGGGACATCAGAAATGTGTTACACACATTGTACCCATGTCGGGAATCGAACCCTGCCCGAACTTATGCAGAAGTATTTTTACCCACTGAGACACAAGCACAAATGCAAAATTAACTAAACTACTGTTACTAAATAAAGTTTGTTGAGATATAAATTAGTTTAGCGTTTGTTTGTTTCTATTTCTACAACCCAATTCTAGAAACTTGGTTTTACAGTTTTACTTTTGGTTTTCTGCGAATGGAAAATTGCATTAATAGTTTCCATTTGAAGGTCTTTTTTTGTTAAGTTTCATGTTTTGAAACATACAGCTCTGTACATACACAAATCTCAGATACCACACTGCCCTGTCTTGTACATACGTTCTGTTCTGAGTAAATAACCACTACATATTTGCTTATAACTTGCAACCTATAAACTAGATGCATGTAACCATAACCACGACTCAAAGTAACAGTATCAGTCACTGGCCGAGACTGTATTATTCACAGTCTGCTGTCAGAAAAAGCAACCTTCATGAACAAGAAATCAAGATGGCAATACATGACGTAACTAACACCACCAGCAACGGCAGTAAAATATATGAACCTGCCAGGTCAGTATAATAGTGTCTTGTATTATATAACAAGTTTCACGTTCCCGGTACAAAAACAAAGCTGATATATCCGAGAAGTTTTCAAGATTTATTTCCCTTTAGCTTTGTTTGTTTGTTATATTACGCAGCATTCAGCACTATTCCAGCTATTTAAAGGCGGTCTGTAAATGATCGAGTGTGGGGTTGATGTTTACACATAGTATTACCTAGTAATGCTGGTCACCACTGGCTTCATCATCTCAAATGGCCCCCTGTGCCTAAATATGAGTTTGTCAATAATATTCCAGGACATTAGTTTTACCCTCAAATATCATGTGGGTTTACCTCTCAACTGACACCCAAGATAATCTACATGACGGAATTATGACTCATATGTACCTTATCGTATGTACAAACATCCACGTGACATGCTGGCACAGAGGCTCATGACGAAGACATGGTACAGAGTGATGATAGTACAGTGGTCACACACTGTCATGTATACTGTATATATCATCTGTATGGCATCTTGACCCACGTTATCCAAATAACATATTGGTATATTGTAAAGAGACCTACTGGTCAGGCTCGCTGACTTGGTTGCTGCACGGGTCAGACACTGTTACTTGTACGGAAAAATTGTGTTTTTGGTATCTCTGCCTGTGTTATCCAAATTACATGTCTGTACAGTGTGATAATATTAGACAGGTCACGCACTGTCATGTATACAGTATATTCAGTTATATATCTCGGTCCGCGTAATCTAATGTACATATTGTACACTTTGATGATATTACACAGGTCACACACTGTCATGTATACCGTATATTTAGTTATAAATCTTGGTCCGCGTTATCTAATGTACATATTGTACAGTTTGATGATATTACACAGGTCACCCACTGTCATGTATACAGTATATTCAGTTATATATCTCGGTCCGCGTAATCTAATGTACATATTGTACACTTTGATGATATTACACAGGTCACACACTGTCATGTATACCGTATATTTAGTTATAAATCTTGGTCCGCGTTATCTAACGTACATATTGTACAGTTTGATGATATTACACAGGTCACACACTGTCATGTGTACGGTATGTTCTGTCATATGGTATCGCATTCCACATTAACTAAACTAAATGTTTGTACAGTTTGATGATATTACACAGGTCAAACACTGTCATGTATACGATATGTTCTGTCATATGGTATCTCGTTCCACATTATCCAAAATTATATCTTGTACAGTTTGATGATATTACACAGGTCACACACTGTCATGTATACAGTATATTCTGACATGTGGTATCGCGTTCCACGTTAACTAAATTACATGTTTGTACAGTTTGATGATATTACACAGGTCACACACTGTCATGTAAACGATATATTCTGTCATATGGTATCGCGTTCCACATTAACTGAATTAATTGTTTGTACAGTTTGTTAAAATTATACAGGTCACACACTGTCATGTATACCGTGTAGTATATTCAGTTATATATCTCGGTCCCCGTTATCTAACGTACATATTGTACAGTTTGATGATATTACACAGGTCACACACTGTCATGTGTACGGTATGTTCTGTCATATGGTATCGCATTCCACATTAACTAAACTAAATGTTTGTACAGTTTGATGATATTACACAGGTCAAACACTGTCATGTATACGATATGTTCTGTCATATGGTATCTCGTTCCACATTATCCAAAATTATATCTTGTACAGTTTGATGATATTACACAGGTCACACACTGTCATGTATACAGTATATTCTGACATGTGGTATCGCGTTCCACGTTAACTAAATTACATGTTTGTACAGTTTGATGATATTACACAGGTCACACACTGTCATGTAAACGATATATTCTGTCATATGGTATCGCGTTCCACATTAACTGAATTAATTGTTTGTACAGTTTGTTAAAATTATACAGGTCACACACTGTCATGTATACCGTGTAGTATATTCAGTTATATATCTCGGTCCCCGTTATCTAACGTACATATTGTACAGTTTGATGATATTACACAGGTCACACACTGTCATGTATACAGTATGTTCCGTCATATGGTATCTCGTTCCACATTATACTGGTCAGGCTCGCTGACATAGTTGAAGCATGTCATCGTATCCCCATTGAATAGATCAAGGTTCATGATATCAATCACTGGGGCGTCTGGTCCAGATTCGATAATTTACTGACCAGGGTCACAAGCTGGATCATTACTGAATGTGGCGTTGAACAACAAACCAACCAATCAACCTGTCATCGTCAGCATACATACCAGATGAGGTTTATACCACTGATGGATAGGCGTATCAAAACTGACATAGATGTTTGCCACTGGGTATAAGAGGGGTTCCAGGTTCGCAACACAAACCGCATTGCCGGGTCCAGGCTACAACATCATCACAGTAGTGAGGTGGAAGAGGCTCACTGTCAGGACAGGCACAGTGCAAGGGAGACTACTCCTTCAGTCACACCAACATCATCATAGCAATGAAATGGAAGAGGCTCACTGTCAGGACACGGGCAGTGCAAGGGAGACTACTCCTTCAGTCACACCAACATCATCATAGCAGTGAGGTGGAAGAGGCTCACTGTCAGGACACGCACAGAGCAAGGGAGACTACTCCTTCAGTCACACCAACATCATCGTAGCAGTCAGGTGGAAAAGGCTCATTGTCAGGACACGCACTGTGCAAGGGAGACTACTCCTTCAGTCACACCAACATCATCATAGCAGTGAGGTGGAAGAGGCTCACTGTCAGGACACGGGCAGTGCAAGGGAGACTACTCCTTCAGTCACACCAACATCATCACACCAGTGAGATGGGAGGGGCTCACTGTCAGGACACGAACAGTGGAAGGGAGATTACTCCTTCAGTAACACCAACATCATCACAGCAGAGAGTCGGAAGAGGATCACTGTCAGGACACGCGCAGTGCTAGGGAGACTACTCGATAAGTCACACCAACATTATCACAGCAGTGAGGTGGAAAAGGCTCACTGTCAGGACACGCACAGTGCAAGGGAGACTACTTCTTCAGTCACACTTCTTTGGGCGATACTGTGTCATGCACTGCTAATTTAACAAGTGTTATTTTTGTTTGTTGGTTGCTTATTGCAATATTCCTAGTGAACAGGAATGTAGCAGATACATTATTTTCTATAATGGCAGAAAGTCATTTAATAGTTGTATTAATATTTGTACAAACATTTCATTTTTGAGAATTGCAGGTATATCATATCTTATTTGAACCAAACACCTTAGATAGCATAACAATATTTTGTAAGCATCACTGCAATAATTACTTAACCAAAGAATTTGGCACGCATCAACCACGTCAGCGAGCCTGACCACCCGATCCCGTTACTTGCCTCTGTACGACAAGCAAAGTCACTTTTTACGGCAAGCATGGATTGCTGAAGATCTGTTCTACCCCGGATCTTCATGGGTATTCTACATTTCTGACAACTAAGAAGCATCCAAACATAATGCTACGAGCTTCTACGGAATCACAACAATGTAATACAGTTTCAACTCTGTTTAACAATAAATTGCACTGCCTTATAACAAGGTATATCGAAGATCAGATATTGTTTAATAATAGTCAAATAGTCCATTCTTTTCCAATCATTTATTTAAATAGAAATATAAGAGACCATCGAGAACGACTTATCATTTTGATTTCAAATCCATGCATAAAGATTATCCAGAAGACTCTTTGTCAAGAGGGATGACTTGACATTTGATACGTATCATTAAGGGTATTTGTTTGCCAGTTAACAACTTTTATAATGGAACTCTTGGTAGAAGAGTGTAAACAAACATGGCGTCGCCCTCGTCTTTCGGCAATCGAGTCAGAATTAACCATCGGGAATCTGGATAAACTACAGGGATAAATTCTATCATTATAAAAATAACAGTCAAATATACTGAAAATGTGTGTCTAACTGTGACGTAGCTAAGGCATTTTATAAGTTTGGGCAACTTTGGAGATATAAATTTCGACACAATTTTGCCAGGGCACGAGGCCTAGCCAAGCGGGATCGGTAGTCATATTTCTGCTTGTAGACCTCTGCGGCTTGAAACCTTCTCCACAAATTAAAATAGTTGGATTTGGCCGAAATATATTTGAATTGTTACCTTGTTTCGTTTTGTCACTGTGTATACATCTGACTACACTTCTTGACGTTATAACAGGACAGACCGCCGTGACGTTTCATAGACTAGGGTTAGAGTAGCTTCCCCTTGATAAAGGGCAGTTGCTCTTGTGGACAGACCGATGGATTGCCCCGAAAGGCAATTAAAAACAATTGTTGTTTTGCGTTTATGTTGCTTCGCCACTGTATAAGAAACAAATTTCAGTTGGAACTATATTGGCTACTGTCACTGTCCGACTGACACATCACTTACCCTCTGACGTAATAAATATTAATGCGCGCATTCCAGGAAAACTCACAATGTTTCGGTAATGTTTGTGAGAGAGGGAAAGCGATTTTGAAGCACAGAATTAAAGAATGACATTATATGATAAAGAGGTTATCACGCTTGTGTGTTTGGGGATGGTAAATATCCTGTATTAGGAATAAAAAATAAAGCCCTCTGTGCTTAAATGTGAAACTCTCATTTCTCTTCCATTAGAATCTTGTAGCCCACAATTAGCACGTGGATGTAACCTCTCAATTCCTATCCCAGATAGTTTTTAAAACACAATCCTAATTGATGCTTACTTGTCCTTTACAATTTCATTTAAGTAAGAAATCAGTTCTGGAGAACCTGTTCTTTTCTTATCATCCGCATGGCATACTAAGGAAAGGATGAAGGATTCATAACATATTGTAAGCCCGAGGTTTAACTTGCAAATAGCAAAATGTACCCCTATCTCTTTATTGCACGCCAAAGATTCTGATTGCAGCACACACACTCATCTTACAATATAACGTAGCACATTTAGAAGACAAGATGTGGGTGGATACGTTTCATAATCATTCCCTAGAACTCAAAATCGGGGAGAGTTTATGATGGATATATTACATAGTTAGCTCAGAACACTCCAGCGTTTTAGCTAATATAGTCCATACTTAATTCAGAAGGCTGCTTGGGAGATGCATTTGTGTATTGAATATATTTTATGTTTACTTCAGAACACGATTGGGGGCACGGGTGGCCCAATCGTCTAAGGCGCCATGATTTGCTGTGCAGAGTTACGTCCCTTGTGCACGCCAGAAACCTATGATTGTGGGTTCGAATCATGGTTCAACCCGATTATGTTTCTAGGTTTGTCAGCACCATACCTGTGCTCGTGGGTTTCATCGAAGTGGTAAACGTCTAAGACCTGCATCACTTCTGGCTTTCCTCCCACATTAAGCTGACACGCCGCGATATAACTGTAAGACTGTTAAAAGCAGCATTAAACCAAACTCACTCGATAACTCAGAACACAAGTGTAGGAGGATTGGTATCAAACAGTCTTATTATTCATTCAGAACGCTACATTTGGGAGAGTATTCAACCACACTGAGAACATATTCTACCGTTTCGTCACGAAACAGAAGTATTTCAATTCGCAAGATCACCGTTTCAGTGACAGCGTTATGTTATGACCTAGACAACGCTGGCCATCCACACTGACTGCACAACTGTTTGTGATGCATCATACATTATAGACATGTATAGACAACTAACTTGTCGTGAGACTTAAGGACCGACAATAATGCTCAATACGTTTACAGGTTTGTATCATCAATACAAACAACAGTGCATCACAAAATCACAACACAGCGAAATTTTGGAATCAAGAAAAACACTGGAGAGTTCCTAAGAAAAGACAACAAAACTTAATGGTAGACTCTGAGATGTATATATATTTTTTTCTGATTTTTAAATTCACTGAAATCAATTGTTTGCCGCGTAATAAAAGTATAAGTTGGAAGTACCAGGATCCGTTGTTCTTGGATTTGTGGGTTAAGCAGGTATTTATGCTTTGGCTGTAATTTCTACACCCGTGATCGATGGTTTGATGTGTGATGATGTCAGAGATTCAGTTTTATTTGATATGAAAAATTGATCAAATGGTACATCAAGACTGACGAGTATATCATATAAAGGTTTAATTCAAACGTGTATACCTATTCAACAAACATACTCAGGAGCATGAAATTCGACGTGCACATGGCAGGTCCACGTGTGTCATGAATTTGCTAAGCGTCCACAGAAGTGTAAGTACCTGTTATGTCCACCACGTGCACGAATAACAGTTCGGACCCGCCTCGTCATGGACTGGATCAGACGCTGTATAACTGGTTGAGGAATTCTCCTCCACTCCTGCTGAAGACATTTAGCTAACTCCTGAAGAGTTTGAGGTTGACATATACGCTGACGCCGATCAAGTTCATCCCAAAGATGTTCCATGGGGTTGAGATCCGGGGAACGAGATGGCCAGGGAAGCACAGGAATGTTGTTATTTGCCAGATACCCCATGGTGACACGTGCTGTATGTGGCGTGGCGTTGTCTTGCTGGAAAAACTCCCGTCGGACGTCAATGACTTGGAGAAGGTGTTGCTGAAGAATATTGTCCCTATAGCGCAGGTTTCCTTGGACATGAATAAGATTAGTACGGTTGGTGTAGGATATCGCCGCCCACATCATGACACTTCCTACGCCGAATCTGTCCACTTGACGTACACGGTTAGGAGCATAACGTTCATGGACCCGTCTGTAAACTCTGTTTCGTCCATCCCGTCTCTGTAGAAGAAACCTAGATTCATCACTAAACCATATGCACCTCCAGTTTCGTAAGTTCCAGGCCGACATGTTATTGCACCAGCGGAGACGTTGGACGCTGACATCGTAACACGTTCCCGAAGTAGGGTCTCCGGGCTCTCAGTCCAACCTCTCTCAGTCTGTTCCGTACTGTTTGCCCCGATGTCCTTCGAAGTCCAGGCACCCTGGCCGCTGTGCTCTCAGCTGTAACAGTACGATCACGTAAATGGAGGACCCGGATGTAGCGATCCTGAGCTGCTGTGGTGACTCGAGTTCTTCCGGTGCGTGGACGGTCGTTTGTGGTACCCGTGAGGTTGTAGCCTGTTGCAAGTCGAGAAATCATACTCTGGCTTACATCTAGACGTCTTGCAACTGAAGATTGCGAATCACCAGCCCCTAGTCTTCCAATGGCGATATTGCGAGTCGCAGCGTCAAGACGTGGCTTAATGATTCCGTCGTGAAACTCTTCAAAACTGATTTCATGTTTCGAATGCGACATGGCATTTTATAGACGGATACAGCATGCAACTCATGGTCCGATTTGCACATGCAAAATGATATTGGTTTCGCTTTGGTGATGTGGTTTCAGAAATTTGTAAAACGTCTTATGAAACACAAAGTTTTGCGTTTTGGTGGTTTTTAAAATACAGATTTGCAGATTTGATCAGAGGAAGTTATTAAATTCAGAAAAACCTATGGGTTTCCTTTTTGGAATAGTATATATCTATATATATATATATATATATATACTTATTTATTTTATCAGGTGTATAAGTATTAAATATACAAAAAACAGTCCGGATATTCGTGCTTGTCAATATATATATATATATATATATAATGTATGAAAGGACATAGAACTTATGTATATACCAAATGCAATGAAACATGACAACAACAGTAATATACAGTTTATCCTCTAAACGCTGCATATTAATCATCGTGCACATTTCTCTTGTCTTTACCGAACCTCGCACATATACAAGTAATATTAGTATTAGCCAAATATTAGAATCTCACATTTAATCAAATTCAACTTTTAATCTAATATCTGTTTGAACACGAAGTGCAACACAAGCAGATTAATGTTGTATCATTTCATTTCTTAAGGATCTGTGCATCCATGCTCAAAGCTGATTTCATGAATTACAATACCTCGTATCTGACTGCTTCCTAATCCCAGACTCAGTTACTCAGTCTGGTGAAAACTTGCTGACTCGACATATCATTTGCCGAACTTGCTGAACTTGTCTCTAAAGTTTGCCGGTAACATGGTTAAGTTGTTTCTGTTTATTGTTTGGACGACGATTCTGAAACATCCATTGTGTTTCCTCTGGCCAACACCCACACCATCAGCTCCCACAGTCTGCTCATGTGGAGGCGTCGTCTGATTTCCAGAACTCCCACCACTTCTTGGGGGGGGAACTGAAAGGAGTAACAAAACAGTTCACACGTGGCTGCAGCCGTTCACCCATGTCACAAAATATTCTATAAAAAACAAGTAGCTCATTTCTATGTGTTCTGTTTATCTGAAACAAGAAAGGTAAATATAAGTTTAATGTGAATTTTTGGGGACATAGCATTACAATGATGTATATAGAAATACCAGTCTCAATTATCTGCCGACACAGACTCCAGTGGTGCAAGAAATAGTACATGTTTGTAGACTTTTGCCGCACAGTATGGCGTCCTGTAGCAAAGCGACCCGAAGTGGGCAAAGTCGACATTAATACACATAAAGGACTGTGTACCTTCAGCACGGCGTCTATGATCTTGTGAAGTGATCCTGTTTCCAGCACCAGTTTGTTCTCTATCCTGTTGGCCATATCGTCTCTGAGTAGAGGTGGGGCTGTCAAGAATTTCACTCATTATCACATCCTTTTTGCACATAAGACAAACTGACTTCTAGGGCGTAAGTATTAAATCATGCACATTATGACGCTGTAAAAGAATCAAATGTTATTGTGGTTGCTTTCAGTATCTCATAATCGTTATTTGAACATCACTAAACGCGTCAGTACATCTTTCTTGAAAGGTATGTGACATGTCTATTTTACACTAATTTTCAAGAGTAAGATTTTCTAACTTACGATGCAGCTTAAAGATTCATTGAATGTTCCCATAACACCCATCATGTAGATACGAAAACATCGGTCGAATACGTTCACTTCGTTTCTCCTGACATTATTTATGTGGCTACTTCTCTAATTAGAAAACTTCCGTATAAAACTTACATCTTCCCCAAATCTCTAAAATTCCTGCAGCCTGAAAAATATATAAAAGTTATCTTAGGATTTGGTAAAACGTTTATTTAAATACACACAGAGTAGCAGCATATTTTGTATAACAAGACACAGAAAGGCATTCTGCGCGCCAACACACAACCATGCTTTCATTTCCCAAAGGTCAACTGACAACTGTATATGCAATGTTAAAATACATAAGACACTTGCCAGTTTTATTGGAAAGAGACACAAAACTTATTTAACAGATACAGATATTTTGATATTGCATATTATGGAGTGTTTTGATTCAATGTCATGATTGGTTACGACATGGATCATTTGTCATAATTCATTATTGCTTTATATCAACGACTATACATAGATTGCATTCTCCTAATCTTGACTGAACAAACGGGACGGTGCCTAGTGGTTAAAGCGTTCGCTCGTCACACCAGAGACGCGGATTCCATTCCCCAGATAAGTACTATGTGTGAAGATCATTGCTTGTGTGATATTGCTGGAATATTGCTAAAACCGGCGTAAAACCAAACTCACTCACTAACTAAACAAACAGTTTATTTGGCAGAAAATTAATTGAGAAGCAAGTTTTAAATCTGCAATATTTCAGAGGAAAAAATATTTTGGTTTCACGTGCACATTCTGAACTATTTAGTTGATGAAAAGTAGTACCACATCCTTTGTCACAGGTGTTACCTTTGGTGCCTGGTTCTGTTGACATTTCAGCACCTCATCAAGTATGTCCGGAAGTATCCCTGGTGGCAACTTAAACTTGTCCTCCATTGCTCTTTGTAAATCAGTTGTCTTTGTCTTCATTTCTTCCAGTATAGTCCGTAACCTGTCTGAAATATCCCAGAGAGATGTTTGATTCAGTGACGCATCTGTACTCTGGAACTGAAACTTCAGGGTAATTACTATTGAGAATATTTGCATTTATACAATGTGATCTGAAAATATGATTCAGTGAACCAGGTTTATTAGGGTTTCAAATGTTCTTGTTTATGTTACCGAGATTTTGGTCGCATCTAGGCCCAGAATGTGGAGGACAGCAAGAGTTACTTCCTGACTCCTAGAAAAGGGAAACAGGAACTGCACACATGCAAGATTATAATAACAGTAAGGAGTATATATACATGTAATATGCTCAAATAAACATGCTTGGTTATATTCTGTCATCTTACCCCATATATTATCCACGGGGAAGACATGCTTTACATAGAAGCTGAAAACATGATCAAACTTTGTGTGACCCGAGCGTGTGTGTGTGTGTGTGTGTGTGTGTGTGTGTGTGTGTGTGGTTGTAACGTTTCTTCAAGCAGCAATCACATACTAACCTGCATCTCTGCTCCCAGTGGTTGCACATCTCTCCTTGAGGTGTTGGGTGTGTGATCATGAGAAACGACAGGTTCATCTCCTTCATGATGTCTGTTTGTGACACCAGCGATGTTGTCATCACTTCCACTAGAGTTGCCTTTGTCCTCTTGTCTCTTTACGTCACTACACATTGAATTGCCTTTACGATCTTGTGTGCATTGTTTGTTTGTCTTTTCCACATATGACTGAAAATAAAGGTAGTTGTGGAATAGTGGTTATTGTGACTAATGTTTTTGTACAACTGTGAATACATGTGAACATTTACGTTGGCCTTCACGCCACGTCCTAGTAGTGACTGATCATCTATTCTCGTGCTATTTTGGAATTGACCAGCAAACACAGAATGTGTACTTTACTAAAAAAGTGTAATCCCCAAAATAACATTTGTTACATTTGACCACTTTCTAAAATGCAGTGTGTGTATATAACTTTTCGGCCATGGAAGCCATGCCAATTTACACTTTACACTCAGAGAGGTACACAAAGTAAGTGATCTTGACTACCAGTTTTCTTGTGGAAGACTCGGGGGCTGAGCGGGTTAGACCGCTGACATTGTGTCCTGGCGATTAGGAGTATCGCTCTGAGAGTGTGGGTTCGAATCCCGGACGGGACTCAACCCAAAAAGTACTAGAACGTGTTCTTTTCTTGGAAGGTGACCAACCCCCGGAATTTTGTTTGTTTGTTACATGACACTCCTGCTATGCATTTATAATAACAATTATCTTTAGTTGCACTATTAATTTAGTATTTGATCAGAAGTGTGTATGATCTGGAAAGTATCTCACTGACATGAATGGTACCTTTAGGAGAGCTTGTATGATCTTATTAAGTGATCCTTTATCCATCCCAAGTTGATTCTCTATCTTGCTGGCCATATCGTCTCCAAGAAGAGGTGGAGCTGTCGAGAATTTTTAATCATTATCACACCATTGTGATAAAAAAAGAATCTGTTAGGATCACATGAGATGACGTAAAGAAAATGAATTTTATTTATGTTGCTCCGCACTTGCTCTAATAATTCATTCATAGTCTTCATTTATTATGTTTTAATAATACCAATATCGTTAAATAGAAAGGCGGATTTACAACAGTAAAGATTTTGTTCAATTACACACCGATGAAGAATATACACACGCTTTATCATATGGAAACTATTACATTATGCTTGTAAAATATCTGTCTGATTTGAAATATCCTTACGAACGTACATTTGCCCTGTATCTCCGAAGTCATTGCAGACTGAAAAATATGAAAAAATAATTGATTTTGTGGAACGTCTGTTTCAGTACATGCAGAGACCGCCTCCGTGGTCTTGTGGTAGAGCGTCCGCCCGGAGAGCGGAAGGTCCTGGGTTCGATCCCGCGCCGCGTCATACAAAAAGACGTTCAAAGATTGTACTTGTTGTTACCCTGTCTGGCGCTCGGCATTAAGGGGCTAAAACAAGGACTGGTCGGCTCGGAGTCAGTATACTGTGTCTGAGTGGGGTATTCATGTTAAACTGCGGCATGGTATCTCAGTGAGCTAGCACTATAAATCGGCATCAGTCCGGACTAGTACAAACAGCCACACACACACATACTCGTGCATGCACATCGCTATATAAGTGCAATAATCTTGGACGCGACGTTAAACCCAATTTCACCTCACCTCACCTCACCTCAGTACATGCAGAGTAGCAGTATATTTCGTTTGACAAGTAATCGAATCCCACTCCTCTCCTTATTCTCTCATTTCTTTATTCAGCTGTATGTAAGCCATCGGCCCATATTACTTTGTTACAGAAAATACAGCTCTTTGTCTGTAAGAGTGAAGATGACATTGGTGATATACATTAATATTTTAAATTTATACGGGTATGGACATGTACAATATTTATCAGGAATATAAATTTGACGTAGGTTATCATAAGCAGTACATATCAATAGGAAATGGTATCCGTTTACTTTGTATACAAAGAAACACATTTCACATAGTCTGAGCCTTCTAGGCTTATTCATATATCATCAACGCCAAGTAAATATTTAGACGCTAAAGTGTGAACTTCGGGAAAAGGGGAACCGATATCACAATCAAGACCCCACACCTCGGCTATGAAAACAGTACTGGCATAACTTTAGAATCAAAGATTCTGAAAAAGTATTGCACGGAATACGTTGTAGTTTTGACAGAGATTTTAAGATAGCTAATGGGGTCTTTTTTGATTTTACAATAGAGTTGTGAACGTTTTTATGCCAGGACAAACTTTGTGAGAATAATTCCAAAATATTTATATGAGGATACACAATCAATTAATTTACCCCGGAGATACCATTTTGCACGTTTTGAAAGCATTCCACCATTTCTAAAAACTACAATTTTTGATTTGTCTAAATTTACAGAAAAATTGTATTCCACACTTCTGAAGCTCACATTAGTATAAGAAAAAAGTATCGTCAGAGAAAAACTGGTTCAAACAGTTGGCCAAGTCGTCTAAGGCATCACGATTCGCTGTGCAGAGTAGCGTCCCTTGGGCACGCCAGAAACCACAGCACCACAACCTTGCTCATGGGTTTCACTGAAGTGGTAAACATCTGAGACCTGCATCACTTCTGGCTTTCCTCTACATTATGCTGACACGCCGCAATATTCTAGTAACTGGAATATTGTTAAAAGCGACGTTAAACCCAACTCACTCGCCCACTATAACTTCATCGGCTGTTTTTGGTGAGACAAGAAAAGCTGTGGTGTTACTATCAGAAACTGACACAACTAATATTATTACCCTTTCCTGGTTGACCACCTTCCATATACATGCCATGAAAATATTTATTTCATTCCTGCAATGATATATAGGAACTATAGACGAACCACCGAATATTTTAAGAACCTTCCAAAATGCCTTGCTATTATATAAGGTTTGTGTCAGCCTCCTAACAATCTTTTCCTGATGTGAGCATTTCGTCTCTCTCATTACGAAAAGTATATATGTTTCTAGCTGTTAAGACAATCTCTAAGATTCTCATCAAGTCTACACCTCCTATGAACATTTAATATCCTTTCTCGCTCCGAAAAATAATACTTACATTCCGCATCATACCATGGTTGAGAATTAATCTTACTAAGTTTTAAGTTTCATACATTCTGCAGCTTCACAAATGGCTTCTGTAAATAGGTCAAATAGGATCTGGGCTCAATACACCTAGCTGATATCCTACCAGGTACCCATCTTCCACTGTCTTGATCTTGAGTCAAAACTCTCTGACCTATATTCAAAGCAGGTAAGTCTTTCACCCCTTTTCTGTCGCGATAATATTTCTGTGACTGTAGTCTGTTCTGAAGTTTATTCTTGATTGTATCCTTCTGCGGGTGATGATTTGCAATTAATACAGGTAAGTTACCTTGCAACTTGCAACCATTCAAAAGTTCGCCTGGTGATGGAATGATACTGTCAATCGGGGTTGTTCTGAGACTCACCAGTGCTAGATCTGGATACATGGCCAGTATATGCACGATTTAGAACGAATTTGGCATTTTGTAACACCTTGATGTCCAATGTGTATTTGTTGAAGTGCCTCATGCCTCATCGCAGGTGGTATCATTAACCTGTCGCCTTTCAGTAACAGCCCATCCTCCACAGACAGTTCATGACGACAAGGCCAAAATGGTCGAACCATTTTTCGCACTTGCTTTGGATCTTCTGGCCACCCTGATACAATAATGTTCGTTAATGCACTGAATGTCTCATCATTTTCAGTTTCCTTGCGGATCATCTGAAGTTTTTCACTTGAAAACTGAACTTGGTGAATGGTTTTGACGATACTGATAGTTGGACTTGGAGCTGGGTTTTGCCTAGACAGCATGTCTGAACGAATCATTTCCTTCCCAGGTTTGTATCTAATCTCGAAGTCGTATTGCTGAAGTTGTAGCATCATTTTCTGGAGTCGAGGAGGAGTGCTGGCTAGATTCTTGTGCTGAATGTTCTCTAGAGGTTTATGATCCGATTCAACTGTGAAGTGACTGCCAAACACATATGTATGAAACCTCTTTCATCCAAACACCACTGCAAGGAGTTCACGCTCGATATTAGCACATCGCTTTTCTGTGTCTGTGAGTGCCTTACTGGCGTAAGCAACTGGGTATCCGTCCTGCATGATCACAGCACCTAGACCTTTCCTTGATGTATCAACTGGCACAACTGTTGCCTTCCTTGGATCAAAGTATTTCAGAGTACCATCAAGACAGATCATAGTCTTCAGCTTGTCAAATGCTGCTTGATGTGATTCTGTCCATTGCCAAACACTGTCCTTGTGGGTCAGCATCCTTAATGGTTTTGTGAAGTCAGCCATGTTGGGTATGAATGATGAGTGAGTGAGTGTGTGAGTATGGTTTTACGCCGCTTTTAGCAATATTCCAGCAATATCACGCGGGGTCACCAGAAATGGGCTTCACACATTGTACCCATGTCGGGAATCGAACCCGGGTCTTCGGCATGACGAGCGAAGGCTTTAACCACTAGGCTACCCGACCGCCCCGTATGAGTGATGACATAAGTAGTAGTATATAGTGCACTTATGCCCGTTTTTAATAGCAGCCCTCCCATTGGCTGATTTCTGCCCATCATATATTGCAGCCCTCCCATTGGCTGATTCTACCCGCAGGGTCCCCCTCCCACGTGACTGTCAGTAAGCGTGGACCAATCAGAGATTAATATCCAAGGATGTTGACCACACTTTAAATCACGTGACTAGTCTAAACCAATCGCTAATCTACTCCAGACAACCACGTGACTGTTGGTAAGCGTAGTCCAATCAGAGATTACAACTCATTGTTAGCACCCGTAATAACGATATTACTTATCCGACTACTCGTCGTGTCAAGTAAATAAAAAAAACATATGCGACTTTCATATGGTAACAATGATTATTTATTTATGAAACAACGGCGATGACAACATTGGAAGCCGAGTGTGGTGTGAGATAATCGTTCTCAGGTTCATAAGAGACGAACAATAGGTTATCATCGACCACCAGTACGCTCTGTACCCGTAAGCTTTCATCCAATAGCATATGAAAAAACGTCATTGGATCGGACAAATATTCTGATTTTGTAACCGATTCCTGTTGAGCGAGTTTACCCCAGAAATTATTGAGACAAGCCTTGCCAAACATTTTGAGTCCAGGGTTTTTCACTACATTTGCCTCGTTAAGTCTCACGCTTTCTTTGTCGATTAGTGTCTGGACATACTGTTGATGGTTTTCACACTGTTCGGGAGGTCCACTGGCTTCTTGCTTCATCTTGAAGAAATTGTTGACATAGTCAGTGAATAATCCCCCTTGCCTGCTGTCCTTGTCATGCTGTGCAAATTCCTCAAAATGCCAAGCCTCGAATATGTGTAGAACTTCATAGTCGCTTTCCCTCACAGCTTCCTGAACTTCTACCGTGGCGTAAGTCCCAACCAAGGCTCTCTCCTCATCAGTGTGGGAACAAGTCTCCTACTGTTGAGAGTCAGCACATGTCCTACATAAGGGGAACATGAGTTTGCCACAGGTTCAGTAGGGAAACAGGGGATGGTATAACCGCTTTGGTGGGAGTAAGCGACACATGACGAGACCATGTAAATCAAACAGTCTCGACACGTCCGGCTTATCTACTATCTTCGGATGACCCACTGGGTATCTACCATATTTGTTGATGTATGGGTTAAGTGAACACACATCCACATACATGATTTTTTCATCTTCCCCAGCCTCATGAAATAATTTGGTAGCGTTAGTACGCCCTCCAAAGAAAGCATCGCGGGGGGTCAAAGGCATGGGTAGATATTCAAAACCCTTGAGAAAATTGCCTAATTCAGGGTTCTCTTTTGTCTGCCCTTGAAAACAACATTCCCATATAGTCACTACAGCGTTTACCTCAGGATGGTTTCTTAGTAAAGCCAGTCTGAAGTGGGTTTGATGTAAAGTCTCGGCCATAGAGATTCCCAGGGTGGGATGAGGCTTACTTCTACTGGTTTTATAACATCTAGCACAGCCGTGCCAGAAACATCCCAAGTATTCGTACACTGTTTTTGTCTTCTTGTCCAAGCCATCTACGCTGTAGGTTTTTCCATTGGAACAGTGAAATCTCATTTCACCACCATTTCGGGAATGTTGTATGTCCAAAGTTGGATCAACATTCATTAACCACGACAACCACTGTAGTGACTGAATAGAATAGCGAACATGAGGTCTGTAACCCAGAGGTGGGATAATGGCGATCGTATTTTCAGGAAGATAATTCTGTCTGTAAACCAGCATACAGGCCATTGGGAGGGTTATCGCATCTTTAAAGGGATCAACCCAGTTTTGATCGATAAAGAGTTGTCGGAAGGCAGCACATCCTCTCCTCAAAATATCGACATCACTCAGACAGTAGGCCAAAATTTCTTCCCCCATGTCAAATACAGCATTTTGGGCGGTCTTGCCATCGTACCATTTCATGAAAGCTTCTCTATCCGTGATAGACATGCTGTCAGCACCATGACTCTCAACTGGGGGATAGGGTCCGACGTAATCTTCATTGGCAGCAGTATTGAAGAAATGAGGAAAGTAGCCCTTCTGCAGCTCCGACAATCCAAAGGTCTTCGGGAAGTTTTTAAGAGGCATGGAGGGGAAATTGAGTGAATCTTTAAAAGTCACCCGACCAACCTTCATTTGCAGTATTTGCTGACCACGCATAAGTATCTCGGGAGGTTTCACTATCTTCTTATGAAGATACTGTAGCAGAAGGTGTCCATCATATCCCCTATAATTGTGGGCTATGGCTATAATGGCCTCTTCCTCATCATCGTCCCCTTCATCCGTACCATCCTCAGAGTCACCGTCTGACTGCCTCTTTCTTTTCTTTCGCTTTTTCTTCGTTCCACCGTCGGCAACCATGAGCAACCAGTCGCCCATATCTTTCAGCGAAGATGCACATTTAAATACCTTGACTCAGCTTTGTCCCTCTCCTTCAGCTCGCCATGGACAGGTATCACACAAGTTGTCAGACTTGTTTCCAATACATCCCCCACACCCTAAGTGTGTCACGCATAAATTGAGCACGTGTTTACCAGTGCCTTGAGCGGCCTCGAAATCGTAAAATATGAATCGTCGTTTGGCCCTTTCCTGGGGTATATCGCGTTTCCTACAATCTCAAGATGCTCCCGGCATCCCTTGGAGCTACTGCTACATCATTTCCTCATCCTCTATTGGCGGGATATAACATCGATGGTCCAGAGACAAGGGCTGCTTGCAAATCTTACAGTATCTGTTTTCCGAACAAACGTGATCCATCGACATGTTAAATTTCTCCAGACAATGCTTGCAGCGATGAAACACATCACAGGTAGATGTTCGATCGATGGCTCGTGTCAAATGACGTTGATAGCATCGGAAATTGACGAACCATCGATTACAGGTCAAACAGTTCACACCCATGTCGATCTTAGCCCCGCAAAAACCAGGCCGTTTACACTGATAACAGTGGAAGTCGTGGCTACATTTATGATTGTTAACTGTACTGTAGCCAATATCGCTAACTTCGCAGTATCCATTATATCCAGTGAATCCTGTCATGGTAGTGATGACGTCATAATGATTGTCATTATGAAACAGATGTAGGATGTTTTCAGCATCTACAACGGGGGTTTTGTACATCAGCTTGTTGAAAATATCTGCTGAATATATCTTTAGCTGATAAGTAGGAGCCAGGTGTCTGCCTAATGCTTCCCATGTTTCCCGACCTAGACACGGTCACACGACAATCCCAGCATTCTGCATTAGGTTTATCGCTTCATCTCTTTGCCTGTCACCTATCTTACGAATTTCTGTCAGGGATCTGAGCTTCTTACGCCAGGCGACACAATCGGGATGTTTTCTGTCCAACGGTTGGGTTTTGAACAGTAGTGTATGGCTGTCACAAGGGCCCTAGCAAAACAGAGATCATCATTGTTCCTTATCTTCAAAATAGACCTCTTCATTTCTTTAAAACATTCTATTCTTATTGGAGCTTTCTTAGATCTATGACCTCTTCCTTCGCCAACACGGTTTGGATCCTCGACGTGTAAAAATTTGATGGTCATAGTGTCATCTACCGAGAGATCGACATTACTTTGATGAAATTTTTCAATCAGGTTCTTAATGTCTTCTCTTCTTAGCTCTATATGGCGACGGAAACCTATCCTCATTGGAGCGTCCAAAGCTGGATGACGAAGAGCTAAACCTACTCTGTCATTATCTTGACCATCTACCTGATGACGTAGATCCTCCAGTATACGGTCAAACATCCTTCTCAAGACGACTGGTAAATTCTCGGGTCTCTGAACATTTAACCACTCACGATTAAATTGCAAGTGGTAGTTGTTGACACTGAGTCTGAATCTTCGAACACACCGTCGTTCGAATATCTTGAGTTCGTACGGTTCAGCTTCACCCCACCAACTGTTCAACGTCTTGAGAACTACCAGTATCTTCACCCTTCAAAGAATGATAATTGATACTATATTAAATAACTTGAATCGGTCATAAATAATAAATATAATAACTCGTCTACATCGAAGAAATATAATGTCGAGAAATAGATATACTCAAAGTAGGATGTGAACATAAGTAAAACGTGGAATTCAGTACAAATGTTTGATTACATTATTTTTTAATCGTCAGTAAAATTCACCAGTACTGACCTCTGACTCTTCCTCGCTCGTGGAAATCATAAGGTTTCCCACATCACAAGACATGTCTTCCGATGTGTCGCAATTGATCAGTTCCTTGAAATAGTAAATAAAGATTTACCAGAATACACCTCAGTACACATACATCGTATACGAATGTATTTATAGAAAATAGATTACATAGAGTAGAATATGTTATAAAACACTATCTATTTTTTATACTCGGTTTAAACATACCTCCGGATCCGTATTATGATCGCTATCATCCTGGGTGTCATAGGAAACGGTAAATATTTCGTTGTCCCAATTGCCAGACCACGAAACCTCTTCCTACAATAGAAATTATAATTCAGGCTATTTTATAGTATATCCAAGGTTTTCATACTCGTTAAACAATTTGAACGGTAAGTAGTTGCACGCTTTGACTTGCTCAGAAAAAAACAGCCAAAAACAACATACCCCGAAATCAGATTCAAAATCCTGACTCTGTTCAGCGGGAACGTTTTCAACATTGGCAATTATGACGTCATCATCATCTTCCTCGTTGACCCTTTTGGCTTCCAATAGTCCCGCCAATAGCTCCAAATCTGTGCCGCCATCGCTCCACGAATCAGTGTCTGTTTCAGATGCTTTCTAAAATAGCGGTAATAATTCCATACATTACTAACGGTACAATTACACACGTTTTTTACATAACAAATGTGTCTATAAAATACATTAGCTACACACTAGTATTTTAGAAAACAATTTAAACATACCTCAAGATCAGCTTCCGTAGACATTTCTCGTTCTACATTCTTTAAGTGTTCTACTAAGATCGAGTCATCATCGTCATTTTCGAACTCATCTTCAACAGTGACCAATGGTTGGTCCTCTTCTTCCTCGCGGAGATGTTCTAAGAAGGCGAGAACTTTGTCTAGGTTATCAGAAGTCAAAGTCTTCAGGTACTCGGTTATTTGTTCTTGGGCCATGATCGTATCGTAGAAATGTACTTTCGAAAGGCGGACTGACCAGTTAATATAGCAGTTAACTATTGTCATTAAACGTCATGTATTGACGATAACGATCGAGTAACGCCTTGTCCACGATGTCAAACAATAATATGGTGGCACGACAGCCGGATTCAATTACGAATTGATCGATGTTAAAGGAGATATCGAGGACAAAGAGAGGTCAGATGTCCTCTCACTAATTAAGTAAATAGTTGTCCCTTGTAATACACTGGTCAGTGGAAAACTTAGCCCCCTTTGACACCTAGTCACAGCCACAGATGGGTCGACAGCATTCTCGTCGCCACGGCTTTTCATTAAAATAATTTTTATCATAAGGGTTGACCAGCGGTCATGAGTCGAAGGGTTACGAGTTGGAGATAAACTTATACATGCAATATCATTGAATGACACTGGTCAGATCCTGTCCAGATACTGTCCACATACAGACCAGCTGCTAACCAAATGCGGAGAATTGTATAGGTAATCTAACTTGTGCTATCTAATAACTACGTTTCTCGGACAAGGGACGGAGATTTAACGCACTATTTATTGGCGAACATCTACGTGTTTCATTCCTGCAGCAAACTACTCTTCGCAAACATGTCAGATAGTTCACGTCCCGTCAACGGCCAGTGCTGTCACCTGGAACTCGGCAATGATGTGTTCGTGGTAGCGTCTACTTGGCGAGGTGTCCTTAAAATTCATGTATGTGAATACAGAAGGTCGGGGGAAAAAGTACATCCCAACCAAACGAGGTATTACCTTAACATTACAACGGTGGAATGAGCTTGTATCAAACAGATCCAGGATCGAAGAAACTCTAGAAGGCGGTGAAGGCGGCGAATTGAAATGTCATCTTGGCGGGAATGTGTATGCTAATATGCAATCAGACTACCCCGGACTGGACATTCGCAAATGGTATTGGAATGGTGAAGAAGACACGATAAAACCGTACAGCCGTCAGGGAAATAAACTCTGGTGAAATCAGCTAGAGAGTCTGCTGCACTGTTTTATTTCACTGCCCGATTATGTGCCCGAACTAAACATACACGTACCGTGTTATATGGAAGCAATATGAACCAAATGGGTTATTTTATGTGTTCGGAGTGTAACCCGAATGGACTGTTGGTGTGGGACTAATACGTCGTTACCGATGACCCCTTTACCTGTAGCTTTGGTCATCCTGACAACTTTGTTCCCGTGGCGTCTACACGTTTTCTAAGAATAAACATACATCAATCGTTCTCAATGTTTTTGTCTTTATTCTGACCGTCTCTAGTGGACATTTCAGGTGTCAATATTGCTGGAGTATTGCTAAAAGCGGCGTAAAACCATTCCCACTCACTCACTCACTAAAGCCAATTTCACCTCTGTCTTTATTCGATATTTATAACGTTTTCTACTCGGGTGTTCGACATGAGGTCGACTGCCGCCGTCATGTCAGGACATGTAGAACTATCGTGGGATACATTCACGTTTAAACACCCTTTCCGCGTATTGATAAGTGGAAGTAGCGGTGCTGGAAAGACAACCTTTGTATATAAGTTATTGCAGAGTTAAGATAACGATTTACCACTGTGCGAAACACCCGATGTCATCGTGTTGGTATTTAGCGAACAACAGGTTCTGTACGATGAAATATCGTCTTTCTGCACAAAACACGGTATATCCATATATTTTATACGTAACGTCAGCGAAGCAGAAATGTTAGTTCGAGATAAGAGTTGGATAGTCGTAGACGATTTTCTGGGAGATATTACGTCCGAGGAAGAGTCAGAGTTACTTTGATGGTTCGTGAAAAAGTCGAGTCACAGAAATGTATCACTGATATATTTACAGCAAAATCTATTTGCTAAAACAAAACACCATCGAGCTATAAGTTTAAATAGTACTCATATGGTAGTTTATAAAAACCCGAGAGATGGGTCTCGAATCGAAACATTAGCTCGTCAAGTATATCATACGAAAATGAAATTTATACGAGAGGCGAGTGTTTGTCCATAATGTTACATCCGTTGTCTTAAAGGGGATGGTATAACGATGCTAGTATTATAAGAGGTTAACCCTAGAGGTTTATGCGCATTGTGAATTAGTTGGAACGTTTTATCAGGATGAACTACAGCCAGTTAAAGAGCCTGATATGTACGAAATTGATAACATCATATCAGAAAGAATTAATCCTGAAACTGGTCTGCCCGAGGCGTTTGTTTCTTGGAAAGGGTACTCAAAAATTTTCAATCAGTGGTTACCGAAAGATAGTATTTTACAAATCGTGTAGCTTATATATGGCTCGATCGAGAGATTAAAGGGGTAATACCGCAATGGATTCAAACCATACAAACTTTTACGTTACGCTACCGAGTGATGCCTCTATGGTTAACAGGCCTGAAAACAAAGCAAATGAGTACACGACTGATTTACCTTATCCATTACATTTCAATAGACACGAATGGGAAGTAGGGGTATCACAAGTTCAAATACCGTGACATGGCGAAACGTACATAACCCTCTCAACACCCTCAGCGTATCGATAGTCGGTAAAATCCTTACGACCTAAAGCGGTTCCCGTGGCAACGTGGATTTGCCTTTTGCGCATGCCTGTTCGCTAACCATTCCCGAAGGTCATTATACCGGCAGCCAATTAGTTGCAGTGATCAACGAATCGTTACAGAGAGGTATCAAGTCCGTTTTGTGACAAAGTCCGATGAACATGTGTTTACGTTACACGAGGAAAAGCAGGCGGCTACCTTACCCCTTCATACCCTTAAAGATCAAACATTCCATAACCTGTACCTGTACAGCGACATTATCGAGTTTCAAGTTGTTGGAAACGCGTTAACTCCATTACACACTCACGTACTCATTAGTAAAGCCATGTTGGACGATTTTGGCTACGTCAAAGACTATAACCCTATACTGTACATACCATTAGGATACAAAACTGAGCAAAGTATTAGTATCTATATTAAAGACGATGCGGGCAGAAGAGTATCATTTCAAAGCAGGGGGGTCAATGGTTAAACTACACTTTCGAAAGAGAAGCGCATAATGCTTCATCCATATCGTAGAAAGAGACGTTCTCGACTTCAGTTTGGTGGGGGCGTACGCGTTTATACGAGATGATATTATCAAGCTGGCGGAGGATTTGGGAACATACTCTGTGCTTTGGGGGGAATTGCGTTACCTATGATAAAATCGATTGGAAAGAAGAGCTGGGGAATTTTTGTCAGAAGGCGTTCAATCCGTGAACGGGTCAATACGTGCCCTGCCGGCTAAAATATGCAGAAAGAGGAAGAGAAATAAACCGCGTAGACGATGATTCGTGCTGAGGCTATAGAATGTGCAAAGTCTGAACTAGATTTATTTTCAGTACCGG
Organism: Haliotis cracherodii; assembly: GCF_022045235.1. Classification (NCBI taxonomy): domain Eukaryota; kingdom Metazoa; phylum Mollusca; class Gastropoda; order Lepetellida; family Haliotidae; genus Haliotis; species Haliotis cracherodii. The sequence goes on from NW_027266267.1 coordinate 2,148,959, forward strand.
GTGTAGTGACGAGCATGACCGATAGTCAATGGGTGCGATATACTCTGACAACCTTTACAATCGGGTCTGGACCCATACGATTCGATATCCTAAATCCCGTTAATAGTTATATCGATTTAGCGCAGTGTTATTTGCGAATTGTTGTCAAAGTAACTAAAAGTAATGGCGACAATACAAACCCGAGAGCATCAGGACAAGATAATAATATACCTCCGGACCACCTGGCGACTAGAAATAATTCCCTTCACAGTCTTTTCCGCGATGTAAGGGTACAACTCGGTCAAAATCAGCAGGAGGTCACGCCCAGTTTCGGTATGTACCCCTACCGGAGTTATGTCGATTCGCTTCTGTCCTTCGACGAAGAATCTAAACAGAGTTTTATGACGTGTCAAGGATGGCATATGGACGAAGCCAACAAATTTGACGATCTCAATATGGACAATGCTCGCTGCAACTCGGGGACGCAAAAACGGTGGAAATAAATAGTTCCCACGCGTGAAGTAGAATACGTGTCAAGACTTAATTGCGATATATTTTTACAACCCCGTTATCTCATAGACGGCGTTAATATAAAACTAGAACTCATTCGTTCATCGGATCAGTTTTGGTTGATGTACGCGGTGGTGGTGGGACTACTTATAAAAGTGAGATCGTCAGAGCGGAATTTTATGTCAGACAAGTGGAAGTTTCGCCACGAATAAGAGAACTACACATTAAAGCTTTACAGAAAGGGATAACTGCAAAATATCCTTTAACGCGAGTCAAGACAACTGCTCACCATATACCAACGGGTGTAAGAGATTATCATAATCAAACTATTGTCAACGGAGATCTCGCGAAACGTATGGTCGTTGGTTTGGTGGAAAATAATGCGTATGTCGGTACATGCCATTTGAACCCTTTCAAATTTGGTCATCAAAGTTTGACAAATCTAAATGTAAAATTGAATTGCCAAGAGGTACACGGTAAATTTATCCACGTAGATTACGACGACGACTCATCCAGATTGTATGAAACTTACTTAGACCTGTTTCGTAATGGCGGTGGACTGTGGCGAAATGGATTACACGGTATAACGGCCGAATTTACGGATTTACCCTGTACGTTATCAATTTTAGTAACGATCTAGGCGCGGATGAAGGACATCACTACCCTAAACAATCAGGCAAAGTAGGAATCGAACTGTACTTTTCACAACCTCTAGCTCACCCTTTGACCATGATTACCTATTTGGAAATGAATAACTGCATTGAAGTGGACGCATACCGTAACATTATGATGACGTAAAGATGCTGTACACCTCGGATATAGACGCTTTTGTGAGAGGCGACTACGAGTTAAAGGACGTCTACAAAGGCACATTACCTAGGGATTATTTACTATGTACGCATAAACAAGAGACTTTACCGGCAGCCTATATCGTGAACACTGCGCCAGCTTCCCATTCAGGATTACACTGAATTTGCTTTTACGTACCAAATAAGGATACCGTAAAAAGTTTTGATTCATTCGGTTTGAATAATTCGCTTATGTATGCTGAATTCAATAGTTTTAAATATCTATACGGTAGACGTGTGTACAAATATTTTAGTAGAAAGCTTCAATGTTACGATATTGTTTTTGGCGGTTACTATTGTCTGTATTTTCTATGTTATTGGTGTCGACACAACTCCATGAGTTGTATTTTAAACAGTTTCACCGATGACTGTACTATAAACGATGATATGGTACACTCTTGGTATTGGAATAAAAAAGCGTTAAAAACGTATATGCTACGATTTTGTTGTTTATTCGGATATTAAAGCAACGCACGGCTACAGGTTAAACGCTTGAAAATAAGTATGACATGTTGGTACATTCGATATAATCGGGTGTGAATAGCTCCCGTCAACGGATCGTCAGACGTAATCCGCATCAGCGATCCGTAATACCAGCTGCTGCGCAACAGCCTCTGGTGATTAACACGATAACAACGGTGATGCGGTCAGCGTCAATGTCGCTCACGCACGGTGTCATAACTATTGTTTAGAAGTGACAGTTTCAAAATGTTCACGACTATAGAAGGTAATGAAAACGGTATCTATTTCTTAATACATAAACGTGCTTAAATACGACATTTGGAAAGCTTAAGTATAAAGACAGTGTCTATTCACGACATATTATACGTTGTCTCGCCTATTATGGAAGGTCTACACTTTCCAGTAACGTTAAACAATCCGAGTTCAGTCTTTATCAAAGGTAGCAATTGAAGCATCGTTCTCCATTCTTCCATGGTCATTGCTATTCCTTTAATGGTCGACTTACCAGCCAGAAACATTCTCACGTCCAAAACTGTACGGTTTTCAACTCGACATACGTTTAGTCCGGTCACTGCCGACAATTTGAACTGATTTCGCCACGGGTGTTCAGACTTTTTATAGTCTCAGATCTGGGTAGATATTTTAATGTCTGGAAAATAGCGTTAGAGGCTTCGATCGGAGAATTATTAGTTGTCCTAGTGATCCTTTCGGCTACCGTAGAACCGGTTAGAAGACACATCAGGATAGATGTACCTAAAATAATAATACGTTTCTTTCCTTTAATGGACAAATTTCTACCCAACCACCCACATTTAGCGGTAGCGATCATGGGAGGTTCGTAAACAGGTTGTTCCATGCTTTCTCAACTGTTGAATTAGCTAGTCGTTCGCCGGTTACGTGTATACTATTTAATATACAAAAGTATATTTGCTGTGCATTCATACGAAGTATAAGTCCCATAAGCAGATTTGGAGTAAATTGTCAAAACCATCCATTTCTGTCATAGCTATGGAAAAGATCAGACTGGAATGTTTCCTGGAATGGTTGTTCTGCAGCACTTTGAAGAGACAGACTGGCTAGAAAACTTCAGAATGAGAAAGGAAACATTGGATTTCATTTGCAGAAGACTTGAAGGTGAACGCTCTCCTTCCCAAGACACTGTTGAAGAACCATTGGGTGTCCTAAGAAGGTAGCAATTGCCATTTACTGGCTTGCAGAATACAGAGTCGGTAATCTCTTTGGTGTTGACAGCATTTGACAGCATAGGTGTTGATGATGACCTTGTGCCCCATCTGAGCATTGTGTATCGCAATCATGTCCATGACGTCCCGGGCTTCAGTCAGCGAGGTCCACGATGCCCGCGTGTTTGCCAATTCCGATATTTACATTCAAGGTGATAATGGCATTCTTTTCCCCACATGGAACAAGAAGGTTGGTGATTCCAATATGCCAGTGGTACTACTTGGTGATGCGGCCTACCCATTAAAGATTTGGCTTTTAAAGCCTTTCTCCAACAGAGCCAATCTAACTTCTATTCAAGCCATATTCAACTATCGCCTCAGCAGGGCAAGGATGACGATAGAGAATGCCTTCAGTCGTTTGAAGGGACGGTGGAGATGCTTACAAAAGCGATTGGACATTGATGTGGAGTTTGCTTTCACGGTGATTGGCTGTTGCATTGTCTTGCATAACATATGAGAGTGTCAATGAAACCTTCAGGGATGAGTGGAATTAAGACACAGAGGATGACGCAGATGATGAACAAGTGGGCATACAGGATGAACCTGTCCGTTGTGCAAAGACCCTTAGGGATTAAGTTGTTCTTCAAAACAATTATCTTCCCTTAATCCTAAAAGACATCTCGTTTCATCGTCGCTCCATGCAGATCCACATTTTTGGCCCTCATTTGTTCTTTTTCTGCTAGCCATTTTTGACGGTCTGGTCTGTTTAAAGTCTGGACATCAACTGGTTTCATTCTGACCAATGAGGATTAAGCGTTGCCAATTTGTATATCTAAACTGCATATACTCACAGGTTGTAGCAAATTTGCACTTAGTCCCAACTAGGTGCAAATTTACTCATATGAGTAAAATCTGCACATGAGTAAATGCATCCATACGGTCAAATTTGCTCACATAAGCAAATTTGCACATATGCAAAAAAAACACACGTGTGCAAATGCCACCGTATAAACAGGGCTTAAGTCACCGGTTGGAGTGCAGGTCACAGACCTGGAACTGTCACGTGATTGTCCAGCGTTGGACGTTCATTGGTTATCCGGCTGGTCACGTGATTTTGATCGCCGGACTGTCATCGTGGATTTATCATTGCGGCTCGAGCTGTTGGAGATATCGGACGTGAAAATGGATTCTCCAGATTTAAGCGCGGATTGCGACGCTAGTGTCGACTACGGATGTAAATGTTTGGATGCGGATAGCTGTCGGAGTTCGTGGACTGTGAAGTCGGATATTATGGTCATTCCCGATCATCCTTCCTACAGATATTTTAAAAATCGTTTAGATACCTACTACAAATTTCCTATTCAAATTAAGCAGACTCCTCTCGTGCTGGCCAGGTGCGGCTATTCTACACGGGAATGAACGATTGCGTTCAGTGCTATATGTGCGGTATTAAACTGTACAGATGGAAATATGAAGACAAAATCTTACAAGAACACAGAAGACATTCCCCCAACTGCGTCTACCTGAAGACCGTATTTGGCTCACCATCCACGACGATCTAAGACGTCGTCAACATCCACGTGTACAGCGGACGCACAGGTTCCTTATGGAACCACCAAATCTCCCAAAAGAAAACTTTTAACATTTTGCTGAGACGCTTTCAATAAAGATATCCTTTCTCTATTTCTTTTTTTCAGCTGGAGAATTTCACTTTGTAATTTTAGAATTTCTTTTTTATTATTATTGTTTAGAATAGCATTCACTAGGTTTAATTATGAATAAGTTACATAACAGCGCTCAAATCATAATGGGGTGGGACCCGGGGTGGGACCCTGGGTGGGGGAGAGGACCCTGCGGGTAGAAATCAGCCAATGAGAGGACAGAAATATATGACGTCATTACTCTGGGTTGGGGGTTGGGGGAGGGGGACCCAGCGGGTAGAATCAGCCAATGGGAGGGCTGCAATATATGACGGGCAGAAATGAGCCAGTGGGAGGGCTGCAATTAAAAAACGGGCATAAGTGCACTATATACTACTGACATATACTGTATCATCCCCAGGAACTGCTGCAGTTCAACAGTGTTCGCAGGTGGAGGTAGATTGTGAATTTCCTGAACTTTTTCTGGATCAGGTTGTACACCTTGAGCATCATAATAGTTTCCAAAGAACTTGATCCTTTATTTTCTTATCTCACACTTCTCAATGTCTTGCTGCAACTTTCATAAGTTGATGCAGGTTTTGATCATGCTCCTCTACAGTCTTTCCATAGACTGCTGTATCATCACTGATACCAAGTGTTCCAGGACACTGTTCAAGGATCAAATCCATCTTCTCCTGAAATATGTCCTGTGATATTCTTAGTCCAAAAGGAAGTCTAAGAAACCGGTACCTTCCAAAAGGTGTATTGAATGTTGTAAATATACTCGAAAAACCCAAAGGGTGATGCTCCAATGTCCATGCCTAGCATCTAGTTTGCTAAACACTGTTGGTTCACTAAACTTGTGTGTTATTTCTTCCAGGGTCGGTGTCTTGTGGTAAGGTTTCATAATGGAACGGTTTAAATCACTAGGATCAAGACACTCTCAACTTGCCATTATCCTTCCTATTCCTGTCCTGTGAGGACACTCAATCAGTAGGTTCAGTTACCTTAGCTATCACACCTAAAGACTCCATTCTTACCAACTCAGATTTCAACTCATCCTTAAGTTTAATAGGATACTTTCTGGCTGGATGTGTCACGGGTACAGCGTCTTCTTTCAGAGCTAGATGACTCTTTCCAGGAAATTGACCAATGCCTTCAAATCTGCCTGGGTATAGCTTCTGTAGGGTTTCCTTGTTAGGGATAGGTGCAGATTCTCCACGCTATGCACTGAATTCGTGAGACAATTTGGTGTGATTAGATTCAGAGCAAGGATTGAAGGTAATCCAAGCAGAATAGGCACTGGTGCATCTGCAAGAAAGAACTCTGTGTCCAGCCATTTACCATCAAATTAACATGGTAAAGTAATACTACTATACTGGGGAATTTCAGTACTATTATAAGCACCCAGCTTGACATGTCTTGCCTTTGTAGTACCAGATTTAGGGAAACCTGATGCATCAATAAATTCTGGAAACATTCTTCTGTATACACGAAGTGCTAGTAGATTTCCTTGTAAGCCTGTATCCACTTTAACCTTTAAGGTGTGGCTGCCTTGACGGTTACACAGCTTAACATCTAGGTTTACTTTCAGTTCATCAACGTTGTCTTTGGCTACCTCATCAACAAAAGTAACAGATTCAAAATGGAAACATCCAAACTCCTCACTCACATAGCGAATATCATGTTGTTTTTTGTGAATGTTGGTATGACTTTTGCTTATGCTGAGACTGTCGTGACATATGTTCATCATTCCTATGAGACTGTCGTCCACGACTCCCTGGCCTAGACTGTTGATGGTGCCTTAACTGTCTTCGTCTATGCTGCGGTCTCTCTCTTCCCTGTTGACACATTGCCTGCCAATGCCCAATTTTACCACACATTTGCTGTTGACTGCTGGACATACATTTCTAGATTTGAAAGAGTGTTTTGTTCCACAAAACCAGCAAACATGCTGAATTTCATCAGCTTTTAAAACCTTACCATCTAGATTCTTAAACTGTGACATATGGTTAACACTTGCTTCATGTCTCCTACCAATATGAATGGCTTCCTGGAGGGTTAATTTTTCATCACGTCCTAGCAATGTTTTCTGTACCTCTGGGTATTGAACACCAGCAATGAAAACTTCAATCATTCTCTCCTCTAGTGCATCATTGTCTTTAAACAAACACTTCATAGCTTTAGCTTTACATCTTGTGATAAAGTCATCAACAGTCTCATTGTCCTTCTGTTTGTAACGAAGAAACGCTAATCTATGAATTCTGAAATTTTCAGGAGGTTCAATTTGAGAAGAAAACTTTTGCCATAAATTCTCGGGATTGTTTAAATTTTCATCAGTTAGATTCGATGTGTTGAACATTCTAAGACCTTCCTTGCCAGACCATAAAATAATGTAACTGTGTTGATCTTCTGGCTTGATACCTTTAATCTTAAACCAAAGTTCACTTGTTTGCTTAAATTCCTTAAAAGCTGACCTCTGTCCGGGTGTGACCAGTCCATGCAAGGTGACGGTATTGACTCTGCCATGGTGATTTTGCGATCGCTTCACAAGAAAACTTGGCGCTAAGGAGTGTGTACTCAGTGAAAAGATCATCAGTCACACTGGAGAAATATGCTACGGTACAATGTTCGTTCCTGAATTGTTCTGATTTCATACCAAATACTGATAGTTACTGGTAACATGCACAAAGCTGTGAATAGTTACGGTCACAGTGACATCCATGATTCACATGGCGCGAAACAGCACGCCGACTGTCAGATACGTAGATACAGTTCAAAACATGTCAAAAGGCATGAACAAGATCCAGTCGGTGATGCGTAGACTTCTTTGCAACGCTGCCACCATGTAATAGTTTCTGCCCATGGCAGAACACAAGAAGACTTCAATTTAAACTTTTAATAAACGTGAGCAACATGGCGTCATCAACATGTGAGAGATGATAACCTACTAACCAGATACTAATCTATGATCTAAAACGAAATAGGATCATATCACAAATAGGTTTCTCATCATCCCATACAACACACGGCACTTTTTTCCCTGTTCAACTTTTAACGACGTAAAACCATAACCATTCACTCACTTTCCTGGATGAAGCATGTGAAGGAATGTTGTTGGTAATTTCCAAGTCACCCTTTTCCATCCAGTTAATAATCGATAAGATGAACCAGTAACTGAACCCGGGATCAATGGTGTATGCCATCCAGATAATATAAAGCCAGTGGATTCACAGAGCATGACCATCAAATCCACAATTTAAACTGGTCATGTACATAGGATGCAGAATTAAGAGAAAAGAGTACAATATTTAGGAGGAGAAAACATGTATCTTTAACATGCAGACATTAACAGATATGGTTTGATGAAGAAACGTATTCTGTCCCAGAATTACTATTACCTCTTGTTCCTGGTCCAGGTTTTGCAGGACCTCATCAAGTATTCTAAGTAGTTTCCCTGGTGGCAACTTGAACTTGGTCTCCACATTCCCTTGCAAAACTGTCATCTCTTTGTCAATACCTTCCTGTATACTCCGTAACATGTCCGAAACAACCCAGTGGCGAGATTTTATATATTGGTGCATCTCTATTTAGAAAATGTTCCCCCAGGACAATTACTACTGCACATTTAATTGCATGCGACGTGATATTACTTTGTTAAACTGGAAATACTTTACTCCAGACGATTACCGCCAGTGTATACTGTAGATAGGTATTGTTCCTGAACACTTACTTATTTCATGGAGATATAGGCTACCAGTAGAGTTCCCTTTGTCCACTTGGATGTTGGCATGACTACTATTAGAATTCCCTCTGTCCACTTGGCTGTTGGCATGACTGCCAGTAGAATTCCCTTAGTCCACTTGGCTGTTGGCATGAGAACCAGTAGAATTCCCTGTGTCCACTTGGCTGTTGGCATGACTACCAGTAGAGTCCCCTTTGTCCACTTGGCTGTTGGCATGAGAACCAGTAGAATTCCCTTTGTCCACTTGGCTATTGGCATGACTACCAGTAGAGTTACCTTCGTCCACTTGGCTATTGGCATGACTGCAAGTAGAATTCTCTTTGTCCACTTGGCTGTTGGCATGACTACCAATAGAGTTCCCTTCGTCCGCTTGGCTGTTGGCATGACTACCAGTAGATTTCCCTTCGTCCACTTGACTGTTGGCATGACTACCAGTAAAGTTCCCTTTTTCCACTTGTCTGAAAACAGAATATGATATTTTGTAAAATATTCATCATGGAAAATAATATTAGTTTCGTTTTTTAGAATATAACGCAACTCTTAACATTGTTTCAGTCATGTCAAAGTTGTAGACAAACAACACTTACTTTCAAATTTGGAAACAAAATCCCCGATATCACGATCTTGTCCCCCTCCCTCATTTTGATTACGTAGATGTTAGAGTAGGGGGCACCCGCGACGTGTCTGTATGTGTCCCCACCCCTCGGGGGACACACAAGAATAGATCCGTTTGGTGTACATTTTGTTGTCGATATATACTTTTTTCCGACAACAAAACAAGAAAACCACAATATCGCAACCAAGATCCCGCGCTTCGTTATGGAATGATATCAGTCGAATGAATAACGTTCGCTTTTTATAGTGTTATAGGACATACCTGTACGTGCGAAAAAATTGACAACCCCGTTGACATGTCAATCAACGAGTCGACTTTGTACAACAAAAATAAGGCGGTGTATCATTGATCTTCTTTTGAAAGTGTAAAGATCACAAGTCGGCATTATGTCTTTTGAAATTATAAAACTTTGTAACTCATGAGAAAAGCCTGTCTGACATATGTCGGCATTTTGTTTTTTTGTTTTTTTAACTATCATTAACAATGTAATTCTTGGGAGAAACTTCGTCTCACCTTTAGACTCTATAAACATGGGATATCTAATTTTATCATGATAAATATAATAATGTTGACACGTGTATCTATTGTCTCACGCTGAGATGGTTAACCATACACACACACACACGGACACACACACACACACACAGAGCCTCAATTTGAGTGTTGCTTACCAAATTTGTGTGTAAGCTAATTATGTAGGTTAGCAAAGGTTATACCCACACGGTTAGAGGTTGTCAAATTAAGCTATTATGATTATATGCATATGGAAGCGTGAATTTAAAATGACAAGTTCTTTGACGGTTGAAAACTTCGAGTTCTATAATTAACAGATTATATCAAGAAATATGCAAACTTGTAATACTTACATTAGCACAAATGTTGAAATTGCTTCTGGAATTCAACACGTCGGATGGTAGCTTCACCTGAAATAATGAGCTCTGTTGCCTCCTTAATTTCGGCAACCTCCAAAATTGAAATAACTGAACAGTCCCTATTTTGAATCGATAGAGATCGTTGTTCTCTATCAAAACTAAATAATGTTCCGCCAACTGTTAAGGTGAGTTGGGCACAGTACGACAGGTTGAAAGTTCTGTTCTCGTAGAGATCAAGTTCGCTCAAAAAGTAAATTAATATGTTTTTAAGTTGTTCTGAGACGTTAAAGTCCAATACTTGATCAGAAGACGAATCTTCCCCGATTCTGAACTGGAAACTAGTTGTGGATACGTTGAAAATTAAAGTGAAACCCATCGTCTGGTAATCTTATGAAATTTTGAAAATTGAAATTTCATTTATATAGCTTCACTTCAAGTCCAACTGGGTGTTTCTAGCTGTGGTTAATTAATCTTTTTTGTTTTTTTGTTTTCAAATAACACAATATCGATATAGGGAGTGCTGAGTTCATATTTATTAAAGTGTTGTGTGAAAGAATCGTGACGCATGGGAACCTGTCAGACACGTTTTTTGTTTGTTTTTTTTGGTGGAGGGGCAAGCACGATGTGGTTGTTGGATGTGTTTTAAGCATAATAGGTATGCAACCCTGCTGTTGACAATCGTGGGGGCATACAATACCCGCAACACCTGCCTGCTGTTAATAAAAGACGGGTCCAGACTCCAGGGCGTGATGCCTACGGCTAAATGTCCATATGTATGAATGTAGGTTTAATAAAATAACTTTCATCAAGTAGAGTTTATTCAACACAGATGGTAAACAATGACCATTTTTTTTTTTTTAACAAAGATTCCAGTTTTTTTTTTCTTTCTAAAGTTACTTCAGTGAATAAACAATGTAGACTTAAACTTCTTCTCCTTGTATATCACTGTCCATCCTTGGAAAATAGAAGACTTCATACATTTAACACGCAAATTGACATCGGGAACCATCTTAATCAGGGGTGAGGTGAGGTGAAGTGAAGTAGGGTTTAACGTCGCGTCCAAGATTATTGCACTGATATAGCGATGTACCTGTACGTGTGTGTGTTTGTGTGGCTGCTTGTACAAGTCCGGACTGATGCTGATTTGTAGTGCTAGCTCATTGAGATACCATGCCGCAGTTTAACATGAATATCCCACTCAGACACAGTATACTGACTCCGAGCCGACCAGTCCCCTTGATGCCGAGCTCTTGACAGGGTAACAACAACTATCATCTTTTAACGTCTTTTGGTATGACGCGGTCGGGGATCGAACCCCGGACCTTCCGCTCTCCGTGCGGACGCTCTACCACTAGACCATGGAGCAGTCCTCTTAATCAAAGACAATGTAGTATGATGGTAAAGCATCTAACCCCTCAGTAACATGTCATTGATACAAAGTGATGGGATGTTTACTGCATTGTTTTACTGTAGAACCAACATGCCTTGGGATTTGAGTTTTACTGTAGAACCAAAAAACCTTGGGATTGAAGTTTGCAACTGCAATTAAATCATGTGCAAGCAAATGTAGACTTCTTCTCCTGTTTCAGTCCCCATATTTGGATATAGACTGCAACCATTGTGTAACGGGGTGTTCTCGAGGAAAGGGGATTTTTAAAAACAACACCGGTAAAAAGAAAAATGAGATCTACATTTTATTTAACACAATGAAATTATACATTGAGAAACAAAGAGTCTAACCTTTTTCAAAATTGACGAAAAGCATCAAGAGGTTAACAATGTTGATCAAAAGTAAACATTAGTTTGTCAAACTATCACAAACAATGTATTTCATTTTATGCATAATTTGTATCGACAACTTGTACATCATCTATATGGATATACATGTTCATGTGCATTAAAAAGCTTCTAACTTTCTCGATTTAGCGTTCCCGGGCACACCATCAACTGCTTTACGCTTGATAACTAAGGCTTTTACACGCATTTTTTTTTTGTCTTCCTTTTGTCTGCTTTTCACGAGATGCTTTGGAACGTTTAATTGTCTTAAAAGTTTACGAAATTCCTGGTAACCCTCCGGATGCCGTCTGCTTTGAACACGGGGTGACGTGATGACATAGCGAATCAAGTCCACAATGTTTGAATTATGCAATACATCTCCATTGCTCATCACAACTTGTAAATGTTTATTCAAACTCAATTGCCCACTCAGAATGTTTTCTTTGACGAACAACCACAAAGCCATTAACCTCCCTTTTGTCTTCGTAGAGGAAATGTCTCTGATTAACTGGTCAGGAACTTGAAGCATGAGCTTCCTTTCAGTTTGTCCCTCTGTAACAGGTAGTGATGTATCATTGTCAAGTCTATTAGAAATCGCTGTCTGAGGATCCTCCGCCGTCTGATTCACTGTCGTCTGTGGATTCTGTTCTTCTCCTTTGGTCATCAATCTTTGATACGTCTCCCTCGTCAGAAGAACCAAAGGTTTGCTCATGATGAACGTTATCTTCCGACTGTGCTGACGACGAGAGGTATGCTCGATAGGCTCTGATGCAAACCGGGAGAACAGAATGATGTGCGAGTATCAACTCACGTTTTTCACGTCGACTTACTGTCTTGCTGGCCAAGGATCGAATGCACTTCTTGTGACGCGACAGTCGAATTTTATCCTCATCCAATAAGTGTATATTCCCTCTTAAAATGTTGAATAACAGAGTGATAACACCCATAAACTGTTCACGCGATGCATGCGTCAGCAAAGCTTTTCTTTGCTTGGTGTTAGCTTGTTCAAGCATCAGTAGAAAAGTTAAATGTTTCTCCAGTAGTTCACTCATAATGGTGTTTACTGTTTGATTGTCTCGCTCTCAAATGAACAGGTGTATGCTTGCCAATAGTGTTTTATTGCATCTAAAAAAACCAAAAAAAACCCAACAGAGATTTCTTTTTTCTACCCTTCCTTGTTGACCTTGGGTTCTTCGCACACCATGTGGATATAGGTACAGCGAGGGGACAGTCTGAAGTGTTCCGTCATCGGGTCATCTTCTGGTATCCATTGGTGTACGCGAATTTTGCATTTGAAACAGTAGACTCTGTCGTTTTGTCCTGTGTATATAAATCCAGCCTCTGCCATGGATTTTGGAGACTGCTTCATCTGAAGAGGCCAGATAGCGAAGGATTTCAGTCTGTCGCTAAACTTTTCTCCGTACACATCTGTACTGCGCTCTATTATTTCTGCGCAGTCTGTAACTGAATCGACATCAAACCTCCCACATACATCCATCGTGTTTCGTGCCTTAGTTCTGTTCTGTTTGTGAGGTGAAAGCGAAATGAACCAAAAGGGTATAGCACATCTGTACTTCTTAGTCACACATCAACAATGTCATGCGCAATGGTTTGTTTTCTGTTGTTGTTGTTTTTTCCTTACTGTGGTAAGTACACCGTGCACACGTCACCTGGAAATATCCCCGTACGCAAACGTCCGTATTCCTCTTCTGCATAGGGCGACACATCCATAACGAGATACCCATATTTTTTCCTACTCACAGCATCCTGGAAGGAATCCGAAAAATATTTCGCTTGACCCGGAAATATTTGTGATGCTAAAATTTTGTATTCGTGTGCCGATCGTGGGTTGGACAACAGCACGAAGTAATGAGTGTTTAAAGACATGGTTCTGTTACACTCTCCTTTGGGATAGGCCGATTGCTGTATGTTTATGACGGAAATCCCGAGGTGATGGGATAAAGTACTGTAGAGACGTAAGAATAACTGATTTTTACACACTTGCTCCATATAATCATCGACGACCAGCAAACAGTTCTTGTCAGACTCCAATGAATACGATTTTAGTTCATCTTCTGTTGGTAGAGAATCCCGAAATCGAATGTTGTTGTTGACAGATCTCTCTATGTCACTGTACACATCTTGCCAAACAGCGTAACAGTAAATAATGAGGTTTGGTGCTGGGTCGAACATGCTATTGACTTCTTTTAGCAGTTGTGCAACCCAAAATGTTTTACCGCTCGATGACCCGCCCACCACTGATATGGTAGTAGGGGTTTGAAAAGGCAACAGACATTTCAATTCTTCTTCCATGGTGATGATGTGTCTTGGTCACTCTTTACCATAGAACTGTTTTTGATAGACTACTCACATAGGTATTTATACACAACATGACACAATGAGGACTAAAACTGATGTTTTATTGACTTCTACCACAGCATATAGACATGAAACAAAGCATTTCACTAACTACATGCCAATGTCATATGATTATCTCGTACATGACTCATGAATATGGCGTGAACAGGAATCTGTACAATATTTAAAATACCGACAAACAAATGCGGAAACGTATTCATCGTTGATTAAATGATCATTTGTATCGAACTGCTGTACAATATCATCCATGCGTAAATTGGATTTGAATTTACATAACAGATAATACAATGTAAAAAATCCGCATGTATCAGAGTTTGAAGATTGTAATTGCTTTCTATTGCGAGTGTAAGAGGAGCTATTCTCAGACTTCAAATAGTGATCGAATACTTTATCCACAGGTCGTTCTGATAAAGAATCAAACATTTCTGCTTTATTCCCTTTGAAATACATGGCGATCCAGTGACGACCTTCTCGTGTGCTAGTCTCTGTGTTGACAATGAGTCCCACACCTTTGGCACGCTGGCCAGGTGTCAGAGTGGGCAAAGTATCTTTGGCAAAAACACCTATGACATGAGATTGTAAACTCGGGTCACACCGTATAGCGCACCAAAGCTGAGAGGCTTTCATATTGTCTCTGCTTTTTTCTTTTAGATGAATTGAAAGTTACTTGACAAACACGTTGCGAGCCTGGTCGATTTCGATGATGGAATTCCTCTGAGTCAAGACGACGCAACTCAGCGTCGTGGTGAGTGGCCATTTGAATTCAAGTTCGAGCCTCACACTTCCAGATTTCACCAGGTTCAGGTACTCCGAATCTGCACACATTTTATCAATGTCGAAGACGAACAAGGCATTCCCCAAGAGAAATTCACTTCTGGTGATAGCGTTTCCCTTGTTTTCCTTCCACAGACCCATGCCGTCTAGCATGTTAACGTAACAGGCGACATCATCTGCTTCGGTGGGTTGACCCGGAACACTTACCCCATCGATGTACAACGTCATCTTTTTAAGCATGGACGACTTAAAATTAAACGGGTTGCCTGTATAGCTGCCATTTAGACTCGAACTGTCCACCAATCCGACGACGTATCTGTTGGCCACGGGGTTAGAGACGTTGTCTATGCAGTGAGTCTGCTGCGTGGTGGGGATGCTGGTGACCTTGACCTCATTTTTTGTATACGGGTAGAGAGCGTTCGTCTTTTCGAACAGCGTGTTGTGAGCCAAGATCAGGGTGGGGTTGACTTTGACTTTGCATACCTGCAGGTAGGCATCCAAGATTTGAACTTTGAATTCCTGCTCGGTCACGCTGCTCATCAAGCAGAATTTTGGATTCGATCTGTACATCTTCAATGTCAGGTCCACCTCGTTCAGCAGGTACCGATTCATGTCGAAGATATCTTCGTAGATGGGTCCGGACATGGTCAGTACTTTGCTGTCCGCTATGTAGGAGGCTCTCGATGACATTCCGCCATTGATAGATCCAGTGACGTCGCTGCTCTCCAGGTCGGAGTTTTGTTCGGCTACGTCCTTGTAGAACAGCTGAGCTGTCAACTGAGTGGTCTTTGCCTCGGCTCCGTACTCCAACAGAGTCTTCATCATACTTTTGTAAGCGTAATGGTTGTTGGTGGAAGACACGAGCTGATTCTGCAGATAGACCGTGACTTGAGAAAAGAGCGACTGCAAAAACAGGTTCACGGGGGCCACGTTTTCATCTTCTGCTAATGCTGTACCGTCCGTTTGTGTGACTTTGACATTGAGGTGCAGACGTGTGCGCTTCAGATCGACGTAGTCGCCTCCGGAATTGGACACGTGAAATTCCAAAGGCGTGGAATCGTTGATTTGGCTCAGAGGACGCACGTTGACGAAGTATTGTTTCTGAACGCTGGTTTGATAGGGAGGCAGAGTGAAGAGATTTAACGATTCGGGAACCAGTTCCTCGAATTCTTTGTCGTTCAACAGGGCCATGATTTAACTAAAGATGTCGTTTTCTTTCACTGGGGTACACTTGAGCACTTTAGCCGTCTTGGAAGGTGCGTTGATGTTGTCAGTTCGACGTATCTTCTTGGTTGTGACGCACTTAGCCCCCGCCTTGCGTTTTAAAGCCTTTTCTCTTTTGCCGTGTGCTTCTGCTCTCTCTACTTCGCTTTGGGATTCGGATGTCATTTGGAGAGTGACCTTAGTTGGAGGATCTGCCTTTTGTTGTTGTGTTGCCTGTCGGTGAACTGGAATCACCATCCTTTGCATCTTCCCATTAACCAGTCTGGAGGATGACCTTGTCGCGTGTTTGTCAAAGTGATGTTTAAACTTGGCGTAGTCGGGGAAATACAATGGGCGCGAAGCATCCATGTTTACTCCACAAAAGGATAACGTCTTAAGTGAAGTGTGGCGTAGGTCTCTTCCGTTAAGAATGACGGTGTAGAGGTACTCCCCGACTTTAAATACAGCTCAATATTGTCGGTTTCTTTTAATTTGACACGAATGGTAAATTCACTACCAAACGTATAGGTTGGCCCCTGTCTCAGATCGATGCGTCTCAATAAGGCCAGTTGAGTTTCCCCTACCAACGAGCTGTCACATAAGTTACATAACACGTCCACGTAGGGGTCACCACCGGGGATTTTTTTCGGATACAGCTTTCCAAAATTGAGCTCGATTAAAGACACCACCCAGAATCCGTCAAAGACTAACCTTTGATTTAATTTGACTCGAAAATGATAGGGTGAATTCTCTGGAAAGGAGGTTGTTTTGGAGTCTGAGCTTTTGAGAAAAATGTACTTTTCCATCATCAGAGGTCTTTCAGTTCGCTCTCTTCTACGTAGGAATCAAAGGAACTGGGCCACCCTAGCCAACGCACTAGAACATGGGTCTTGCCTTTCACCTTTTTTCTTTTCAGAATTTTGTCGACTTGCCACAGCACATCACCCTCTTTCTCGACCTTCTGTAGTTCGTTCGCGTAAAAGCTACCTATCAAGGGTTCGTCGTGGAAATCTTTCAGCTTGTACTGAGGGAACGTTTGCTTCTTGTAACGTCGAGCCACTTTAAACAGTTCTTCTGTCCACTTGAGATCGAGTTCCTTGGTGAAAGGTTTCATGAGGTATGAGATGCGAACCAGGTCGCCCACTTTAAATAAGTATTTCTTGATGTTGGGTTTGACTTTTCTCAGAGGTTCCAGATAGAGGTGATCCCACACTATCACTTCGTTGGTTTTATCGACATCTGCAGGAGAGAGATGAGGGAGAGACGAATGAAGGGTGTGATTATAATTGGATACTAAATGCGCCAGAACGTCCAGATAACGTTTGGTGTTATTGTGGGTCATGTATCTGGTGATCAGTTATTTCAGTGTTCTGTTAAAACGTTCAACGTAATTACTTTTGATGTTTTCATTGCGAGCTATGGTGAGTTTTATCTTTTGTTTTTCTAAAAACGTCTTGAACGCCCCCTTAAATTCGCTTCCGCCATCTACTCTCACCTTCCCGGGACGTCGCTGTTCAGGATTTGTTTGAAAGCTTTCAAGACGGTTTCGGGTTTCTTATTGTCTAACGGAAGGGCGAATGCAAAGCGGCTCAATATGTCGATGGCCACCAGCAAGTATCTCACACCATCGTTCCACTTCGTAAACCTAGACAGGTCGGCCAAATCCACGTCGACCATTTCGTCGATAGAATTCACTCTGACTTTCATTCGTTTGAAACGGTATCTGACGGGTTTGTGTAAACTGTAAGCATCTTGATTGTTGACAAACCGTCTGACACTGCTCGCTGGAACTTTCAATTGACGTTTTAACACCTTTTTGAGTTTACTCGGACCCAAAAACGCGCCCGGATTTCTGGGAGTGAAATAATAATCTTCCAGTACTTTGTCAGAAGTTATCTCTCGAGAGCTCATCGTGTAATGATAGAATATCATGGATGATGTTTCGTTTTATATCATTGTTGTTGTGCGTCTGTGTGTGTCTGTTCGCAGGTACCAGGCCGAAGCTCGCAGGTGTCACTGCATCACATAACCACATTGGTGATGCAGGCTTTTCCTCCTGCAGCTATAAACCCTGCCGCCATGGTATAACGGAAAACAATTGTTGAAAACGGCATTAAACCCTAACTCACTCACTCACTCGCTCATTATGTGTGACTGAAGATAAAATACAAACAAAATACAAATTTTCAACATTGATTTTTATTATCAATATCAGAATTAAAATAAACAAACAAAACATTCATTCAATTAGTCCCAAGAAAAAACATTTCACATTCTTTTGTCTAACTTTAACATTTTCTCGACGCGTTCTTTCAATCCCTCCTTCCATTGAGACGTTTTAAATTGAGAGTCACGATAGTCCTTGCATCGATACGGGACCAAGTTAAAGTCCCTCACATCTCGAAAACTTGGGTCTTCTAGCAGCAGTTTTATCCAGCTCTCGTGCACCTCTCCATCGTCTACGTCGGATAATGTCATGTTAAAGTATTTCTCCACCAGTTGTTGTTCTGACATATCGCAGGTGTGGTCCCGTTCACCTTCTGCATCGAACATGCACCCGAAACACAATTCACGAGACAGTCGTTTGATCATCTTGGTGAGTTGAAGACAGTAGCATAAAGTCAACAAGTTTTCAACGAGTTTCATCTTCTCCGCCACGGCGACTTCGTCCGCGGAGAGTGCCCAGCAAGATTTTTTTATAATCACTCGCTTAGTGACGTTGAAATCGTCTCGAAACTTGCGCTTGGCGTTTTTCACGCATTCGTCACGATTTGGAAACCATTCGTGAGATTGGTGAATGACTGCCTCGTTTAGGGTGTGCGGCATTTTCATGACCTGCTTCCAGGAAAAGAATGTAGATTTGTCTTTTCTTCCCACTCTGTTAAAAAGATAGTATGAAGAGGTTCAGAAATTGACAATATCATGTTATAGCTGAGCAGCAGCAGCATTAAGATATTCTTGGTTCGCTGATTGTCTTGCATGCATCAGCTTCTCAAGAGTACTTATCATAAAGCTATACCTATTGTAGTGATTACTAAATAAAAATTAATTGAGTGAACTAAGAAAAATTGCACAAACCTTGCCGACATGGTACACTGTTTTTTACGAACACAACTTCTGTCTCTGAGGGTAGACGATGAAATGAGTGATATAGGCGTGATTTTGTGCATGTCACTATTTTAGTATTTGAAATTCACTGGTTGATAGGATTTTATGTTTATCACGTGTTAAGAAAATAACAACCCACCTATGATGATTGGATGTGGTTATGTAAATATTTAAATTCAAAGAATCTCATTGGTTGATGACTAAGTGTATGTGTGTAAGTGTAATTTGGTTACATTCCATTCAAACTCTCTCATGATAAATATAAATAAAAACATTCTGTTTTCTTCTTTCATGATAACATCAACAAAGAAAAGACATACACGAATGAAAACACAAATGGATTTTATTTTAAAATTATATCATGAATCAATTTCTTTGATTATTACCATGAGAATTTGAACTATAAACATTAGTAAACCTTGTGTCTTGGATTACAATAGAATAATAAAAAATTGTTGTTTTTTTAGTGTGACATCACTGTCTTCTCCGAGAGGATCAAAGCAATCAGAGTTATGCCCCTTCCTCATGAGCTAATCAGTATCATGTCTCTTGATGTAGAAACACTAGTATGAGGTAAATGTGATAAAATCATCGTCACATTCAAAAAGTCTCTCATTTTCTCTCTCAGCTTCTGTTCTACTCGTTCTTTTCTACTCGAAGTAAAGAAATGAGTGTTCAAGTATTGTTCGTTTTCATAGCATTTGGTGTTAAGGAGTGAAAATAAAAGTCTGGATGATGATGTCATTTGCTCTCTTGTCTTTTCGAGGATAAGCCTGGGAGACATTGTTGACAGTGCATCATCAAAATAACTATCAACTCTCTCATCAGCAGTCATCATCAGACACGGATGATGGACTTGAGATAAATGATCGACTTCACATCAGTAACAGTCTTTATTGCACAATTCATTAACTTTGCTCTGAAGTTCATCCACATAAACAGATGTCATCACAGATTCAAACACTGAACGAATGTGTTTCTTCAGGTTATGGTTTCTTTTGTGACGCCACCGTCTTGAAATAACAACTTCTTGGCTGGTCACAGAGAAGGGTCCCCGGTGAAGCAGACTCTCTGCTGCTCCATTCACCTGATGTCTCAGCATTCTCTCGAGACATCGAGAACCGGTAAGACAAGCCGCAAGGTGACTTCTTTGGAGAATTCTTCCTTCCTTCAGCACTTCTCCTTGGCTTCCAGTCACCCTGAATCGATTTCCAATCATCCTGTAAGAGCAAACAAAAAATGTGTTAATTATCAATTAATATTTTTCCCCATCATGCAAATTTTAGTTCATGTTATACAAGTTTTTGTTTTCTGACATATACATTTAGTTTCTAACATACAAGTTTTTAGTTTCTGTCATACATGTATAAGTTTTAGTTTCTGACATGTTTTTTTTTCATACAGAAGTTTACCAGCAATAAAAGGTTATTTATCTTTGATAAGATAAGTAAATTAAAGTTTCTTTTTACATCGTTTGTGAAAAACATTTTGCATAAGAAATACCTTTTCACAGGGACACAGGGATGAAGTTTCCATATGCTATATCATCCATGTTTGCTAGACACTTATAGTACTAATGAGAGGGAATTGTTTAGAATTTTTCTTGAAATGAACAGGTTACAAAAGGTTCTAAATAGGATTAAATCCATAGGCTCGAGATTCGATGCCACCTGCCAACAGGTATCGCTTGTCATCTTGAGGCGTTAAAGCCAATTTGGTCACTTTGTCTGTGTAGAGGGTGTTATGAATGGAGTTTTGTCAAAAATAAAACTATAGTTTTTGGGACGAAGTCCGACAAACTCTCTGATGGTTTTGCCACCCACTTCATCTTTCATCAAACCGATGGCCTTGTGTCTTTCCATGGAATGAAGTGGGTTGTCTACGGGATAGTTTGAGGTGTCAAAGAGGTGGGTGTTAGCTAACATAAAGTCTTGAGGATCGCGGACAGGAGTACCCACGGGGGACCAGATTTGATAAAACAAGCTATACGTGTCTGTTATGAGGACCCTGACATTGTCACTATCGTATTCCTTCAACATGACATTGTAGTGAAAGTCATAAAGAAGTCTTTTAGCGTGTTCCAAAATGGTGAAGCCCACGGCGACGGGTTGGTTCAAAGTCACAGACACCTTATCCATGCTCACCACGACCAAATTTTCCGAAAAGATGTTGACACTTTTGAAATTGGGTTTTGATGAAAACCTTCGCAGTCTTTCCTCGGTCGCAATTAATTCAATTTGTTTGTAATTTCTTACATTTTGCAACTGTTTCCCATACACGGCATTTGAGAGCAGTTTAAACAAATCTTTCGAAAAGTCATCCGTGGCTTCTTTTCGTTTCTGAGTGTTAAAGTCAATGTAGGGCTTCATCCATTTGGTCTGAGTAAATTTCAAAACTTTGTGTACTTTTTTCAGTTTCAAACCCAATTGTAAATATTGCTGCAAAGTAGCAAAGTAAATGATATAATTTTCTTTGTCTTTCAATGTGCCAAAAAGTTTGGTTCCCGTGGCTTTCATCCCTTTGATACCAAGCTCTGCGAGCAATTCCCTATGATAGGGGGACATATCTTCACAGAGAATGCTTTCTTTGGTGGGAGCGAGGGGCAGCGACTGATGGACAGAATGAAGGTGACGTTGATATTCCAAATCACATTCTAAAATGTACCCCACCTCACCTTCAGGGTCGAGTTGCAACCAATCTATAGCATCTATTTGTGTTTCGTCTACCCATTCAAAATGACCTTGAGGTAAAGGACAACTCATGGCTGCACCATACAAATTGTTAATGTCAAAGTACATCAGGTGAGATTCGGGTTTGGACGGGTCGAAATCGGACATGTGTTTGTGATTGGCTTGAGCGTGGCGATGATTGATACTCGCCACGCCTCCTCTCACTGCGTTTGAGACAAAGTTGTACATATCGGGATCGGTCATAAGATCTAAGCTCACCCCCGTCATCAAAAGACAAGCATCCATGGCCATCCCCGGGAGAGTAAAGTACTGACACGGGTCCAATCTGTAGTAGCTCAGACACATGTCACGGAATGCTTCGAACACATCGGTCAAAATCAAAGTGTCTACGGCAACGTACAATTCCATGAACTGTCTCACCGATGTAATTTTGAAAGTCTCCCAAATGTGACGGGCGAAGGCATAGTCTTGTTCAGAAATGGTGTCTTCCGATAAGGAAGAATAAAAGTCTTCACGACTCGGAAATTCTGTTCGATCTAATTTTTCAAAACTGTCCACATATTCATAAAAGTAGGGTAACTTTCGAGTCAGCAAATCCACATGTTCGGGAAAGTTTTTTGCCAAACAGACAAATTGTTCTTGGCCTTTGCTTCTCAAATTATTGGCCAAATTTTGTAAGCTGGTGTTTAAAAATTTGAAACTGTCCAAGAAACGAAGTTGATCTATTTGAAACATGATGAAGTGTTCCAAATTTTGACCTATGCACGTCAACTTTCGATCGCCAAACAGTTCTGCTGCTTGAGTCAAGTCAAGTCAAAGAAGTTTATTGTACAAAAGGCCACCGGCCCATATACAAGAAAGAGTTACGCATGTAGATACAATTACATTTGTTACACATTGGGATATACACGTTGTTTGATTAATTCATTTCTTTTGGCTAATGCATGCTTAATATAAAGAGAAAGATTTAATATATTTGATTCGTTCTTTGTCGTCAGCATAACTACAAAGGCGTTTATCGGTGACATTGCTATTAAATAATCTTTTATATATTTCTTTCGGAGATCATTGTAAAATGGACAGACAAACACAAAATGAATTTCATTTTCTATCTCTAGCTTACACAATGGACAAATTCTTTTCACTTTTTCAATGGACAGTTTTCTTCCTTCATTTACAAATAGGTCTAGCAAACCAAGTCGATATTTAATTAACTGTTTTCTTAAGTTTTCCGTAGTGAGTACTGATAAATATATTTCTGGTTGAAGTAAAGTCTTGAAAGTTTTGTAATATTCAAAACGCGAACTATCCTCTAAAGTGGAGTGCCATTCTTGGTAGAACATATTTATAGACCGATTCCGAAATTCATTAAGAAACATATTTACATTTCCAACTGACTGACATAGCCATATAAAACCAAAACCATGCGAAAATAAAAGATTTCTTATATGCGATGTCCAAGTATTCTTTCCCATGTTATCTAAATGTAGAAGCATGTTATAGGCTAATTTGGGGAGACGTTGTTCATGCATATGAAGAATTTTAAACCAGTATTTTAAACATCTGATCTGAGAATTAATATATAATGGGTATCTACCACATTCACCATAAACCATGCAATTTGGTGTAGAAGATCCGACACAAAGAAACTTTTTACATGCTAATAAATGAACCTTCTCTAAACAGTCATAACGTTGAAATCCCCATACTTCAGAACCATACAATAAAATTGGTTGTATCTGGGTATCGAAAAGCTTAAAGAAGATATTAGGTGACATCGATCCCACTTTATGAGAAATAGACATTACACTTATTAAAGCTTTCTTTGCACGCAAGGACAAGTCAAGGGCACATTTTTTCCAATTCATTGTGTGTGAGAACCAGATTCCTAAATAAGTGTAGTGATCTACTATATTGACTAACTGACCATCGAATGACCATCTCTCTTTCGACGCTATTGGACCACCTTTTCTGAAGATCACAATTTTAGTTTTTTCCAAGTTTACGGATAATTTCCATTCTTTGGTGTACGTACTTAAAATATTTAATTGCCTTTGAAGACCGACAACAGTATCTGACACTAAAATGACATCATCTGCGAAAAGTAGCATTAGTATTTCTATCCAATCTGGGAACATTTGGATACCATGTTTACCACTGGCAGCTATTTCGTAATATAATTCATTAATGAAAAATGAAAATAAGATCGGACTCAAAATACAGCCTTGTCTTAGGCCCAAAGGACAATCAAAGAAATCTGTTAAACTATCCCCACAACGAACACATGATCTCACATTAGAATACATTGATTTTAGAATAGTAAACATTTTCCCACGTAAACCAGTTTTTCGTAGACATGTCCATAGCTTAAAGCGATTGACAGAATCAAAAGCCTTTTTAAAATCTACAAATGCTACATACAGTTTATGCTTACGCTGTGACAAGGTTTTTTGAATAAGTGCATATAGTGTAAATACATGATCTACGGTGGAATAACTTTTTCTGAAGCCAGCTTGAAATTCAGGAATCTTATCACGCATGGTCGCCCATTTTGAAATTCTATTGTTTAATATTGTAGTAAATACTTTTCCTAAAATGCTCATTAATGAAATGCCTCTATAGTTATCTGGGTCACTCCTGTCTCCTTTTTTATGCAGGGGGATTATTATAGAACATGACCAATTGCTTGGGAAAACACCATTTTCAAATAGCTTATTAAAACATTTGCAAAGAAAAGGCATAACTTCAAATTTAGAACACTTCAACATTTCGATAACTACATCATCAGGACCAGCTGCTTTTCCCTTCTTGAGGTGATTTATCGCATCTAATATTTCGTTTTCAACAATGGGTGAATCTAGCAGAACTTCATCAACATCCGTGTAGCTTTCATTAAAATCATTTTGCATATCATCAGTTGCCATAGTGAATATTGCATCATTTGAAAAAACCTTCTTAAAATGACTAAGCCACTGCGACTTTGTTATGTCATCTGTAGCTATTCTTAAGAGATCGTACTTGTTTCCAGAACGCTGAAGGGTCGTTAATAGACTTTTTCAGTTTGTCTTGTCTATGTCTACGCATATCGAATTTGTATTTCCGACAGCAACCTTTATATTTATTCCTGCTTTCGCAATATTTTTTTCTGTCAAGACTAGTACGGGTTGTTCTAAATCTTCGCAGCGCTTTGCGGGCGTTACGCCTTGCGATTCTACATCCAGTATTAAAAGTTTTAGTTTTATCCATGTTCAGTTTTAATTCTTTTCTCATACAAGCTGCTGAAGTTAGCATAATTTCAACAAAGTCATCAATTGCCCCCTCAATATTGTTATCAAGTTTATCTAGAAGTAACTGTTTAGAATATGTTATACTTTCTTGTAGTTTGCTTAGAAAGTTGTTCGAAAGTTCTTCATTCCATATTAGTTTCTTCTTAGTGACACCCTCATGTATTAATTTGGTATGTGTTTGATTCATATGAGGGAACTTACAGGTCAATTCCAAAGGTAAATGATCAGATTCTAGACGATCGCCAATATTCAACATCTTAATATAATCGAAGAAATCGGGGGAACATATAAAATAATCATTAACGCTCGCACCTTGGTTTCCACAATAGGTAAATTCTCCAAGGGTATCCCCATACACTCTCCCATTGACAATGAACAACTGAAATGTATACAACATATCTAGCAGTATCTGACCAAATTTATTTATAACGGTGTCATGGGATTTCCGATCTCCAACACATACGTTTTCATCTTCTGGGTATGAACAATTACTATGAACAAAATCGTTTTGTATATCGACTAGAGGATTGTTTTGTTGACCAGTACGAGCATTCATATCTCCACAGACTACACTGATAGAATCTTTGAAGAATCAAATGATTGTCATACCTCGAAGCATTGTGACAAATGACATTGACAAATTTGGCTTCGTTGTAGTTGACGTTGCAGTAATTGTGACACAGACCCCTGACTCGACCTGTCAAATGATCGTGATCGATATGTTGATCTTTCTGGTGTACTTTCTCCCCGCAAAGAGGGGTTTCTGAAGCTAAAGTCAACCTTTCCTCATCTGTTAATTTCATGGGCACAGGATGATTTAAAATGTCCATGATTTGATCGTAATCCTCCAAAAGGTGTGTCATGAAATGCTCTGAGGCCCGTTCCCCGCTATAGGTTCTCAATGGAAATGTGTACATGTCGGGTTCTCGACATACAATTTGATAACTGTAACCACAGGGAATGTGCTCATGGACGTGGTGACTTCTCCTCTCCGATGTCTCATTATGTTCTAAAGGTGACAACACAGATTCAAAATCGCAGTAGATCACAAAGGGGACTTTGACTGTTTTGGCATAGTGACCCAATCCAAACCTTCTAAAGGCTTTGTTTGGTTCAGGCATTTTAATTCGTTGAGCTTTGTGATAACAGTAAGGGGTGTGCTTTTGTAATCTATCATCAGATGTAAACGTCCACAAACATTTTCGACAAATGTATTTGCTGTGACAGTCTCCAGTTTTTCTGATCAAAGCTGGCAAACTGGAGATCAGAACATAATGAGACAGTGGGGGTTCGTCTTCCTCCTCTACTTCTTGAGTTAACAGGAGGAGATCGATGTGACGATATTTGGGTACTTCGGAAGTTACTGAACTGATTCGTAAAGGAAAGATGACATGCTGTTGATTATCATCTTCGTCAAAACCATAGACATTGATACTTACATTGTTTGTTTTTTCAAATTTTGAAATATGACTCATGCTCATAGGAAATCCACACCCTTTCAAATCTAACTGGTGTAGTTTGTCCTTGTAGTGATTCACTTGTTCTCCGACCAGATCAGACTGAACGGGGAACAGATGAGCCAAAATGCAATAGGCAAAACAGAGGTCATCGTCCACGTTTTTAATGTTTAACAGACAGCGCTTGTTCTCTAGCGAAGGAGGGAGGGGGAGATATGAGCTTCCGCGAAAGGGTTGAAATTTTACCACGGATAATTTCACGCTCAACACAGTTTCAAAGTTTAAGTTCTCCTTCATAATTGTCCATCAGTTTCATGATTGTTTTTGTGGCTTCGGTGTACAACGCATCCAAATCATCGGTTTGGGTGGCTGGAGACATTTTGGTTCGAAAGAAAGGTTCAGTAAATGAATTCAGACCGTCCGAGTTTGTTTTGCTGAATCTAAATTGGGTACAAAGTCCCCACTTGATACTATGTTTTGTTTCAATTTCTGTTTTCAAGTGATGAATCATGTCAGGTTGAATTTTCACAAAATAATAGTAGGGATCATTTCCCTCTTGGTCCTGAGGAATAAAATCAAATTCCCCGACATTTCCATTTATTGCTTGTCTGGAACATGACTGTTGATTATCTACATTAGTTTTCCTACGTTTAGCTGCAGCCCCGCCACCACTTTGTTGATTTGAATGGGTTTGTCTCCTGTGTTTAGTGAGATCTTTCACTGATGGGAAAGTGGTTGAACATGTATGACAAGTAAAAGTAAAGGTAGAAGTAGAAGTAGATGGTTGTGGATCTTTGTGTTGACTTTTTATGTGTCTTTGTAAGTTATCACTACGGTTGAATGATTTGGAACATAATTGACAATCAAAATGTTTGGAAGCTGGGCCACAATTCCTCTGATGTCTAACAATGTGCTGTTTGTTACTGTAGGATTTTTGACAAAACTCACATGTATACACAGGTGTTGTAAATGGGGTAGACATTTTATTTTACATAAAGTCTAGCAAACAATGTGCTTGGAACACTTCTATTTTCTGAAATAAATAAATAGATAATAAATAGAATAGTTTGTCTTTCAGACTATTAAAGTCAACATGACAATTTAAAGAGTTCAAAGTGTTCTTCATAATCAAAACTATGATAGATCTTGGGACAAAATTTACACTGTTTTAAAATTGATGCAAGGATGTAATACTTGTGATATACTGAAATTATAATTATTATTAGAAGATCTTTTTAATATGATTGTTTATGAAATTTAAAACATGAAACTCTTACCTTTTGTACGAAGAATAATTCTCCTGAATAAAACTCCTGAGTCACCTTTTGGTAGGTAGCAAAATAAAATGGCACAGATAGGCACAATGTTCATTTATGAATCAAGAGAGACGGAATGTGAGGTTTAGATGACAGCTCTGCTATTTATAGGGCAAAATTGATACATATTCAACACCCCCTGTTGTGTTGACACATGTGTTTTCATTCGTGAGACCTGTTTGTTCAGTCAACAGGCGTGTCTGTTACAGGGTGTCTATATTCAATCCGGGAGGACACACGCCTGTGTTGACACAGGTGTTTTCATTTGTAAGACCTGTTTGTTCAGTCAACAGGCGTGTCCGCTACAACCCAATATTCCTAACACGCCTCTGTTGACACAGCTGTTTCCGTTCAACATAGTTGTTTGCTTAGTCAACAGGCGTGTCCGCTACAACCCAATATTCCTAACACGCCCTTCTATTCCACAGCTGTTTCTATTCACCAGATTGTTTAAGAACAAGAGTTTCATGCATTAAAACTGAAACACGCTTGTATTTTTTTTTTCAATGAAATAAACGTGAGACAAGATATTTTTTTCATTGAAAAATGTTGACAAGTGAAAGAATATTGTATAAATTTTCTTGAAACTACGTTATTTCAGTCTAATTTTTTTTCATGAAAAATGATTCATGGTAAGGGTTAAACGAGTATTTTTTCCATTGAAATAGGAAACTGAACCGACATTTTGAACTCAAACATCTTTTAGAAAAAAGAATAGAATTTTACAGTATTAAAACGTCATATACCAGACTGGCATACATTACAGACTTCAACACACGGGTTTCGCGATACCGACTCTATATTTCTCCGAGCTGACCTCTAGCTAGGAGTCAAGACTGTTAACCCTTATTTTTATATATAGTTGTCATGGCAACTAAATGTTAAAAGGAACTTATAAGAGGTAGCACTAGAAGAGTTAAGAACTGGACAGTCATTACTACGCGAAATACATGCATCAATGGAATATGTCTAACAATGACATTCCTTTCCCCGTGAATCACATTTGAACCTCGTAGTAGCCACTTCCATATAGGGACACTCATTACTACGCTTCGTTCTCACTTAATGAAGGACTCATTAACACATTTCCTTCGTGCATTGGAACAACAGACCTCTCATTACCCTTTCTATCCTGTGACGTCATGATTATATTTGACTATGAATGAGTTATTGCACTTATGGATCAACTTAGCCTGAGATGTGGAATGGGGTCCCATGGAACTGACTTGTAGGTCAGGCGCGAGATTCAAACCGAGGACACGTGACGCCCGTGAGCGTTCATAGCAACGTCCGCCATCTTGTTTTTAAACACGTGTTCTTCTACGTTTAACGAATGGTCAAGTAATTAATTGCAGGATTGCATACGGTCAGTTGACCCTTAATGAATGTAATTGAATATCGGGAGATCTTTCTACATGAACCTGTTCCTGAGGCTTTTAAATATTACCACACATAGCCCGCCACCGAATGCCCACAGAGAAATGTCTTCAATGCAAAAGGTTCAAATGTTCACCACATGTTCTCCCGCCAAAATGGTCTCACAATGACATTCCATTCCGCGTGAGTCAAGACCCAACCCAACCCCGGTCGTAGTATCATGTCCATATAGGGACATTCATTACTATCCCGTGTTCTACGGTTAACGAATGGTCAAGTCATTAATTGCATGATTGCATCTGGTCAGTTGACCCTTTATTAACCTAATCGACCTGTGACGTCATGCATACATTTGCATATTAATGAGTTATTCTGCATATTAATGAGACAATGACGTTGACAACACCCCCCACCCCCAACCCCAAGGTCAAGGTTATGTGACGTCATCAGTCACGTGGGGTTACTAGGTGCACTTGTGACGTCATCTAATGAGGGTGAGGGTGGATGGTTATCCAAAGTTATCTACTGTTCGCTATATCCGTGTTCGTTATATCCGTGTTCTACTGTAAGTTATATTTATCTTCAAAAACAACAAACGGTATCACCTAAATCATGACATATTTACACACGACGACGTGAATGGCACACCACGTCAGTGTCAGCGTCCTTCTCCACCGTCTACACCAACAGAACACTGACTTCAATGAGCGCCACGGGACACGAGGAGATCCACCATTTGCTGATGTTTATAGGATCTCGCCCAGGGGGCTGCTGTCAGCCCGTATTTGTTTCTGGCGTCGACAAACTTCACCGTCGTCACATCTCCTCCCCGACATGCGAAGTGAAGGGTGTTGTCACCGTCCTTGTCCACCAGTGACACATCAACCCCTTCACTCACCAGGAGCTCCACCACTTCTCTGTGTACCCCCACTGCGGCCCACATTATCGGTGTCCTGCTCCACCTTCCTCTACTGTTGATGTCCACCACGTTCAGGGACAGCACAAACGTCACCGTCTCCATGCGTCCTCTCATACAGGCGTGGTGAAGGGTGTTGTCACCGTTACCGTCCACCAGTGACACATCAGCTCCTCCAGGAGCTCACCAGGAGCTCTACCACCTCTCTGTGTCCTCTTTCTGCTGCCGCCATCACCGGTGTCCTGCTCCCCCACCGTCTGCAGTTGACGTTGACGTTCAGTGATATGAGCCGCTTCACCTCCTCCAGGTTCCCGTCCCTGCTGGCGACATAGAGGGGGGTGCAGTCTGCTGGTGATGGAGTCGCTGTACCACAAAGTAAACTCTGTACACACCCCGACATCTTCGACATACATCTACATTATTCACACCTCAAAGTGTTGATAAGCGACACCAAACACTTCCTACATGGCTTACAATACAACAATTAGGGGGAATGACGACAGCTGGTTCATGTTATCAAGAATTATGTTTTCAACGTTTAAAATCTTTCTGTTACATCCAGTTATTGTAACATTGTTCTGTGTATGGCTGGAGAGTGTTAACGTTTGATGAACTAATCGTTATAAGATGATACTGTCAGTACAGTTGCTGTTTGCAAGTGTTAGGAAAAAAAGATATGACATTGGTTTATGTCAATCCGTTTTCTCTGTTGTTTTACGCCGCACCTAGCAGTAGTCCAGCACTAAGTGGGCGGAGTCTGGTACAGACAGTCCAGTGGTTGCCAACATGAGCACCGATCGACACAACTAAGATACGATAGCATGCAAGAAGCAAGTCAGAGCCCCCACGGGTCTATACCCCAGCTTGTTAATTGATGGAGGGATTGAAGTGTGGGCTTTTTACCTGCTGGGTTCTCCCACCTACCCTGTGTAGCAGGCTTTTCTTGTGGTCGTCACTGGGTCCCCTCAGTCCGACTCGGATCACTCGAGGCTGAAACACAGAACATGCTGTTCAGAAAACAATACAGGCAACATAAGCATTATACATACAAAATATGGCCATTCGACAAATTTTATGTATTTTAAATTTTCACTGATGATTTTACAATTTCAAATACGTTTATCGTAGTAGAGGTATAAATATGAGGTAGTCTAGCGACTGACAAATCACTTAAACGACAATCATAAATATACAACACAAACACTGCGATTGCTGTTCATCTGAGCCGCGTGTCTGTAAACGCTTGTTGGATTGAGCCTTATGGTGGTACTGTCAATACAATTGTTGACTTGTTTCAAATTAATAGGATAATAAGAGATTACATTTATCAGTTTGTTATTGTAGAGACTGTTTACATGAAGGTTTGTCGAGGGAACTTTCTGTCTTATATTTGTTACATGTTGATGTGACCACATCTTGTACAAAGTTGGACAGTGACAGTATCTCCTGACTACCAGTACCATGTAGATCATACTCTTGGGTCGTCACTGTCGTCATCTGTGCAGCCGTTTCTCTGTGGCTCTGGTGCCGACTCGGGTCGCTCGAGGCTGAAACACAAAATATGCTGCTCAGGTGGGTTGGGTGACTTGGGTTTGACACGCTCTTAGCAATCTTTCAGCAATATCTGGGCGGGGAACACCAGACATGGGCTTCACACATTGTACCCATGTGGGGGAATCGATCCGGGGTTTTCGGCGTGAAGAGCGAACGCTTTACCCACTAGGCTACCCACCAACCAACCACCACCCCCATACATGCTGTTCAGAAAATTATATATTGCAGGAAAACTACTGGCCTCAGGGAAGTTATTGCCTTTCAACAAAAGTGTGACTTTCAAACTTATTCACTGATGAGGTAGTTTTATCATATTTTTGCTGTAGCAGAGGTATCATTAATATACTGTAGCATGGTGACTGACAAATCATGGAAATAGCTTTAATTGATTAAGATATGGCCATTCAACAAATTTTATGCATTTGACATTTTCACTGATGAATACAATTTCAAATACCTTTTTCTAAGTAGACGTATAAATATAAGGCAGTAGAATGTGTGCATTTATTATATTGGAACATCAGATGGGGCCACCAGGTTCTTATATCAGCTACCTGCTCATAATTCCCAATTATGGAATGATTAATATTTTAGTCTGACTTCGTTAATTGTTTGCGGAATTGTTATGACAAGGAAATGCCCCCCACGTGGTTCTACAAAGTTATAAGATTGAAATGCCGATTGCCCGCGTGACATGTGCGAAATTGTTTTCGCATTTAACGTCCGTTCTAACTTAGTCCTAAAATAATGAGAATCATGCACATTTGCCCTTATATATTCTACATTTCCTTGCCATTCTTCAAAAACGATGTTGGTGCCCTGCAGAAATACATTTTTCCACATAATACTTCCGGACTGGAAGAACAAAGCTGCAGGCCTTGAGTGTGAACAAACTGAGGCTGATACATTTGACCCTGGTCTGTAGTGGGGATATGTTTCAGTAGATTTCTGCCATTCTATGATGCAGAACAACGTTTCAAAAAATATAAGCGCAAAAACACACCCGACACTTGACTGAACAGATTTAGAATAATCTTATATAGTCTTCAGTCTCAGTTGTAAATAATTGTTATTAGTTCAGAGATGAAACTTACAAGCATATCTTTTGCAACATACTGATAAAAATAGAACAAGCTTTTCAGTTGAAACGAGGTTTGAATGTTTACATCCAGACGTTCGTTATCCCCGGTGACAGGCTAAACAGACGTCTAGGTGTAGATATTGTGTGAAGCAAGCACCTGATTCCTTAAAAATGTATTCTGTTGTACATCAATCTTAAATTATTTACAATGTTTGTTTCATTTAATTTCCTGACAAAATTATTAAGTTCAAACTGAAAACTTACCCACCGTTTACGTCCTAACACGAGTGACACATCTCACTGCCAGTCAAGAAATGGCTTGACTGGCGATACTACGAGTTAGTTAGGAGCATAGCATAGTTTGGCGCTCAACTGCTTGTGCCGATCAACCACTAGTGGCGTTACTAGGCCTACTGTAGCCAATACTATGCCATCCCCTGACGTCACTCTAAGAATAATACGGTGTGGAGTGATACTAGATCTACAAGTCTTACTTCAGTCTCACCTCATATCCTTTCCTATTGAATGTTTAGGGACAAAATTATGCCTACTTCATTGGTTAAGAAGTTTAGCTCATCATCGTTCGTAAAATATGTCTATATTCTAAGATGCTTTGGTAAAAGATCAAAGTCCCCGACCATACTTTGTCCTGCGATAAAGCATTGTGTCCTTTAAAAGTTGCATAACCACAGCATGTACACCTAGCTGTTGCTCAGCGTACGGCATTAAACAATATACAGCAGTCAAACAAACCGGCCGCTGTTGCTCCGCCAACGTCTACGCCATATCACGCCCCCGGCCGTCGATCCCCGTCGGTTACGGTAACATGTAGCGTAATCCACTCGGTAAACACACTATTTTATGCTGCAACTTGATCTATTAACTGTAACGACTCGATTTATTGACTGTAATGACTCGATCTATTAACTGTAACGACTCGATCTATTGACTGCAACGACTCGATCTATTGACTGTAACGAC
Source organism: Haliotis cracherodii (assembly GCF_022045235.1). Taxonomy (NCBI): domain Eukaryota; kingdom Metazoa; phylum Mollusca; class Gastropoda; order Lepetellida; family Haliotidae; genus Haliotis; species Haliotis cracherodii. Next base: position 2,182,711 of record NW_027266267.1, read on the forward strand.
TCGATCTATTGACTGTAACGAATCGATCTATTGACTGTAACGAATCGATCTATTAACTGTAACGACTCGATCTATAAACTGTAACGACTCGATCTATTGACTGTAACGACTCGATATATTAACTGTAACGACTCGATCTATTAACCGGAACGACTCGATCTATTAACTGTAACGACTCGATCTATTAACTGTAACGATTCGATCTTTTAACTGTAACGAATCGATTTATTGACTGTAACGACTCGATCTATTGACTGTGACGACACAATCTATTGACTGTAACGACTCGATGTAGTGACTGCAAGCCTGCATTTCTCACTTCACCATGGGAACATGTTTTTAAACTAGTCGAGCCCGACTTGCCTGGCCCATGTCCTGAGACATCATTTTGATTCGTTAAAACCATCAGACCATGTACTCATGTTTGTGTTTTCATCGGAAAATTACCAGTTGCACAACTTTTCACAAGCAAACACAGCATCGAAGCTATCGCGACGGTAGCTACTATTTTGAATATCGAATTTGTAAACATTTTCGGCCGCTGACATAATAGTGATGAAATGTCGCCTTGTCGCTGTAATAATTCTTATTGCTTATTTTCAAAATCTATACTTAACATGAAATTTGATTTTAAATGAATGCGCTCAGGTATTTAACTCAGTCACAACAATAACACATGTGCATACTTGAGTCCGTAAAGAAGAAGCTAAATCTGTGTGTTAAAGAGTCGTTGGTTATCTGAAGTTTGATGTAGTAAGCATATCAACAATCGTCGTCCACACATTATTTAGAAATGATCTTCAATGTATCGATAAACGACCGTCAAAAAGGATATCCTGAATGACTATTATTTCGCGCCGCTTTTAACATTATTTCGGTTATGCGACGGTGTGTCAGCTTCATGTGAGAGGAAAATCAGAAGTATGACATGGTGCTGGGATTCGAACTCAGGATTATAGTTTTCTGGCACGCCTAGGGGACGCAACTCGGCACGGCGACTTGCGCTGCCTAAAACGACTTGGTCAACCGTGCCTACTCATCAATTTGAAAAGTTGTTGGAGATCGGAATGAAATGAAAAAGAAATGCAAATAAATTGTTTCTTGTTGTGAAAACACGTTGTTTGTTTGCCTGTCTGTCTGTCTGTCCGTTAAGTAAGATAACTCTATTTACGGGACTAAATTTTAGTCAACTCGACTCTCCTAAAAGAGTCAATATTGTTCTGCTTTGTCTCTTATTAGGTAAGCCAGCTATACAGGTGTGAATATGCAGGTCGCTATACCTGCTTTGTACCAATTATCAGAATACTTATCTATATCTACAGAGCGTTAGAAAACCCTTGACAATGCGTTTCTGGCAATTCAATCAGGAGGACGAGTTATTTTAAAATGGAACTTGTGTAGTTATTCTGCGCCGGAACCTTCGGTGTCTGTGATATGACAGCTATACCTCCTGTATCCAGGATCAGAATCTATATTTCTGTAGAGCGTTAGAAACCTATCGACAGTGGGGTTCTGCAAACAATTGTCTTCCGACTTATCAGACAAACAGTTGTTTTGAAACGGGACTCACAACGGTGACAAGTTTGCTCTCAAAATCCTTATCCTTAATCTGAATCCACATTTATTTAAATGTTTGGAATGCCCATGTGAATGTGGTAAGGGGGTTGTGGGTTGAAGAAGTCGTGGGTGCCGATGATGTATATGACGATGGAGGCGATGATTCGGAAGAGCCTGCTTGTAAGGCGGTCTGTCGGTGTACAGTGTTGAGGTCAAGTACATGTGCGGCGGAAGGATAACATATTTGCATTTCAATTTCCGTCTACGCCTTGTCACACATTCGCGTTACTTCGCGTGTCCGGCCGTGATATCGGCGGAATATTGCTAAAAGCATACTCACTCACTCACTAACTTCGCGTGTCACACAAATATACCTTTCACAGATATGCCAGGCACCTTTATCACACTAAGGTCGGATTAATGATCAATCAATAATATTTTAATTTATGCTTTAAAATAATTTTCTACTTTAATGTTCCGACAAGGGGGGTTCCATCGCCACTGTTCATATTTATTTTTATTTCAACCCTGAAATGCGTGACATTTGAGAGAAAGTTTACCGCAATGATGAGCGTGAGACAGTGAGATCATCGTCCTGTAGATAGCATCACTTGAGGCAAAACGATTCGGCTTGGTACGTCGAGTGCCATTGTTACAGGCGGACATACAGTATAGTTTATTAACGATATGTAAAAAATGTGCATGGCATATCAATTACGCCACAGATATAAATTATTTGAGTTAATAGTGAGTCACTGATTGAGAGAGTTCAATCTAAGGCCGCATATAAGCCATGTAACGAGGAGAGGAGTTATACATTCATAAAGAGCATGTCCACTAAGGTTGTAAAGTAAATATCACAGAAACATCAGATAGATCAAAGTACAACATATCTTGACATCAATATGAACTGGATGTCATGCACCTGAATACCATAAACAGTTAAAACAAAACCATGCTTATTTTAGTAATCTGAACTGAACGTAAAGATAATCAGTGAGATGACAGATTTCATTCTATATACAGATGACATGAAACTATATACCCTGTGTTTTTACGATCCATTTATCTTCTTTTTGTCAACCTCTGGGTGCCCCTGCCTTTACTGCCAGTCTTTCCTGCCTCACATGCACGAAAGAAATCACATTTATGTAACTAGAAATATTATGTTTGCTCCATCACTCTGCGTTGAAGGTGTCATAACATGATACTCTGCGTTGAAGGTGTCATAACATGATGCACACGCAACTCGAGTTGAAGAAGAGCGAGATGCTTGTTTCAGTACCCTCCTATGAAAAGCCCTTGAATCTGCAGGATACACCACGAAGTGCGAACTAAACCCAAAGAAAGATCAAACTCAAAAACAGAAAAAGCAAAGAAAATAGAAAATCATTTGATTCAACTCTCCCTTCAGCAAGAGTGTCAAGACGAATGTAGGCAAGAACGCCTTGAAACTTATTCACAAATATTTTCAAAGGACAGCATACTCAATATATTCAACAGATCATAAGTTAAAGTCAGCTGCAGTTGCATGGAAAACATTCAACAAATAATCAAGGCACATAGGTGATGAAGTCAGCAAACCAATCAATCAAATCAAAGGAGATTGCAGACAAAACGTCAAATGCCCAATGAACGGTAAATGCCTCACTCGTGACGTCGTCTATAAGGCCACGGTTACAACAGATACCAATGATGTTACCTACATTGGGTTAGCAAGCGGTCCCTTCAAGACAAGGTATAACAACCACACAAAATCGTTCATAATTGAGAAATATGAAAAAGAGACAATCCTCCAAGCACATCTGGAACGTAATATAAGGGTAACGGGCTTGATAATGGCCCGTCGTCAAGCAATATGAGGGCAATATCAAGTTACAGTGGCCCGCTGATTTCTGATAACGTGCGGGCGGTTTAATGATAATTCTATCCATTTCAGCTATAAAAAGAAACAATGCCAACTACAACATCCAATGGGGCATCATCAATAAATCAAATACCAACAAACGAGACTCATGATTTGCAATCAAGGCATGGACGAGAAGCTCGAGATTCTCATGAAAACATCTAACGAGCAAAACAAAAGAAGCGAGCTCATTTCCACCTGTCGCCATGGTAAATTCCCAAGCCGAGCAAAAAAGAAAGGGTAAAACTAAAAACCATGTTTCATTTTGCCTGATGATCGTACGCAATAGCATGGGTGCGTGAAACTCAGAGTTGCAAAATGATATAAAGAAAGTGTATCCAAATCTGTATTTTTGCTCTACTTTGTATTGAGCGCTCTCTTTTGCAATTGGATAATACTTGTGTATATAAACTGGGCGGCAAAAGAAAGTTTAGGTCGAGTTCCATGATCGATAAAAAAAAATAACAAGAAAAGGTTTTGTTGTGAATTATAATATAATCTAGGGAGGGGTAACACATGATTGATCAACCACAGTTTGAATGAAATTGTGCAATCACAGGTACTCTAACCTCAAGGTAAACAATGGTGGGGTAAGAAATTTCTTTTTCAAAAGTTGTCTGAAATGAAATGTCACCAAAAAATTGTCAGACACAAGTTCATTGACGACACAGTTGCCTTCAATAGCGTGTATGACCTCCAGCTGCCTCAATGCATGCTGTGATACGCCTCATTGATGAAGTCAGTCTTCTGATGACTTGGACTGGAATCCGTTGCCACTCGTCTCTCAGGGCCTGCTGCAATTATTGTCTGTTGACGGGAGGCTGATGGCGTGCTCCAATCTGTCTGTTGAGATCGTCCCACAGATGTTCAATCGGGTGAGTGGGCAGGCCAGGGCAAAACGTCAACGTTCTGCTGCTTTAGAAAGTTCTGAGACAGTCTTGCAGTATGGGGCCTGGCATTGTCGTTTTGAAACAATGTCCCCTGCTGTTGGTTTTGCAAGAACGGAAGCAAAACTGGCTGCAACACTTGGGTCTCTGTACTGCACAGCGTTCAGGTTTCCCTGTGTAATCACCAAAGCAGTCCTCTGATCTCCACAAATACTGCCCCACACCATGACACCTCCCCCGCCGAATGGATGGACCTCTCGAATACACGCCGGAACCAAACGTTCCCCTCTGCGTCGATAAACTCGATCTCTGCCGTCATTTCGAAACAAGTTTACCCGACTTTCATCAATAAACAGCACTCGATGCCAATTTCTCACTTGCCAGCGTCAAACCTGCCTCGCCCATCGCAGTCTCAGGCGTCGAGGTTGAGCAGTCAGTACCATTCCTCGGAAAGGACGATACGCTCGGATTCCAGCAGCACGAAGTCGTAGTAGTTCTGTACGTTGGCTAATGGGTTGTCCCCAACGCTGTTGCTGCCGTTGCCGTCGCCGTTACGAATCTGTTTCGCAGGTGAATGAGCCGTATCTGGCCGTCTTCCAGTGGTGTTGTCACTCGGAGTCGTCCGGTTCTAGGTCTGTCCTGTGTCCTCCCTGTCTGCCTGTACCGTTGAATCAGCCTGGCTACTGTCAATGGTGTACAACCAAACTCTACCGATGGCTCTCTCTCTCTCTCTCTCTCTCTGCTGTGACAGTCGTGGCATTTCTTTTGTGCGCTTTCATCACGTGTGATTATACCCTGCAGGCGGGAAACCTGTTTCACCACTTCGGTCACCGCACGAGCGCCGTGAAAGGTGGCGCGTTCGGGTGAGGTGTTTTTTGGTACCTGTTCCTGGGCAGTCATATTCCCAATACCTACTTTCCACTAGTTATCGCTGTTTTTAGGAAAATTACAAATTGCCAACCTATACTTTCTTTTGCCGCTTAGTTTATATATAAATATATATATAAATATAAACTAAGCGGCAAGAAAAGATTAGGTTGGCAATTCGTAATTTTCCTAAAAACAGCGCGCGCGCGCGCGTGCGTGCGTGCGTGCGTGCGTGCGTGTGTGTGTGTGTGTGTGTGTGTGTGTGTGTGTGTCCAGTCTCAGGTCAGACGTCTCAATTTTCTGAGTCAGGTATGTAAGGTAACACTGACTCGGTCTCATGATCAATCCATGCCAGTTACTAACCGTGGCCACTGCTAGTTATTTGCGCTAACATATCAGATGAAATAAACGTACAATGAATTCTCGTTAAGTAGAAACCTTTAAGTAGAAAAAAGATCATCATGTAGATACCTTCCTTTGGTCCCGGCATGACATGAGACATGAGATGTGTTATTTATATATCTAAATAATATTTCTTCATTCATTTTTGGGGGCCACGGGTGGCCCAGTCGTCTAAGGCGCCGCGATTCGCTATGCAGAGTTTCGTCCCTTGGGCATGCCAGAAACCTCTGATTGTGGGTTCGAATCCCGCTTGGCCCCGAATATGTTTCTAGGTTTGTCAGCACCATACCCGTGCTCGTGGGTTTCACCGAAGTGGTAAACGTCTAAGACCTGCATCACTTCTGGCTTTCCTCCCACATTAAGCTGACACGCCGCGATATAACTGGAATACTGTTAAAATCGGCGTTAAACCAAACTCACTCACTCTTCATTCATTGTGACACTACAGGTATGTAGTGTGTATGACTAATGTATTGCCAGATTGTTATTACAGACGAAAACTTACCACCTTCATTTATTTGCTAACTCTACAGTTTTCAAAGTTCTAATAGATTCTAAGAACCCAACATTTCTGTTAACATTAACCTTTGTCATATGAAATTACCTGTTTTTACCCCACTGAATAATCCAAAGCTCTATTTAGGGTTTGTATATCTTCAGTTAGGGCTGGCATCTTTGCGGACTGGTTAGGGGATGACGATATGTTTTAAATTCCATGATACAGAAAATCGTTAACCCCGTTGTTAGTGTTTGAGGGTGTATGTCCAAGGTACAAAATTATTACAAGCGAGACAGTGACACGTTGACATGCCCTATACACACCATGCCGATATGTCCTGTAAACCCTATGTTTACATGTCCTGTAAACCCTATGTTTACATGTCCTGTAAACCCTATGTTGACATGTCCTGTAAACCCTATGTTGACATGTCTTGTAAACCCTATGTTAACATGTCCTGTAAACCTTATGTTGACATGTCCTGTAAACCCTATGTTGACATGTCCTGTAAACCCTATGTTAACATGTCCTGTAAACCCTATGTTAACATGTCCTGTAAACCCTATGTTTACATGTCCTGTAATCCCTATGTTAACATGTCCTGTAAACCCTATGTTGACATGTCCTGTAAACCCTACGTTGACATGTCCTGTAAACCCTATGTTTACATGTCCTGTAAACCCTATGTTGACATGTCCTGTAAACCCTATGTTGACATGTCCTGTAAACCCTATGTTGACATGTCATGTAAACCCTATGTTGACATGTCCTGTAAACCCTGTGTTTACATGTCCTGTAAACCCTATGTTGACATGTCCTGTAAACCCTATGTTAACATGTCCTGTAAACCCTATGTTGACATGTCCTGTAAACCCTATGTTGACATGTCCTGTAAACCCTATGTTTACATGTCTTGTAAACCCTATGTTGACATGTCCTGTAAACCCTATGTTAACATGTCCTGTAAACCCTATGTTGACATGTCCTGTAAACCCTATGTTGACATGTCCTGTAAACCCTATGTTGACATGTCATATAAACCCTATGTTGACATGTCATGTAAACCCTATGTTTATATGTCCTGTAAACCCTATGTTTACATGCCCTGTAAACCCTATGTTGACATGTCCTGTAAACCCTATGTTGAGATGTCTTGTAAACCCTATGTCGACATGCCCAAAAAACTTCATGTTGACATGCTCCGTAAGTATGTTGTCATTTCTAATGCTATATACAATCTTTTAAATTAGCTTTTCTACATTTAAAACATAGAAAGTTAAGACATATTTTTAAAGGCAGAAGAAGGCATATCATGCATGCATTCGATATATTGTTTGAAATTCAAGACATACATTAATGCTTTTGTTCAAAGAAAATAATATATTCCATGTATCTTTCGCATGGCATGTTAAGAGAGACGGTTGTAAATTAAGCGACAAAACAGTTTCCATAATCATAAGAAATCTCTGCTAAAAGTCTCACCTCCTGCAGCACCAGGGAACGTAGGGGGCGATGTTGTGAATGGCACCTGTGACAACGACGATGTAGACAGCGAAGTTTCATTAACATCGCTCTCTTTAATATCTCTCTTCACCAAGCGGCTTGTATTCAGAATCAACATGTCCTCTGTAAGATCAGTGATTCTTTGCTCTGAATCATGCAGATCATCAATGGTCTGATTTAGTTGATTGTTTAAACTCTGAATGTCTGTCCTTAACCTTTGTTGCATTTCCTGCAAGCCCTCCCTGTATGATTGTTCATCATTGGTGCGCGCTTCTATCTCTTCTCTCATCATCACACAGCTTGTATTCAGTGTCATCAAATCCTGTCTGAGAGCAGTGTTCACCATCTTTGCATCACGAAGACCAGCTGCCGTCTCATTCAGCTGCAGCTGTAAACTATGGATGTGTTTTGTCAGCTCGCCGCGTAGTTTTACAAGACTCTCTACGTAAGTGTCTCTCTCACGTTCAACATGTCTGAACTGTTGTGTTACTGCCTGAAGTTGTGTCTTTGTGTTGTGTACACTAGCTTTCAGGCTGTTGACTTCATATAGAACGCGTCGGCTGATTAATATCCCCAATGTAATATTCTTTCAGGATGCCAGTAATTGCTTGCTTGACTAGACCCTTCATCAAGGCTGGAATGAACGTGTTAGTCAGGCTCTCTTTCAGTGATGACTCCAGCGTGCTATATTTATAATTCGTTTTAGTCTCAAGATTAACAGCTGTATGTTCCGATGCGTTGATCTCTCCCTCTAGTAGGTTCAGTCGTGCAGAATCTCAGTGTCGTACATGCTGACACCACACAACGACACAAGACCGAAGACGATTACTGTTGATACCGTCTCCATGGCGCAGTTTACTGAGTACGGCAACACCATATATACCATGGCCCGACCCAAGTGTTTGGCCGAAAGCCAGCTCAGGGAAACAGATGCTCTATAAGTACTTCCTGTGTGTACATGTGGCATCGTAACAGCAAACATGACTAACAGATTCATCAGAATATTGTGTTTCATACCCGGAATACTTCTAAAGTTTGTGAATTTATATTGTAAACAGGAGGACGTGAAACGCACCCAGCCAATAAAGTGAACTTTAACATACAGTACATATTTACATTCTCTTACAATACTTTATGGTGGATCCAACAAACAAGACGCTTCACTCAAACGTCCAATATACGAAATTCACATGTCAGCGTGAATCGTTTGACTTTGCAATGATTATGATTTAGTTACGTTTACATATTTTTTTAGTGGAAATATCAGTGAGGATCAGTGATTGCAGAAAGTCCCAGTTTAGGCAAGTTGAGTTCATGGCAGGCTTAGCCGATGTCAATGTGACCTTACATGAGAACCACAGTTCAGGAAGGGGGTGGGGATTTCGAAATTCGAAAAAAAATAAGAAAATAAAACTTTGAAAATAAAACAACACAGCTCTATTATTTTATCAAATAAAACCCTCGGCCTCCACAAATCTCATCTCCACTGACACACACTCTTCCATCTGCTTGGAAAAGCTGGAATCTCCTGTGAACATGACTCTTTTTTCAAGTGAATAATTGAATTGCATTTGCATGCGTTTGTGACGGGTTCCACCGGTGGGGCAGGATGCGCTCATCGTATCGCGAACACCTGGTATCACCACTATTTGATAGTGATTCATAGTCTGATATAGTCTGAATCGTGCAATCTACTCAGAGATTTGGCAGAGATTTCTTATTTATATGGAAAGGGTTTTCTTGCTTTCATGTTCCAGGATTGTAAAAAATCATTGCCTCAATTTGTAAAAGTGTTCTGTGCACATCCGCTCTCCCACTGATGCCGTTGCCTCCATAGATAAACGTAGACTACAGCTGCTTGGGAGTCTCTGTAACAACTCATGTGCCTCAATTTGTGAGATGTATATCTGTGTAGCCTGTATGTATACGGGAAGACACTGTTTCCACCTTTTTGAGATATATTTGTGTAGCCTTTGTGAGATATATATGTGTAGCCTGCATTAATGCAGGACACTGTTCCCACCTTTTTGGGATATATGTGTGTAGCCTTTGTGATATATATCTGTGTAGCCTGTATGTATGCGGGAGGATACTGTACCCACCTTTGTGAGATATGTGTGTAACCTCTATCTATGCGGGACACTGTTCACGCCTTCGTGAGATATATGTGTGTGTAGCCTGTATGTATGCGGGACACTATTCCCACCTTTGTGAGATATATATTTGTGTAGCCTGTATGTATGCGGGACACTATTCCCACCTTTGTGATATATATATGTGTGTAGCCTGCATTAATGCAGGACACTGTACCCACCTTTGTGAGATATATATGTGTGTAGCCTGTATGTATGCGGGACAATATTCCCACCTTTGTGAGATATATATTTGTGTAGCCTGTATGTATGCGGGACACTATTACCACCTTTGTGATATATATCTGTGCAGCCTGTATGTATGCGGGACACTATTACCACCTTTGTGAGATATATATTTGTGTAGCCTGTATGTATGCGGGACACTATTCCCACCTTTGTGAGATATATATTTGTGTAGCCTGTATGTTTGCGGGACACTATTCCCACCTTTGTGAGATATATATGTGTGTAGCCTGTATGTATGCGTGACACTATTCCCAACTTTGTGAGATATATATGTGTGTAGCCTGTATGTGTGCGGGACACTGTTCCCACCTTTGTGAGATATATGTGTGTGTAGCCTGTATGTGTGCGGGACACTGTTCCCACCTTTGTGAGATATATGTGTGTGTAGCCTGTATGTGTGCGGGACACTATTCCCACCTTTGTGAGATATATGTGTGTAGCCTGTATGTGTGCGGGACACTGTTCCCACCTTTGTGAGATATATGTGTTTAGCCTGTATGTGTGCGGGACACTGTTCCCACCTTTGTGAGATATATCTGTGAAGCCTGTGTGTATGCGGGAAACTGTTCCAAACTTTGTGAGATATATTTGTGTAGCCTTTGTGATTTATATGTACTTATTATCCTCCATAGTGTGACTGACCAATCAGAGAGAAGAACCACTGTCCCCATATGAGCCCGTATACTGTCAGTAAAATTTCAAGATGGTTGTTACTGACCTAATATGATACACTGTACTGTCAGTGACAGCCATTGTGGATTTTCCAACTCCCGCCTCACATATTTCACATGTAAATTCGGGTACAGAAATTCGTTATTCGACACTGTTTTGTGTTTTAGTATCATTAATTGTGATGCACAAAGACATTAATGTTTAAGACACCAAATTCGTGACTTTATTAAGAAATAGAATAGAGAAGACAAGGTTACAACGGAGGTCACTGAGTTTCAATGGTAACGTCACAGAACATAATATATAGGACGTCACAGAACATAATATATAGGACGTCACAGAACATAATATATAGGACGTCACAGAACATAATACAGGATGACGTCACAAACAAGAAACGTGACGCAAATTACTTCACGAAGCAATAGACTAGATTGCTGAGCAACCCGTCTCTGGGAGAAAGCGGACTGCTATAGGGGCATTTACACGGTACAACTAGTTGTGTGCAATTTGTTTTATGCAACCAATTGCATCGTGTGAACACACACGTCGGACCAACGTTTGACGTATGCAACTTGTTTCACGTGAGCTGTACGAAATAGGACATGCTCTAGATCTATTGTCATGCGACAAGCCAAATCCTGTGCTCTGAAACCTACCAGTGGGCCTTCTCGTTTGAAAATGTATATAAAGAAAGCAAACTTCTATTACTTAACATTTTCTACTATACCGAGAGCTTCAGTCGTCAATTTGTTGCATACATAAGCTCAGATTATTACGAATATGCATGGGTCGATAATCGTTGCAAAAATTGAGGAATTAATAATTAGAGTATAAATACTTATTTGGAAAAGTCAACAGAAATCGTTCCACGTGACGCCATGATTGACGCCAAATCACGCACACTGATGACGGTATTGGTCTGCCTTTCCACGTTGTATCGAGGCGAGAATGGAAACCTAAAAACAAATAAAACCTGTTGATTTCAGATTGATTCTAATTACTTAACTAACATGACTCATTAATGTGTATATGCGATCCTTGCATCACGGTAAAACATTCCGCGTAATGCTATCAGTGAATTCTCTATGTTATGACGGGAAGTTATCGGTAGTGATGTCTTATTAGTATACGTGAACATCAACATCGTTGTACATATTTGTTATTTTCTTTGAGGCGCGGGTGAATTAGTAAACAACGCTTTAAGTTTTATGAAATAGTTTACTTTTTCAATCTCGAATTATAACTTGAATATATCTTCAATATGTTTTCACCCAGTAAAAACATGCACACCTGCAAAATGCCATAGAATCTATGAAACTCTTAATAATCAGCTATTTGTTTGAAGATAGAAATTGGCATTCATCGTGTTATTCTTCCTATATGATGCTTTTTGAACACACTGCAACATATACATATCTCCTTTGGAGAATTGTGAAATATTTATTATGGCAAATTTATATAGATAGGTCAATTAAAACAGGCACTTCATTTCTTAAATTAATAGTAGATTTATATCTGAAGGAAATTCGTCACGTTATATTCTTATTAATTTATAACTCATGTGTGGACAACGATTTGTTTTTACATTTGCATTTTTACGTTTAATTGGCGCAACAATGACAGCTAAAAATTGCATCAGGTGGGCGTTTCAAAATAGGGGCCGACCGTAAGATATTCTCGGGTTGAGGCGGGTCATGGTCTGTTGGTTTGGGTTTGCGTTCTAGGGTGAGGGTGTGGTGTGGGGTTGTGGAGTGTTGTAGTGATAAAGCCCAAGTAGTAGATAAGTGATAAGTATCCATCCACACATCCACATTTGATGACGTCACAAGTGCACCTAGTAACCTCACGTGACTGATGACGTCACATAACCTTGACCTTGGGGGGGTGGGGGGTGTTGATGTTGTTGTCATGCGATCAATGACCTCGTATAACCTTGACCAATAACCTCGTTTAACAGTTGTATCAACAAACCATTTCCGGACAGTTGAAAGGAAAAACACTTGTGTAAACACGAGATTGTTTTGAAAGGAAACACTTAAATCAACGAGCGCGTATTTGAAACGTCTCCAGTTACTCAGATTGTTTTTTATCAGTTGTATCAACAAGGCATTTCCGGACAGTTGAATGGAAAAACACTTGTGTAAACACGAGATTGTTTTGAAAGGAAACACTGAAATCAAAAAGCGCGTATTTGAAACGTCTCCAGTTACTGTTAGTCGAGTGAGTGAAGGTACAGATTAGATTTTATCAGTTGTATCAACAAGGCATTCCCGGACAATTGAAAGGAAAAACACTCGTGTAAACACGAAGCTGTTTTGAAAGGAAATACTTAAATCAACGAGGGCGTGTTAGAAACGTCACCATTTACTGTTATTCGAATGAAGCTACAGATTATTTTTTATCAGTTGTATCAACAAGGCGTTCCCGGACAGTTGAAAGGAAAAACACTCTTGTAAACACGAGGCTGTTTTGAAAAGGGAACTACTCATATCAACAAGGCCGTCTCCAGTTAGTGTTTGAGAAAGGTCACATGTATATGAAAAAAAAAAATATGAATAAATGCAGGAGTTGGTGATAGTTTTTTTTCATTTACCATGGAGGAGTCAGCAGTACACACATCCATGACTCGTTCCACCTCAACCGACTCATGGAAGCTCTTTGGGAAAAGAATACCCAAAACAGAAGCTGTCTTTTTTTCTCAAATCGTTATCATTTATATCGTAGTGATAACTTGCATCGTGAATTTGAGTCTAAACCAAACCAATTCCAACATGTGGACCGCATTGCTCAGTTCGTGTCTGGGTTACATACTACCTAACCCAAAAATCAAATCTAAAAGGAGCGACGCTTAACCTGTACGTGTGATATCGATAAAGAAGCCAGTGGTTTTAATTTCATTAAAGCAGAACGTTTTAGACACACAGAACAAGTTACATATTTTTTTTCCCCGACTGTTGAGATGGAGGACAGTGAACCTACGGATTTCACATGAGTGAAAGATAACATCTACGTCAACATTGTGATGGTGCAGTTCCCACGGAAGGGCCTTCCAAAACAGCTGAAAGGAAAAACACTTGCGTAACCACGATACTGTCTTGAAAGGAAATACTAGGCGTTTCCCGGACAGTTGAAAGGAAAAACACTTGTGTAAACACGAGATTGTTTTGAAAGGAAATCCTTAAATCAACGAGGGCGTATTTGTAACGTCTCTAGTTACTGTTATTCGAGTGAACCTACAGATTATATTTTAACAGCTGTATCAACAAGACGTTGAAAGGGAAAAAAAAAACACACGTGTAAACACGAGACTGTTTTGAAAAGGGAACTGCTGATATTAACAACACCGTATCTGAAACTACTGTGACACTCCCATCAAGTAAATAACCCCTGTGAGAAGAAGAAAAAACAAAAACAAGAAAGACTATAAAGAGTGTATATTTCAAGTCTGAACACATTCTATCTGATCCACGCCTAAACAATATCACCACCATCCTCAAATTATGACAAAGTCTCTAAAGCGGACGTCAACAGAAGTTGATGATATCATCGTCACCAACAAGGTCTTTAAACCCGAAGTCGTTATTGTTTCAAAGGAAGAGCTTATGTCTAAGCTAGACGATAACGGTGGTCTCCAGGAATGTACAATCCGATGCAAAGTGAGTGATCTACCCAAAAACATATTGTTAGAGATCTTGTCCTCTGAAACTTTCAAAATCCACGATGAAGATGTTTGCAAGACTATCCTATCGACTGTCGAGAAGAAAGGAGGTGATAACAGATTTGATGTTCTCCTGAACCATCAATACTTGGATGCCCTTGAAGATTCCACTCACATGGTATTCACAGGACAGGGTACTTCCAAAAACAAAAGGAAATTCAACATCCTGAAGTTCTTCAAATGCGTCGAAGACAGACGTATCTCTATGGGAGAACAGATTCAAAGTCAGAGTAAGGTGAGAATTATTTTTCAATTATTTATGATAATGGACTAGTTTTATTCTACTCTTAAGTCAACACGCATTATCAATCACATCTGTTACTATACTAACATTTAAAAACTATTCAATTTTCTGTATAGTCAATGTAGAATTATGTTTCTTTGTCAAGTTAGATTTACTATTATGGATGACAATGTCTATATTGCGAAATGGTGCAACGTTTCACTGTTCTCAACCAAAGGTGATATATAATATAATAATAATATGCATGCTAAACTATTTGATGGAATTTTAGAACTCTGCGTGCTATGAGCTTTGGTCGTGGCTATCTGTGACCATGACAACAAAACACTACGGATGACGCAGGTCAACCACTCATGCAAGACCTAATTGTCTGCATACAATTAACAAGAAAGAATTAAATTGAAAGATAATAGGACTTTTTATTTTATATATAGGTATAATATTTGACAAATATTTCATCGATGTAGGATTAAGTTTCATAGTTGTAGTTGATCTTGTGGACTACTGTTGAAAGCAATAACTACCTTTCAAATCGAACACTCGTGCATGGACAGGTTAGAAATTATTGATTGCCTAACTAGTTCACATGTCCATGATATCACAATTTCTCATCCATGAGTTAATACATGCATTGACGTATGTAGGTTAGTCACACAATCGTTTTATCACTGAGTAAATGAGCTAACTTAATGTGATTACATTAACAACCCTTAATGAGTTTGCTTAGTAACGCAGCAATTAACTTGTGATTCAGCCCATACAATACCAATCTAGGTACTTAGTTTCATAATATATTAGATCACAGAATAAATATTGTTTTAAAGAATTATCTGTTGGTTCTGTTGTTGTTCTATACTGATTTAATGCATTGCTTACTTCTTTTTATTTTCAGTGACCAGTATCCACAGCTCAATAGAGAAAGAGGATTTCCCTGTGAACTTTCATGAAAAAACTTACAGAAGTTAGCAGTAGAAGATAGCTGTAATCATAGAACTGTGTATTCAATAGAGGACGATGTCATTGTTCGTTTTTTTTTATTAAAGAACTATGTAATCTTCTTTGACCTGTTTGTTTTTTATGTCTTAAAACGGGGGGGGGGGACACGGAGGAGCCCAGTCGCTGTGCAGAGTTGCGTCCCTTGGGCACGTCAGAAAAAATGTGGGTTCGAATCCCGGTTCGCCCCGATTATGTTTCTAGGTTTGTCGGCACCATACCCGTGCTCGTAGGTTTCACCGAAGTGGTAAACGTCCGAGATCTGCATCAATTCGGGCTTTCCTCCCACATTAAGCTGACACGCCGCGATATAACTGGAATACTGTTAAAAGCGGCGTTAAACACAACTCACTCACTCACTCACAAGTTCTTAAAACAAAAAACAGTCTATTGTCTCAAGTTGAATGTAAGTGAATGAACTGAGCAGGAGACTGGAAACCTTAGAGCTTATTTAGACAGCTTATATCGAAATTGAAACTCGTTATTTGACAAATAAAACCTGTATGAAATTTCATATCAGGTGTTAAACGTGGTTTTTTTTAATAATTCAACTGGAGTAATCTTGAAAACTTACCTTAATTCAAATGAAAAAATCTGTTTCGAAACTCGGTAAGTTGGAGTGTTGTGACGCTTGAAATGATCTGCTCGACGGCTTCCTTGAGATCACTAACATCCAACAGAGCGATATGGTTATATCCCGTGGTTTGAACAGATAGTGTTTTCATTTGCCTGTCGCAAATGAATAACGTGTCATCGATGGCGAGTGATAATTGGGCGTTGTATGCCATGCACAGCAAAAAAAGTGTAGGTTTCCGTCTTCCGGAAACCTTCCGGAAACCTTCCGGATACCTTCCCATTTTGGATCCGGCCCGGATACCTTCCGGAAACCTTCCGGAAACCTTCCAAAAAAAATGTCAAAATTTGGGGGGTGCATTTTGTTCACTTAAGTGTGAAACACATAAAAAAATTAACTTGAAAATACCAAGCAATTTGAAGGTTGTTGAAGGCATCTGGAAGGTTTCCGGAAGGTTTCCGGAAGGTATCCGGATGCAAATTTTCTTCATGACTTGCTTCTGGTAAATAATGTTAGCCTGTGCATTACAGATACCTGTTGTAATATTCTGTGTTATTTTAATGGTAAATATCCTCCTAAAACATTTTTGGAGAAGAAAATTGTTCAATTTCATATTTTGTCCTTTTCGGATGTTAATGGTATTTAATGAACAAACATCAGTTCTTGTATAATGATATCCTTAAATTTCATGTCCAGACTTCCAGTTTGTACTGAGAAAAAGAAAAAGTCATTGACAATGTGCTCACTTGGGCCTTTGGTCCTAGTGAGATGATAATAAGACTATTTGTAACGGTACATGTACTTGTTATATTCAAAATACTAACTTCATTGACATTTGCCTCACCCTAGTTGTATGGTACTACAGTAAGCTCTTCCTCAGTTACTGTGAATTATTTTATTAAAAGGGATTGACAGTTAATTTGACACTGGAGTTGTAACCACTGCACATATATGTGTATTCAAATAATATAACAACGATGTGCTTAATACTTCACAAATATCTCCAGAAATAGGCATTTTAGTTATAATTGCAGAAATACTTTATGAATGACCCCTTCACTGTTGCCTTGATCTTACACTTCAACCCCTCATGAATTATCACTTTTGAGTGTGAATTTGACCTTCAATATCAGTGATAAATATTTCAAAAACATTTCAAAGAGCTATCCAGCACATAAACCAAATATGCAGTCCTTTGGTAGAATTCAACATATCATTGACCAAAATATGGAAGTAATGTAACCAGTATATGTATAAGAGTTACTAAGACTTCTGTAGAAAAGGCAATTTAAGGGAAAATGTAGTATATATAGATCACACACGACCTTTTTCCAACTTCGACCCCTGCCCAAAGGAAGAGTTAGACCACAAACAAACTTTTTGTCTGGTTGTGACTTTAACCTTTGACATAACAGATCAATGTGTCATCAGACGTTTTCAGAGCAAAGGAAACATGTGTTATTTATCTTGAGATGCCCAAGCAATGCATGGTTTCATAAGATAAGTGTGGCTATTAAACTGAGGCAAAATCATGAAACATCCCCATTTACACAGCTGGCAAATGAAACATAAGCAACAATCAAATTATCAATTTCTTTTATTCATATGCCTATAGTATATCGCACATTGAACAGTGTCCACATGATGGTTCCTGATGCAGAATGCAATTTCATCCTATTCTTCAATACTCATAACAGAGTGTGATAACTGTTCGCTTGACAGTACCTACGGATTATGTTCACCAGTTCAGATAACTTACTTTCCCTCAATCCTCCTTTTCTTTCTATATTGCCATGGATGAACAGGAACCAGGATGAGGGGATACCAGTTAGACTCTATCTCTGCTGCATTGTGTTAGTAGAATTGTGAACTTTCCATTTGGTGTTTGGGTCCACATTTAAAGACAATAAGTCCCATTTATCATTCCTTTCAAGTGTTTACAAGAATTTCCTGAATGTCCTGGAAGAATTCCACTCCAGCTTGGCATTGGTTGGTCTTCTCACATTAGCCAGACCAGCCTTTGTGTGTCCCAGTACCATTTGGCATACAATTTCTCGGTCGGCCTCCATTGAAATAACAGGACCCTCATCATCGCTGTCTGCAAATCACCTCTGATATCTGAAGGGGTGCAGCCTCTGTTTAGGACTCCCTTGTCTGGTCCTTCCAGACTGTCAACCTGGAGTACTCATCCAGGGATCTCAAGCAGGACTTCAGTTTCTGCAGCATTATGTAAAAAGATTTTAGCAATCAAAAAGAATTGTTGCCACATGTACTTACAGATAGAAGGCAGCAAAATCACTTAAGTTGTCATATGTGAGTCTTGTTATATGCTAAACATTTAAGATAATCACATCTCAAATCTCAACCAGACAAACCAGTGACTAATGTTATGAACTCGGTCCAGACAAACCGATGATAACTATTATGGACAATATCCCACATCACTGTGGTATGATTACATGTGATCAATGAGCCTACTCAATCACAACCTTATCTATTAATTAGGCTTGGAATGCTGGGAATCTTTTTAAGAGATGTCATTTAGTGATTGTTTCAACTCATCAACATGGAAAAATATATATTCACAATCCTTGTCATATAGCCAAACTTTTGCTGGATGCAGTGTTAAATAAATGATTTGGCTTTAACACTGCTTTGAACAGTATTCCAGATATATCACCGCATGTTAGTTTGATGTGGGAAGAAAGTCTTAAGTGATGCAGGTCTTTGATGAATCCCACGAGTATGTGTATAATGCTGACAAACCTAGCAACATAATCGGGGAGAACCACTGACTGACTGAGTATGGTTTTACGCCGCTTTTAGCAATATTCCAGCAATATCACGGCGGGGGACACCAGAAATGGGCTTCACACATTGTACCCATGTCGGGAATCGAACCCGGGTCTTCGGCGTGACGAGCGAACGCTTTAACCCGGGGAGAACCAGGATTTGAACCCATGACTATAGGTTTCTGCTAAGCCCAAGAGATGCAACTCTGCACAGAAAATTGTAGTGCCTTAGATAATAGGACATCCGTGCCTACAGCGATAAGGAACAAACTGAAGACATATTTGCAAAATAACCATATGAACCAAACAGAATAATTTCAAAATATTTACCACTCACTGTTGCTCTTCTATGGTCTTTCTTTGCATTGATGCTGCACGGATGACTGTCTCTTTTATTCATCCGGACATTCTACAAACATAAGTAGCATTCACATCACAGAAATGTCCAAACTGTACATGTTGTACATTTGATTCAAATGAAAAGACCCCGGGTGTGATTCCGACTTAGAACTACCCTAATCATAATAATTCATGTCAAACATTCAGAGATGACATTTATCCCCATATTTAACAAATGTTAAAACAATATTTTGACAACAAAGTCAGGGTCATTCAACACATACATTACATAGGAAATAACTTGTTCGACAATGCAGAGGGATCCTCACCGAGGTGAATATCATTCCATGAATTATTGCCACATTTTCTTGAAATGCAGATTAATGCAATGCAGTATTTACTTTTATTTCTAGGCTATTTGTTTGGCTTTTCCATGGCACTGTTTTGACAGAGATCTAACCTTGATATGACACTTTGTTCAGAAATGATATAAATAAGAAAATACTTTATTATTCCAGAGAAAATTTGGGTTACATTGTAAAAGCACAGAGAAACAAGTATAAGATTCATGATTTAAGTTAAATACACTCGACCCGTGAAGATTCCGGGGTAGACTAGGTCTTCAGCAACCCATGCTTGCCGTAAAAGGCCATTATGCTTGTCGTAAAAGGCGACTAACGGGATTGGGTGGTCAGACTCTCTGACTTGGTTGATGCATGTCATTGATCTAAATTCCGTGGCTCGATGCTCATGATATGAATCACTGGGTTTTCTGGTCCAGACATTATTTACAGACCGTCGTCATATAGCTGAGTGCGGCGTTAAACAACAAACCAACCTAAATACACTCATACATACACACACAAACACAACATCCAAACACCAGGGTTAGAAATTGGCACTAGTCATTTTGACATTTTAAAGGTTTTGCTATATGCTATCATTTTAGGACTAGTGGACTGAAAGTGTTAGTTTCTACCGCTGCAAACACTAATCAACTAATGAATTGAGTGGTCAGACTAGGTTGTCATCATACTCTGAGGGCATGGATCTTGGCTGAAAATAACAATCACTAGATTGCCTGGTCCATGTTCAATTATTTACAGGCTGCCATCACAGAGCTGGACTATTGTGAGTGTGATGTTTCACATTACATTGAAATATACCATGATGAATACATGTAGTTTGTATTTATCACAAACAAAAATACTCACTCAATACTTGGTATCCTCCCTGAGGATGTCTGTGAACCTGCCCAGAAACCCTGAACATGCTGAAACAGAAAACAACTAACTTGTCTTTATCCTTTCAATGTTTCAGTGTGAATTTGTTAAAGATTGATAAGCTGTCATTATTCATTGTAATCCATATCTCACTTTCAGGTGGTTCAGGTGGCAACACATGATTGGAATTGAATGCCACGTTTTGTTTGACATGCACTTTGCCAGATTTATACCCTTGGTAACTAACCCTCATCATCAAATCCCAGCGTTATGTTGAGAATAAGGACACGACCCTTAAAAGTCCTGCACCTGTAGCTCTTATGCAATCCCAAATAGAAATACCATGTCACAACAAACACTTGATCATAATAATAACAAAGGGTTTCCGAAAACAACAAAACTAAAAGGCCCTTGACGTTTACAGTAGTAACATGGAGATCAGGAAAATATCTAAATCAATCCATTTCATAAGATCTCTGTATAGAAATCATGGAACATTATGTCTCGAAGCCCTGCTACGTACCTGGCATCTGCAAGCTGCTCTTCCTTCCTTCGGCTGTCAATCGAGTTTTCGAAATACTTGACGTCCTCGTTGTGGATGGCTCAGGTGGATTTCGACCGGGATTTCCGAGTTAGAGGTGATTGAGAACAATGTATCGATACACGAGGTAAGCATATCGCAATCAAGCATCACGGTGTACATCGATTACACGAGGTTTGAGTGTTTGTTTACATTTGTGTTCCAAAATGGCGCCCTCGGCCATACAGGGAATTATGGGTAGACTTGCTTGTCCCGGAATAACACGAGTTGGTCACGAATGACGAGCGGTCATTTCTGCAGCAGTTACGGAAAGAGACGAGGTTGGCCGATTACAGTTCATACAGGCCATATTGGGAGCCGCGGGGATTTCGACAGTGTGTATTAGGAAGTATACCTATGTGGTGTATGGAATATGCGTTTGCCTACCATGCCAGGCAGTGTGACAAGGGATATCCCAGCGGATGTAATATTCCTACAGCAGAAATGTTTCACAACCTCGATTGCAGGGAGCTGAAGATGTGACATATTCAGACAGAGACCATAATACATAGACTGTTATATGGTTCAGGTAAGGAATATGTTAATAATATTGATCACGTATTAAAGTTCTTTATCTTCTGTAAGCCACTTATTCTGTTTTACATATGTTAGTAAATGTGTGATTTAATTTTTGTAGGATAAGCAATCTACCTAACTTATGTTAATCCTTGCTAATGTATATGATGTAGAAATATGTTTGCTTATTTATATTCCTTTATCTAGAAACTCTATAGTGACTCATTTTTTTAGTTCATACCGTACCGACTAAACTTACTTTTGCAGGTGTGAATAATCAAGAACAAATTAAATGACAGGAGTTTTGCAACAGTGAACATTGTGAAGTGGAAGATAAGACATTTGAAAGGTATGGATATTTTCACTTGTTGAAGAATACCGTGATGACAAGTTTATTATGTTGGGAATTTTGGCGGTGGGGTAGCCTAGTGGTTGTAGTGCTGAAGACCAAGGTTCGATTCTTGTCATGGGTACAATGTGTGAAGTCTATGTCAGGTGTCCCTTGCCGTGGTATTGCTAAAAACAGCATAAAACCATACCCACTCATTTGGGGATTCCGGGTTGGAATTGGTCCCCATCAACCTATGCTAGTTGTAAGAGAGGGTTATACTATAAAGGGAAATAGTACCTCGCCTACTATTGCCTGGTGAAAACAGCACCTTGTTATTTTTTTTACCTTGGGTCTGAATATGCCCGAATACATGAAATTAAACTTGCATGGTCACTTGTAAACACAAATAACTGAGAAATGTTCAAAAAGGTTTACATTAAAAAATAGCATCTACTTGCCGACTCTGATTTGGAGATGCAACTAAACTTATTGTGAAAATATAATATGCTTTGATTTCTTTGAAGTAAAATAAATGCAATTAAACTTGCAAACACAAATAATTGTTAAATGTTAGTCACCTAAAAATAGTTTACATTAGAAATCAGCCTCTGCTCAAATTTACTCATGATTCTGATTGGGAGGTGCAACTAAACTTATCATTGAAAGATCACATGCTTTGAAGTTTTAAGTAGCTTTACTCAGATTAGCTCAATGTCAAGCTGAACCTGAGTCTGGCGAAAATGTCAAGAAACTGGACAACAGGTATACTATATATGTCATATTTATTTTAGTAAGTAGGAAATAAATAGTTATTTTATAGAAATTTCATTTATATATATTTCGGCCAGGAATCAACATGTCTCTCCAGATAACAGACAACAATTAGTAGCCCTTTTTGCCAAATCAAGGTGCTGTTTTCGTTGGAGAAATCAGTGACATTTTGCTGAGGTGCCGTTTTAGCCTCACCCATAAGAGATAACCTAATAGATCAGGTGATAGGCTCGGTGACCTGGTTCATGGCATCTGACAGTGACCATCTAACAGTGTGGATTGATGTTCACAATATCAATCACTGGATTGTCTAGAATTTTGGGCCTACCTTTAGAATACAGTACCTAACTTTTCAAACAGGTCACAGTACCCTGTGATGTAATTCGTAGTATTCTGTTGCCTGACACACTGGCAAAACAATGCCTTGTGATGTCAGGGGTCATTGGATGTGCATATATATGCTCTTTTCAGTGGTCTATCGTCTCCACACGCTATGTTGTTGCATGAGTTTAAATTATTTGTTTACTAAATATTGTTTTAAACATTTATATGTGAACTGGATGGGTAAACAAGCAAAAACTTATTTGAATACCGCTCCAGAATTAGAATACAATATGATATGACAAAAGTAAAGTCAAGGAATACAATTATATACATGTTCTTATTATAGAAACTACGTTGTCGGCGCTGTCAGGTCGCATTTTTAGTAGTAATAGTGTACTGCAATATACGGCAAGGAATAGTATTATAAATTTAAGATGCTATGTACAATCACAAAACCTATTGGATAGCTGAATGTAGTCTTCTACTGATTTAAGAATTTCTAAGTTTATTTTTGACGTCCTTTCAGGATTACCTAACAGAATTGAATTTAGATCATATCCCTTAACATAATAGTACATATTCTGTCTTAAATCATTGTAATTTGGACATATGAGAAAGAAGTGAAGTGCATCTTCAGTGTGATGGCCACAGCTACATGCAGGATTATCTTATAAATATTGCCTGCGGATGCACATTTTATAACAAGTGCTTGTTTATTTTCTATATACTTTTATTTCATTTTTTACTTATTACAGTGGTTAAAATGATTATAAATATAAATTGAAACTAATAATGTGCAATAAGCGGGTTATAGCTGAAATGACACCTTAGCAAAACAGCACTGACTGGCGAAATACTCGCCGAAAGCGAAAACGGCGATTATTACTTGACGAAAATGACACCTTATTTTTTTTTTACCTTGGTAAAATGAATGAAATTAAACTAGGATTGATAACTTGCAAAGACCAATAATTGTGAAATGTTAAAACAAGTTTACAATAGAAATTAGCCTCTACTCCAACTTATCCTATACCCGACTCAATTTATTGTGATAACATGCTTTGAAGTGAAATATATGGAATTAAACACACGTCGTCTCATACAAACACAAATGCATGTAGTTGTTAAACGTTGAAACAAGTTTACCTTCGAAATTAGTCCCCTACTCCAATTTACTCACCGACTCTGATTGGCAGACACAGCTCACTTGTTGTGAATGTATTTTTCACTTTAAAGTTTAAAGTACTCAATGTCAAGCTGAAACTGTATTTAAGAATCCTAACATGGTGCAATTTTTCACAATGGCCTTTTGATGTGTCATTTGAACATGTTGAAAGGTTTTACAAGGGATATTTGTAACCCAATACTTTCCGTTACGGGCGACAATGCTCGCCTAAAGAGTTGACTAACGCCATCAGGTGGCGATCAGACTCGGTGACTTGGTTGATGCATGTCATTGATTCCAATTGTGTGGGTCGATACTCATGATGTCAATCACTGGACTGTCTGGTCCAGACTCGATTATTTACATATAGCCGGAATATTGCTTGAGTGCGGCATAAAACAGAAAACCAAATCATAAGTGTGGGATGAATGATTTGAAATTAGCAAGTTTAATGTGACCTTCAATCACTACAACCTGATCTGAGTCTTGAAAAGATATGACTTTGATTCATTGAAAATTTGCATCATGATAGTTTCAACTGTAGATACAGTTAATCTGTTTGTTGTACAGTTTCTGTATATCAATATATATGTTGTTCAAATAAGCTTTGCCTCTTCACCAACCCTATTCCTCTTTTGGAATAAATAGTGTCTAATAATTCAAACACCATCACCATCATCCTAGTGAACACAACAAAGAAATGCACATCAAAAACGTCATTATTATTATTTCTGATCTCTGATAAATTAGAAAAAAACTGTTATCCAGCAAGATACATTTCCTTGGTCCCTAGAAGCATGTTACATAGTAAACTGACTCGATAAGTTGTATAGCAGTTGTAAAGGCACAACTGACTAAGCCGTCACTACTCAATTAAGTAATTAACAGACAATTGCAAGTACTAATACCCACCCGACACTAATTGCCCTGTTAATCCCTAGTCCACAATGAGTTGACATTGAGTTCATTTTGCTAATTAGCTGTTTTTAGAGTAGCAAGGTAATAAACATCAAAGGTGGGGCAGGCTTTGATCATGTGTTCTGTAGAAGAGATGGTGTCACTTGTTTTATGTTTATTTAGGATTAGCTACATCCCTTGATGCTACCAAGGCAGCCCTTGAGATTATCAGACAGTTTGGCTAGACACAAACTGATGTCTCCCTTGTAGCACACTATGTGTCAGACACAGACTTTGACCACTCTGTGCAGATGCATATCAATGCATAAAGAACATTGGGTAGATGATTCAACAATGCCACACAAGTCAAAGTTGGGTTTCACTGTATTTAGAAACAGACGATGGATCCAAAACTTTATAACAGTAATTATGATTAATTTAAACTTTGCCAGGCCAATATTTTGGCAGATTTGCATGTTATTGTTAATCTTCATTTAGTTAATTTTCAAAAAAGATAGGATGAATGATAAAATATGATAATGAGTCATGAATATTTGAATTCAGATCAGAACAAACAGGGAGGGTCACCCCAAAATGTGAGAGTCTCTAGGGGAGACTTTTGACAAAATGGACAATAAAATATAAAGTGCTTTGCATTTTCTTTCAGGGAGGGTTGTGTCAAAAATGAATGAGAACATACCGGTAATACATGACCGGCCCCTTTAATGTAATATACATAGTTTTTAGTTGATGGTTCAGGTTGTACTTTTCAGTTGAATTTCTTATCACTGTCTATGATGGACTACCAATTAACGGTAGATAATTAATATCCATAATAACTTAGATAAATGCTTCTACAGTCTCATCCTAATTTGTCAAAATTTGAATTTCAATATAGCTTCCATTAATGAATTAATGAATTTGGTGAGAATATCTATTGTCTGAATTCCTAATATACTTTCTTTTGTATTTGGTGTGCAAGGGTAGCCTAGTGGGTGAAACAGTCTCTGAAACCCGGGTTCAATTCACCACATGGGTACAATGTGTGAAGCCCATAGCTGGAATATTGCTAACAAGCTGCATGAAACTATACCAACTCACTCGCTCATTATGTTGTATTTTGAGATCACTTACATGACATGTGTTTTGATAATTATGAATAGTTGCATTTATGTATTTATGTATAAGAACCTATGTAACTTAGTTTTGCATAGTCTTGTTTACCCTTCGTTACATTTTGATGTAATGCAAACATTCAAGCAAAATTCAGGTGAACCTTGTGATATTGTTTTAGAAGACCGGATACATTTTTGTATTTTCTGAACACTTTTCTGTTTGCAATGGCTTATTTACATGTTCAAAGATTGGTTAAATATCAGTTGCAAGATAAATTGTCAATACCTCACTGTTTGAGAAAACAACTTTAAACATTTGTAAATATGTGTGTGTTTCATAACTTTTGACTAACAAGTTTCTAAAGATGTTATGAAATGTTTCAGGTACCTGGATTTCACAATCTGACACCAGCTACATTTAAGAAGATCTTGCTCACACAATTCAGACAAGGGACTCGCCGGAAGATGAACAGTACTCCTGATAACAAGCAACAGATTCACCTCAGAAAGTGATGATTCTGAATGAATAATGCCACATCAGTGTGACTGTAGGTGGTTTTATTATGACACTAATGAAGTCTGAATGAATTTATGCCAAAGCACTGTGACTATGTCCAGGTTGTGTACACCGATGCTGACCATACAAATCTGAATGACTTTTGTGGTTTACTGCAGAAACATAATTGACTTTAGATATTCTTCTTCAATAAAATTCTTCTGAGATTTGACTAATTTGTTTATTTAGAAAATGGCATTGAAGCGTCTGTTCTGTAAGGCCTTGCAAACACCACTGGTTACTTTATGCTAGTTCCTCTTCTTGCTTGATCAAATTTCAATTTGTGATATGTACCAATGAAATGCCATATAATCAATAAATAAGATTTTTTTCCAAAAACATGATTTGTTTTGCTTCATTAGCATAAAGATATATAATACTGATCAGCCATAACATAGGTGCTGAACAAATATGAAATGTACTAATGCCCTGAATGTTTTCCTACTATAAATACTTAACAAAAGTTGTAGTTCCACCTTAGTAGACAAATGACATTGATATTTTTTCTGTACTTTATTTAGGTGTTTTCTATGGATGCCATTAGTCTTATGCACCAATTTGGGACAATTGTATTCTGTTTTATATTCCCATGAAACTACACTGTCCCGATATAACAAGTACTGATACCATTCCAAACTAATCTGTTAATCTCACCAGGGCCAAATGCCAAAGCACATAGCCAATGACTTTCCATTTTTTTCTGAGTGAGAATGCTGTTTTGCCACTTTTAGCAATATTGCAACAATATCATGGTGGCGGACACCAGCAATAAGCTTCACACATTGGACCCATGTCGCAAAACAACTTGTGAACAATGCATGCCCACATATCTCAGTTTGAAGAGGATATTTACCATTAAAATAACACAGAATATTACAACAGGTACCTGTAACTTTTTCTTTTTCTCAGTACAAACTGGAAGTCTGGACATGAAATTTAAGGATATCATTATACAAGAACTGATGTTTGTTCATTAAATACCATTAACATCCGAAAAGGACAAAATATGAAATTGAACAATTTTCTTCTCCAAAAATGTTTTAGGAGGATATTTACCATTAAGATAACACAGAATATTACAACAGGTACCTGTAATGCACAGGCTAACATTATTTACCAGAAGCAAGTCATGAAGAAAATTTGCATCCGGATACCTTCCGGAAACCTTCCGGAAACCTTCCGGAAACCTTCCAGATGCCTTCAACAACCTTCAAATTGCTTGGTATTTTCAAGTTAATTTTTTTATGTGTTTCACACTTAAGTGAACAAAATGCACCCCCCAAATTTTTTACATTTTTTTTGGAAGGTTTCCGGAAGGTTTCCGGAAGGTATCCGGGCCGGATCCAAAATGGGAAGGTATCCGGAAGGTTTCCGGAAGGTTTCCGGAAGACGGAAACCTACACTTTTTTTGCTGTGATGGAGAAACTTTTCTGTTGGAAACAGTCAATTTCGGACAGGAAGTAGATGAAAATATCCTTCACTTGACGAGATACATTAAAGTCTAAAATCTGATTACTCAGACCTTGAGGATCATTCCCAATTTGAAACCTGAAATTCGATGTAGTATCATCAAAGATTAGTGTGAACACCATGATTCGCAAATCCGCTCTTTTGAAAGAAAATTCCCTAAACCTTATTTAAAATATACGCAAAACGTATTTTTATGCATGTGTCGAGAAGAAATGCACTTTGTCGCCACCCATCTCAAATATATGAGATGTACAGATGTAAAGTTTTGCTGGTCTCAAGTTCTAGGGATGTGGATGCAATGTCAAGATCATTTCGTCGGTAGGGAGCAACAATGAGCTTCAAATTCGCATCATTTCGGAAAACACATCAGACGTTTATTTACACGAACACATAGGTTTGAAACAGTATACCCAATATAGCTATAAAAACCCAACAAAAAAACAAAACATACGACATATACGATGCAGTGCAATGTCTCCCGATATTCTATACGACTCTCGAAAGCTACAGGCTTACCGAATTTCCTCTATTTGAAGCTCTGAACAGCTGAAGAAAAACTAAAAGCAAAAAAAACAACACCCAACTATTACTTACAATAGAACTCGGTTCTCCAATACAGACCGGCTTCTGATATTGAGGAAAATACGGTAGTTGGCAAATGTCAAACATGTGGTGTATACATATGTACATCGAATAGGCGTGGGACACTCAGCACACTCATTGCAGAGAGCGTATAAAATTTGTGATTTTAGGAACAGAATGCTTTCCTAAGCATTGCAAGAGTTGTTTTTCACAAAGAAAGTATAATATAACGTTTTCACTTATTCATCCTGTGATATATAATCATGGCGTGTCTCTCTCTCTCTCTCTCTGCGTGTGTGTGTATGTGTGTGTGTGTGGTCGTTTTTCAAGACGTTCATCAAAACTTGAACTTTTATTTTATTGAAATAGAGAGGCCACTGACATTACAGCAAGAACGGTGTATGTGTGTGTGCGTGTGTTTTATTTTCCAAAGGATCGTACAAGACTGGGGTTTGTAACCAGCCTATTCATTCTCAGTTCAGAAACATTACTTCGTGAACTTGCGTCCTTGGAGTCAAAACTGTTGTTGTTTATCATTTTTATTGTGTATATTTTTTAAAATTTCATTAATTTTTTGTTTTGAAATAATTTTTAATTTTATCTTAATACATTTTGTTTGAAAACATGGCTGAAAGGGAGATCATTTCTAAGTACGATTTGCTTGGTGTACCTAAAAAAAGAATTGATAAATTCAAAAATGATATGAGTTTCCGTGTCGATAACGATTTGATTCGACGAGTAATGGGAAGAGGACGTGGGCACTATTTAGAAGGTGAACGTGTACTGGATAAATCAATGATCGCATCTGACTTTCGAACTAATGAAATTTGCAAATATCTCATAGACAGTAACGAAGGAACTAATCGAATTATTAATCAAAATTCAAACAAACCCGTGGCAATCGTTCCTCCATTTAATAATATATCTGTAGGAGAAAATTCAAGACTACCTAGACAATAATGTGATGTATTATTTTTTGTTGTTGTCTTTCTTTCAAGACGGGGAAACACCAAGTAGATCATACTTGAAAGCTTACAAATTGTCATTTAAGTTATCTTTTTTTTTCTTCGACAAGCATTTTGGTTTTCACTCTTTTTATTTTTTTATTGAAAGTTTTAGACATATTTAAATAAACAACATCAGCAGCAACCGACAGTTATGAGAACATTATGGGAAAACATATGATGGATCCAGGGACTTAAAAGTGTCACATCATATTTGGAGAGCGGGATTTTCACCGTGAGATGAAGGTAAAACATTTTATTGTTCAATTATACAAACAAAAATATTTGCTGCTTACTATAGAAGATTATTAGACTATTGTGGGATAATCCGATGCCGTTGCTAAGCCATTTGAACCACACAAAAAAAAAAAACAACAACGTTTCTCGTGTCTATTTTCATTGTACGACGCGACTTTTGAGATAATACTTTCCTTCAAACAAGTGTTTTTATATGAACCAAACATATATGTTGTGTGAACTTACATCAACGCAATTCTTATACATTTATGTCACTAAAATCTGATTCAATAATCTTCTTTTTTAAATTTTAGTTATTGAAAGCATCAAACATTAGAAAAGAATACCATTACAAATACAACTGTAATTAAATCTTCATTTTAAATAGCGGTAAGGGGAATAGTTTTATCAACAGATCATCGCTCACACTTCGGCACAGTTGCGAGTCAGCATAACACTGCTTCTTACAGGCATCAGAAATCAGTACAGAACGAACTATTGCAACTAATCGGAGGGTGCGCTTTACATATTGTTTGGCATAATTATATAGATATGCTACTGCACCTGCGACAGTGAGTTGCATGACAATATATATCTATTTATACACCAAAGCGACCGTATCGCTAGCTCTCCGTGGGGCTTCGATGAGAGCACGTGTGTAGCGACCAGAACTGGGATACGACCAGAACTGGGATAAACAGTCCACAATTTCGCAAAACCCCATTTACTGCGGTAATGCTTTCGGTTAGCTCTAAAACACATGGCGATATATATGCGGAGTATGAATTAGTTTATATTTTGGGGGGGACCGTACTGAATATGATCTTTTGTATATTTCCATGTCCCATTCCAAATAAATAACGCACATTAAATTCTTCACTATAAATTGGAAACATCTTTAGTTATTATTATTATTTTGTTATTTTGTTCTTGACAAATATTCACACGCCTTTCTGTGCGGCAATTCACATTTATGCACAAATGTCACAGTGTCTGTGCGATATTTCTTTTAACAAATTATGTTATAATTAGATCAATAATTGAAATCAAGGATGTGTTTCTACATCACATTGTGGTCACAATAGTGTATAGAATGTAATGGAATCGGCCATATTACAAAAGTAAAAGCGGTAACTCGAGGGGTTTATGAAATATTTCGGATTGTGGCCGTTAAATAAAAGAGCCCCGACACATTATGCATTCCATTTAGATTTTGTTTTGTTTGTAACTGTAAACAATTTTCCGTATTCTGTTGTTTGTGGGCCAATTTAACGTGCGGTCTCCTCCAATCCCACGATCTGAATAGAAATGCAAAACATGTATCCTCATTAATTTATTTAATGTAACTGTGCTGAATGGAATCCTTGTAATTCACACATGAGTAGATGTGAGAAATCATATTTATATAATTTCAAAACAATTATTTCACTTGCCTCTGTATTTAGACAAGCTCTTTCCACTTCTTTTAATTAGTTCGATGGGTTAATTGTATATGGTTTGCCAGAAGATTGAGGCGAAAATTACACAAGATGAAAGTGTTTTATAATTCTTCTTTACAAAGTTACGGGGAAGTACACAGGTACATCGGACATAAAATATACATTACTCAGAATGAAACGCGGGGTGTTGTATATCAGACATGTTATATACATCATTATAAATGAAAGACGCGGGGGAGTATGTATATCGCATATAAACTATACATCACTCAGAACGATAGATAACGATAGAGGGTTTGTATCGGATGTATTATATTTTACATACTTCAGAATGCTGTAGATGCAGACCAATGTAAGCTTTGAAACATGCTAAGAAGTATCCAAGCTTGATATTGACGATTGTTTCAGAATGGCATTCTACCCACATATACAAGTTAGTGGTAACCTCAAATACCTCCTTAACTTAACCCTATCACATATACATGATGCAGGTAATGCAAGTTCAGAAGTTTGGTGTGCAAATTTATAATAAATGTATAAATATAAATGTAGAACTAACAGATATAAGCGGTAAGACGGATATGACTCCTCATGCACCCATGCATGCACCGGTAAACCAGACCTAACAGAAAGGAGTATAGAGTTACTCCATAGTGTTTTAGGAACCAGGCAGCTTCAATTTGAAATAAAGGAAAGATATATTGAAGCAAGTCGAAATAATATATTTATATATCTATCCTAAAATCATGATGATCCATGGACAGTGCATTGTGTATGTCTATGTTGGGCATTGCTTAAAATATACCCATCGCTTCGCTTGTCATGTTAGGCGACAATCGATGGTTGGTTGGTTGGTTGTTTAACGCCGCACTGAGCAATATTCCAGCTATATGACGGCGGTCTGTAAATAATCGAGTCTGGACCAGACAACACGGACAATCCGGTGATAGACATCATGAGCATCGATCCATGCATTTGGGATACGATGACATGCATCAACCAAGTCAGTGAGCCAGACCACCCGATCCCGTTAGTTGCCGTTTACGAGAAGCATAGTCGCCTTTTAGGGCAAGCATGGATTGCTGAAAAGACCTATTCTACCCCGGGTCTTCACGGGCACCACAATCGATGGACCGGGTGGGCATGCTTGTATAGTGACTTCGTTAATTGTGTGTCATGTACCCCGATATAAATACATGTAAATAAACGATTGGTTTAAGTATGAACAACGTCCCACGCCGACATGTACGATGTCTCGCAATCAACCAAATAACGAACCTGACTACCCGAGGCTCGTTAGTCACCTCTCATTATACGATTCTAAGCCGGACTCCACATCCGATCATGGGAATATTACCTGCATGGTCAGCTTTGCTGTTACTGGTTCTTGCAGTAAAATGTTGGTGCACATGGGCAGAGAGCAAAATAGTGATTGATATTATAAGCAAACATCCAGAACGTCGGAGGACCTTGAACCTCCGATCCATGAAGTCGCCTAGTAAGACAATTAAAATTAAGCATGTGTTGCTGGGGACCACTTCTACACGAAATCAACTGCCTGAGTGGTCTAGTGGATAGACGTCTGCAGAAGGAGTGAGTAAGTGGGTGAATATGTATTTACACTGCTTTTAGCAGCATTCCTGGAGTATCATGGCACGGGACACCAGAAATAGGGTTTACTCATTGAACACATGATGGGAATCGAACCCGAGCCTTCGACGTGACGAGCGAACGCTTTGACCAATAGGCTAACCAATCGCACCCCAGACAGCGGAAGGTAAAATACACGGAATAAGATAGTACCCGTGCTTGACGATTGGCATTACATGGATAAACGTGGATAAACACAGTACATATTCTGTTTTACAAAACTCATGTAAGAATCCATGTATTACCTTCACCCTCACTGGGTAAATACAAGAATTTCTGAATTCTGACACTCCTTGTGTAACACACTTACTGGTATAACATTCCCTATAAAAGTACCAATCATGACGTCCCTCAATATTTGCTAAGTTTGTGGTCCTAATCACTTTCAAAAGCTAAAAATAATTATAAAGATTCAACAGTTAATAAATTTTAAATGTGTTATGACGCTTCTGCACGGCTTAATTACAGTAATACAAGGGTAAATATCTAATCGATAATTAATAAAAATCAGCTACAAGTATTCCATTATTTGTACATGTGAAAGGGCTATCCCATTTCTGGTCAAAGGGACATGAGTGATAATATAGTAAAAGGTCTCTTATAAATAGCAGTATTGACCCATTACATTAAGATTCTGCTCATAAGTGCGAAATATTATTTACTATCATCAACCGACAAGAAATCTTAAGATTCCATTAAATGTAGATTTTAAAGGCATTATCCCACTTCTGGTCAAGGTGATATGAGTCATAATATAGTCAAAAATCTCTTATAATTAGAAATATTGTCCTATTACATTAAGATTCAGTCCACAAGTGTGAAACTTTATTTACTATCATCAACCGACAAGAAATCTTAAGATTCCATTAAATGTAGATTTTAAAGGCATTATCCCACTTCTGGTCAAGGTGATATGAGTCATGATATAGTAAAAAATCTCTTA
The DNA here is from genome assembly GCF_022045235.1 of Haliotis cracherodii. Classification (NCBI taxonomy): domain Eukaryota; kingdom Metazoa; phylum Mollusca; class Gastropoda; order Lepetellida; family Haliotidae; genus Haliotis; species Haliotis cracherodii. Next base: position 2,216,851 of record NW_027266267.1, read on the forward strand.
TAATTAGAAATATTGTCCTATTACATTAAGATTCAGTCCACAAGTGTGAAATATTATTTACTATCATCAACCAACAAGAAATCTTAAGATTCCATTAAATGTAGATTTTAAAGGCATTATCCCACTTCTGGTCAAGGTGATATGAGTCATAAAATAGTCAAAAATCTCTTAAAATTAGAAATATTGTCCTATTACATTAAGATTCAGCCCACAAGTGTGAAACTTTATTTACTATCATCAACCGACAAGAAATCTTAAGATTCCATTAAATGTAGATTTTAAAGGCATTATCCCACTTCTGGTCAAGGTGATATGAGTCATGATATAGTAAAAAATCTCTTATAATTAGAAATATTGTCCTATTACATTAAGATTCAGTCCACAAGTGTGAAATATTATTTACTATCATCAACCAACAAGAAATCTTAAGATTCCATTAATTGTAGATTTTAAAGGCATTATCCCATTTCTGGTCAAGGTGATATGAGTCATAAAATAGTCAAAAATCTCTTAAAATTAGAAATATTGTCCTATTACATTAAGATTCTGTCCACAAGTGTGAAATGTTATTTAATATCATCAACTGAGAAGAAATCTCAAGATTCCATTAATTGTAGATTTTAAAGGCATTATCCCATTTCTGGTCAAGGTGATACGAGTCATGATATAGTCAAAAATCTCTTAAAATTAGAAATATTGACCCATTACATTTAGACTTTTGTTCATAGGTCTGAAATATTATTTACTATCATCAACCGACAAGAAATCTTAAGATTCCATGAATTGTAGATTTTAAAGGCATTATCCCACTTCTGGTCAAGGTGATATGAGTCAAAATATAGTCAAAAATCTCTTATAATTAGAAATATTGACCCATTACATTAAGATTCTGCTGATAAGTGTGAAATATTATGTACTATCATCAACCGACAAGAAATCCTAAGATTCCATTAATTGTAGATTTTAAAGGCATTATCCCACTTCTGGTCAAGGTGATATGAGTCATAAAATAGTCAAAAATCTCTTAAAATTAGAAATATTGACCCATTACATTAAGACCTTTGTTCATAGGTTTGAAATGTTATTTACTATCCTCATCCGACAAGAAATCTTAAGATTCCATTAATTGTAGATTTTAAGGGCATTATCCCACTTCTGGTCAAGGTGATATGAGTCATAAAATAGTCAAAAATCTCTTAAAATTAGAAATATTGACCCATTACATTAAGATTCTGTCCACAAGTGTGAAATATTATTTACTATCATCAACCGACAAGAAATCTTAAGATTCCATTAAATGTAGATTTTAAAGGCATTATCCCACTTCTGGTCAAGGTGATATGAGTCATGATATAGTAAAAAATCTCTTATAATTAGAAATATTGTCCTATTACATTAAGATTCTGTCCACAAGTGTGAAATATTATTTACTATCATCAACCAACAAGAAATCTTAAGATTCCATTAATTGTAGATTTTAAAGGCATTATCCCACTTCTGGTCAAGGTGATATGAGTCAAAATATAGTCAAAAATCTCTTAAAATTAGAAATATTGACCCATTACATTAAGATTCTGCTCATAAATGTGAAATATTATTTACTATCATCAACCGACAAGAAATCTTAAGATTCTATTAATTGTAGATTTTAAAGGCATTATCCCACTTCTGGTCAAGGTGATATGAATCATGATATAGTAAAAAATCTCTTAAAATTAGAAATATTGTCCTATTACATTAAGATTCAGCCCACAAGTGTGAAATATTATTTACTATCATCAACCGACAAGAAATCTTAAGATTCCATAAAATGTAGATTTTAAAGGCATTATCCCACTTCTGGTCAAGGTGATATGAGTCATGATATAGTAAAAAATCTCTTATAATTAGAAATATTGTCCTATTACATTAAGATTCAGTCCACAAGTGTGAAATATTATTTACTATGATCAACCAACAAGAAATCTTAAGATTCCATTAATTGTAGATTTTAAAGGCATTATCCCACTTCTGGTCAAGGTGATATGAGTCATAAAATAGTCAAAAATCTCTTAAAATTAGAAATATTGTCCTATTACATTAAGATTCTGTCCACAAGTGTGAAATATTATTTACTATCATCAACCAACAAGAAATCTTAAGATTCCATTAATTGTAGATTTTAAAGGCATTATCCCACTTCTGGTCAAGGTGATATGAATCATGATATAGTAAAAAATCTCTTATAATTAGAAATATTGTCCTATTACATTAAGATTCAGTCCACAAGAGTGAAATATTATTTACTATCATCAACCAACAAGAAATCTTAAGATTCCATTAAATGTAGATTTTAAAGGCATTATCCCACTTCTGGTCAAGGTGATATGAGTCATAAAATAGTCAAAAATCTCTTAAAATTAGAAATATTGTCCTATTACATTAAGATTCTGTCCACAAGTGTGAAATGTTATTTAATATCATCAACTGAGAAGAAATCTTAAGATTCCATTAATTGTAGATTTTAAAGGCATTATCCCATTTCTGGTCAAGGTGATACGAGTCATGATATAGTCAAAAATCTCTTAAAATTAGAAATATTGACCCATTACATTTAGAATTTTGTTCATAGGTCTGAAATATTATTTACTATCATCAACCGACAAGAAATCTTAAGATTCCATTAATTGTAGATTTTAAAGGCATTATCCCACTTCTGGTCAAGGTGATATGAGTCAAAATATAGTCAAAAATCTCTTAAAATTAGAAATATTGACCCATTACATTTAGATTCTGTCCACAAGTGTGAAATACTATTTACTATCATCAACCGACAAGAAATCTTAAGATTCCATTACCTGTAGATTTTTAAGGCATTATCCAACATCTGTCACGTTGATACAAGTTATAATATAGTCAAAAATCTCTTAAAATTAGAAATATTGACCCATTACATTAAGATTCTGCTCATAAGTGTGAAATATTATTTACTATCATCAACCGACAAGAAATCTTAAGATTCCATTAATTGTAGATTTTAAAGGCATTATCCCACTTCTGGTCAAGGTGATATGAGTCATAAAATAGTCAAAAATCTCTTAAAATTAGAAATATTGACCCATTACATTAAGATTCTGTCCACAAGTGTGAAATATTATTTACTATCATCAACCGACGAGAAATCTTAAGATTCCATTAATTGTAGATTTTAAAGGCATTATCCCACGTCTGTCAAGTTGATACAAGTTATAATATAGTAAAAAATCTCTTAAAATTAGAAATATTGACCCATTACATTAAGATTCTGTCCACAAGAGCAAAATATTATTTACTATCATCAACCGACAAGAAATCTTAAGATTCCATTAATTGTAGATTTTAAAGGCATTATCCCACTTCTGGTCAAGGTGATATGAGTCATGATATAGTAAAAAATCTCTTATAATTAGAAATATTGTCCTATTACATTAAGATTCTGTCCACAAGTGTGAAATATTATTTACTATCATCAACCAACAAGAAATCTTAAGATTCCATTACCTGTAGATTTTAAAGGCATTATCCCACTTCTGGTCAAGGTGATATGAGTCATAAAATAGTCAAAAATCTCTTAAAATTAGAAATATTGACCCATTACATTAAGATTCTGTCCACAAGTGTGAAATACTATTTACTATCATCAACCGACAAGAAATCTTAAGATTCCATTACTTGTAGATTTTAAAGGCATTATCCCACATCTGTCACGTTGATACAAGTTATAATATAGTCAAAAATCTCTTAAAATTAGAAATATTGACCCATTACATTAAGATTCTGTCCACAAGAGCAAAATATTATTTACTATCATCAACCAACAAGAAATCTTAAGATTCCATTAATTGTAGATTTTAAAGGCATTATCCCACTTCTGGTTAAGGTGATATGAGTCATAAAATAGTCAAAAATCTCTTAAAATTAGAAATATTGACCCATTACATTTAGATTCTGTCCACAAGTGTGAAATACTATTTACTATCATCAACTGAGAAGAAATCTTAAGATTCCATTACTTGTAGATTTTAAAGGCATTATCCCACATCTGTCACGTTGATACAAGTTATAATATAGTCAAAAATCTCTTAAAATTAGAAATATTGACCCATTACATTAAGATTCTGTCCACAAGTGTGAAATGTTATTTAATATCATCAACTGAGAAGAAATCTTAAGATTCCATTAATTGTAGATTTTAAAGGCATTATCCCATTTCTGGTCAAGGTGATACGAGTCATGATATAGTCAAAAATCTCTTAAAATTAGAAATATTGACCCATTACATTTAGAATTTTGTTCATAGGTCTGAAATATTATTTACTATCATCAACCGACAAGAAATCTTAAGATTCCATTAATTGTAGATTTTAAAGGCATTATCCCACTTCTGGTCAAGGTGATATGAGTCAAAATATAGTCAAAAATCTCTTAAAATTAGAAATATTGACCCATTACATTTAGATTCTGTCCACAAGTGTGAAATACTATTTACTATCATCAACCGACAAGAAATCTTAAGATTCCATTACCTGTAGATTTTTAAGGCATTATCCAACATCTGTCACGTTGATACAAGTTATAATATAGTCAAAAATCTCTTAAAATTAGAAATATTGACCCATTACATTAAGATTCTGCTCATAAGTGTGAAATATTATTTACTATCATCAACCGACAAGAAATCTTAAGATTCCATTAATTGTAGATTTTAAAGGCATTATCCCACTTCTGGTCAAGGTGATATGAGTCATAAAATAGTCAAAAATCTCTTAAAATTAGAAATATTGACCCATTACATTAAGATTCTGTCCACAAGAGCAAAATATTATTTACTATCATCAACCGACAAGAAATCTTAAGATTCCATTAATTGTAGATTTTAAAGGCATTATCCCACGTCTGTCAAGTTGATACAAGTTATAATATAGTAAAAAATCTCTTAAAATTAGAAATATTGACCCATTACATTAAAATTCTGTCCACAAGAGCAAAATATTATTTACTATCATCAACCAACAAGAAATCTTAAGATTCCATTAATTGTAGATTTTAAAGGCATTATCCCACTTCTGGTCAAGGTGATATGAGTCATGATATAGTAAAAAATCTCTTATAATTAGAAATATTGTCCTATTACATTAAGATTCTGTCCACATGTGTGAAATATTATTTACTATCATCAACCGACAAGAAATCTTAAGATTCCATTAATTGTAGATTTTAAAGGCATTATCCCACTTCTGGTCAAGGTGATATGAGTCATAAAATAGTCAAAAATCTCTTAAAATTAGAAATATTGACCCATTACATTTAGATTCTGTCCACAAGTGTGAAATACTATTTACTATCATCAACCGAGAAGAAATCTTAAGATTCCATTACTTGTAGATTTTAAAGGCATTATCCCACATCTGTCACGTTGATACAAGTTATAATATAGTAAAAAATCTCTTAAAATTAGAAATATTGACCCATTACATTAAGACCTTTGTTCATAGGTTTGAAATGTTATTTACTATCCTCAACCGACAAGAAATCTTAAGATTCCATTAATTGTAGATTTTAAAGGCATTATCCCACTTCTGGTCAAGGTGATATGAGTCATAAAATAGTCAAAAATCTCTTAAAATTAGAAATATTGACCCATTGCATTAAGATTCTGTCCACAAGTGTGAAATATTATTTATTATCATCAACCGACAAGAAATTTAAAGATTCCATTAAGTGTAGATTTTAAAGGCATTATCCCACGTCTGTCAAGTTGATACAAGTTATAATATAGTAAAAAATCTCTTAAAATTAGAAATATTGACCCATTACATTAAGATTCTGTCCACAAGTGTGAAATGTTATTTACTATCATCAACCTAGAAGAAATCTTAAGATTCCATTAACTGTAGATTTTAAAGGCATTATCCCACTTCTGGTCAAGGTGATATGAGTCATAAAAAAGTCAAAAATCTCTTAAAATTAGAAATATTGACCCATTGCATTCACATTCTGCTCACAAGTGTGAAATGTTATTTACTTTCTGCAGCCAACCAGAAATCTTAAGATTCCATTAATTGTAGATTTCAATGGCATTATTCCATTTATGGTCGAGGCAATATGAGTCTTAATATAGTCAAAAATCTTGTAAAATTAACAGTATTAACCCATTGCATTCACATTCTACTCACAAGTTTGAAATGTTATTTATTATCTTCAGCCGAGAACAAATCTTAAGATTCCATTAACTGTAGATTTTAAAGGTTTTATTCCATTTATGGTTGAGCGAGGAAGTGACTATGGTTTTATGCTGCTTACCAATATTCCAGCAATATCACTGGGGGACACCAGAAATGGGCTTCACTCATTGTACCCATATTGGGAATCAACCCAGGTCTGCGGCGTCACAAGCCAATGTTTTAACCACTAGGCTACCCGACCGCCCCCACTTATGGTTGAGGTGATATGAGTGATAAATAGAGGTTATCACGCGAGTGTGTTTGGGGATGGTAAATATCCTGTATTAGGAATAAACATTGTATTTAGCGAGCCTTGGCTTGTTAAATACATAGTAATTGATATTTCTCCAGATTCTGATCGCTGAATGACAAGGGCGATGCCATGTTTGTTTATAAACAGTGAAAGTAGTCCCAACTTGACCTTTGATATTTGCATCTCTATCCGAATATGACCCCAACGGATATCGTTTTTATCCATTGGCTTTATTCTGCTGAGAAACCTACCCATTATATGATAATACAGTATAAAATCTCATAAAATTAGAAATATTGACCCATTACATTCAGATTCTGTCCACAAGTTTGAAATGTTATTTACTATCATCAGCTGAAAGAAAATCTAAAGATTCCATTAACTGTAGATTTTACAGGTGTTCTCCCTTTTTCTGGTCGAGGCCACATAAGTAATAATATATACTGAACAACAAAAGTTCCTGTGACATTAAATAAGATTTAATGCAAAGTTATGTTTTTTACCAAATCTGAAACAATTGCTGTTTGCAACAGATAAAAGACTCCTGTAAATGTTCAAATGGTTTAATTTGTCATACTAAATGTTTCTGAATCAGCTCCAAGTCATATGGTCTATGGCGAATGTGGTAGATACCCGTTATATATTTGTTCATATTTACGTTTACTCAGATACTGGCTCAAAATAACAGAGATGTCGCGGGAACGAATCCCAAGAAAATGCTACGAAATGCTTGTCTATCGTGATAGTGTTGCTTACGTAACCTGGGCATCAAACATTAAGCATTTACTCTTCTCTCACGGATTTGGATATGTTTGGCTAAATCAAAGCGTTGGAGACAAAATGTATTTTCTTAGCTCTTTTAAGCAGGTAGCAATTGATATGTTTACTCAAAACTGGAGGTCGTCACTAGATAACAGTACACGCTACGACGTCTAAAAAACCTTTAAATATTGTCTAACACAAGAGGTTTACCTGCATACTATAACAGAGAGAAAAATTAAAGACACATTTATTAAACTCAGGCTAGGGTTAAATGATTTGATGTGCAACAGGGGTCGCTTCTCCTCTATTCCTAAGGATATGCGTTTTTGTCCATTGTGCGAAAACCATTTTGAAAACGAATTACACTTTTTGTTTATATGTCCAATTTACGACAACCTAAGATTGAAATATATGCCTGATATCACTAAGAACCACTATTCCATGAACAAAATATTATCTTTTAATGGTATCCCTAGTCAAAAATTAACTAAGATATTACAATACATCTATCCAAGTCTATGAGTGCGTAGTAAATTACTTAGTAAATCCGATATGTCCAGAAATAATTAGTTGTTTTGAAACTTTCGCATCTAGATCAGGAGTATCTACATTTCATTTTTGTCGGTTTGTTTCTACTAGAAATGCATATACATTTAAATTGTCAAATTGTCATGACATGATGAGTATATTACTGATAGATCCTTTTGTATTGAACGTCATGCTATGGCTGAAAGCTTTTGCGACGTAAAACTTCATATTTCCATTCCATTCCTTTTGTATTCCTTTTGTATTTCATACTACTACTGCTGTCACTGTGGTTATTACCACTGTTATTACAATACTTCTATTACATGTCAAGCATCATATTAGTTATCCAATAATTATATAATGCGCTGTACAGCTGTAAATGATATTGTTTATCTGAATGTGTATATGGGCCAATGGCCTTTCATACAATAAAGATTGATTGATTGACTTCAGAAAAAGCGTGATTTCATAAAAAACATGAACATGCCAAAATGTCAATTTACAAATCAATAGTGTGTGTGTCCACCTCTGGCTGCAATGCAAGCAACACGCCTTCGTCTCATGGAATATACCAGGCGTCGCACAAAGTCATGTGGGATATCTGTCCATATCTGCTGGAGCATGTTTGAAGTGGTTGACGTCAAAGGCGCCGATCCATCTCATCCCATATGTGCTCGATTGGTGAGAGATCAGGGGAGTGAGCCGGCCAGGGGATGACAATTACGTTGGTTTGTTGAAGAGAATCCTGAACAAGTCGAACAATATGAGACCGGGCATTGTCATGTTGAAAGGTAATGCCACTATCAAACAGGTCCTCTGTCTTGCTGTAATCCCACCCCATACCATAATGCTGCCGCCCCCGAACCAATCTTCTTCCATAACACAACGATTGAAGTAACATTCACCTTGACGTAGGTACACGAATCCGTCCATCGCTTTGGCTGAGGTGAAAACGAGACTCGTCAGTGAATAGAACTTGTCCCCACTGCATGGCCGTCCAGCGTAGACGCTGTCTACACCAGTGTAGACATGCTTGACGGTGGTTTCCTGTCAAAATGGGACTTCTGGTGGGTCTTCTGGCGACAATCCCTGCACATCTGAGGTGGTGAGGTACGGTTTGTGAAGATATTTGTCAAAGGCCAGGGATGCTTCTTGCAGTCACTGTTGCTGGCTGAAATCGATTTCGTAGGTGTATTGTTCAAATCCAGTTGTCTTGTCGATTATTGGTTACGCATGGCCTGCCACTGCGAGGATGGTCTCTGACTGCATTCGTCTGTTGCCAATGTTGCCATAAACACCAAATTGCTCACAGGCGCTCATTTTCGGACAAGCGTGGCATTTCGTAATGTGGAATAATTGCGTAAATTTGCTGTTTTTCTGAGTGGTTGTTGTCAGCACGATGCTAAACAATGCACATAGAATCCAGTTAACACACATGTTTTTATACCCATTCTTGGGTAGTGAAATGCATGGGGCTTGCATAAAAGTCAACTTTTGCATCGTATGCATGCTTTTCTGTAGCAGTTGCGTTTTTGTGACTAGATTCCATACATGTACTACAATATTGAAAACCAAACTTCACTTGTTTGAAAAATACACTAAAATATTGGTGTCACAGGAACTTTTGTTGTTGAGTATAGTACCTGGCAAATGAAATGAGAACAAAGAAGTACTGCTTATTACCATAGTTAATGTAGAGATCTACTTGAATGTTGAGGTAAAATGTACATATTGATAATCTATGTCAGGCAGAATAGTTTCTTTTTGTCTTTGCTTCAGGAGTTCACAAAGTATTAGTAAGAATTAGTCTTCAGGCGAATCATATGTCCTGTGATGAAAATATATATTGAATATTACTTATCGCGTACATGATGACACTTTCAAAGACATGTTAGGAGGGGTTACTTTGATCAGAAACATTATTCTTCAAGGTCAAATTGTTGGTTCTCAAACTCGCTCCAAGAGAGGATTGCTACCTTTTATTGGTGAATTCTCACACAATTTATTTGGTGCCGCCCTGACAGCGACGTGAACATAATACGACAACATATCAATATCTTATCAAACAGAATGAGAGCTGAAGAAGCAGCTTTTAATGTGTCACAGGATTACATGGGTTTGTACATATCTAAGGCTAATGACAGAATGGATGGTTTGAAGCAAGGTATAATTCAAATAATTCCAGTAAAGTAAAATTATTTTTTTCTGCTACAACATTAACAATATGAGCGAATGACCTTGCTTAAATTTACACTGAGGTTCTCACACCCTTCATAGAGATAGTTCCTCCTTGGAATTCAAGTATCAACAATCTCTTGAGCAGTAAGAGATCTGAACAGACAACTAGTCAGTAGTAATTAGGGAATCATCTTGTGACATGTTTATGGCTAGTGTGTCAGGTCAGTGCTAGCAGTAGCTCGCCTGTATTCAGTTGTTTGAGTCCTCAACAGACCAATGAACCCTTCAGTATAAACTATCAATTTCCTCTTTCCCCAGTTTGGCTTTAGCAAGTCTAGAAATAGACAAATACACATATCCATGGAAGGTGGTAATACATCAATCTATACAGATGTTCACAGGTCATAATCAACCTAGGACATTTTATACACAATATCATCATACAATCTACACTAAATGGAATGTTAAGATTTCTTCTTGGCTGATGATAGTAAATCACATTTCAAACTTGTGAGCAGAACCTGAGTGCTGTGGGTCAATATTTCTAATTTTAAGAGATTTTTTGCTATTTTATTACTCATATCCCCTCGACCAGAAATGGGATAACACCTATAAAATCTACAGTTAACGGAATCTGAAGATTTTCTTTTGGCTGCGGATAGTAAATCACATTTCTAGCTTGAGAGCAGATTCTGAATGCTATGGGTTAATATTTCTAAGTTTAAGAGATTTTTTACAATATCATTACTCATCTCCCCTCAGCCAGAAATGGGATAAAGTCTATAAACTCGACAAATAATGGAATCTTAAGATTTCTTCTTGGCCGATGATAGTAAATAACATTTCTAGCCCGTGAGCAAAGCCTGAATACTTTGAGTCAAGATTTCTAATTTCTTGTCGGTTGATGATAGTAAATAATATTTCACACTTGTGAGCAGAATCTTAATGTAATAGGACAATATTTCTAATTTTAAGAGATTTTTGACTATTTTCTGACTCATATCACCTTGACCAGAAGTGGGATAATGCCTTTAAAATCTACAATTAATGGAATCTTAAGATTTCTTGTTGGTTGATGATAGTAAATAATATTTCACACTTGTGGACAGAATCTTAATGTAATAGGACAATATTTCTAATTTTAAGAGATTTTCTACTATATTAATACTCATATCACATTGACCAGAAATGGGATAATGCCTTTAAAATCTACAATTAATAGAATCTAAAGCTTTCTTCTCGGTTGATGATAGTAAATAATATTTCACACTTGTGGACTGAATCTTAATGTAATAGGACAATATTTCTAATTTTAAGAGATTTTTGACTATTTTATGACTCATATCACCTTGACCAGAAATGGGATAATGCCTTTAAAATCTACAATTAATGGAATCGTAAGATTTCTTGTCGGTTGATGATAGTAAATAATATTTCACACTTGTGAACAGAATCTTAATGTAATGGGTCAATAATACTAATTTTAAGAGATTTTTGACTATATTATGACTCATATCACCTTGACCAGAAGTGGGATAATGCCTTTAAAATCTACAATTAATGGAATCTTAAGATTTCTTGTCGGTTGATGATAGTAAATAATATTTCAAACCTATGAACAAAGGTCTAAATGTAATGGGTCAATATTTCTAATTTTAAGAGATGTTTGACTATATTATGACTCATATCACCTTGACCAGAAGTGGGATAATGCCTTTAAAATCTACAATTCATGGAATCTTAAGAATTCTCCTCGGTTGATGATAGTAAATAATATTTCACACTTGTGGACACAATCTTAATGTAATGGGTCAGTGTTTCTAATTTTAAGAGATTTTTGACTATTTTATGACTCATATCACCTTGACCAGAAGTGGGATAATGCCTTTAAAATCTACAATTAATGGAATCTTAAGATTTCTTGTTGGTTGATGATAGTAAATAACATTTCAAACCTATGAACAAAGGTCTAAATGTAATGGGTCATTATTTCTAATTTTAAGAGATTTTTGACTATATCATTACTCATCTACCCCTCAGCCAGAAATGGGATAAAGTCTATAAACTCGACAAATAATGGAATCTTAAGATTTCTTCTTGGCCGATGATAGTAAATAACATTTCTAGCCCGTGAGCAAAGCCTGAATACTTTGAGTCAAGATTTCTAATTTCTTGTCGGTTGATGATAGTAAATAACATTTCAAACCTATGAACAAAGGTCTAAATGTAATGGGTCAGTATTTCTAATTTTAAGAGATTTTTGACTATATTATGACTCATATCACCTCGACAGAAATGGGATAATGCCTTTAAAATCTACAATTAATGGAATCTTAAGATTTCTTCTCGGTTGATGATAGTAAATAATATTTCACACTTGTGGACTGAATCTTAATGTAATAGGACAATATTTCTAATTTTAAGAGATTTTCTACTATATTAATACTCATATCACCTTGACCGGAAATGGGATAAAACCTACAAACTCGACAAATAATAGAATCTTAAGATTTTCTTTTGGCTGATGATAGTAAATCATATTTCAAACATGTGAGCAGAATTTGAGTGCTTTGGGTCAATATTTCTTATTTTAAGAGATTTTTGACTATATCCTTACTTATCTTGCCTTGACCAAAAATGGGATAACACCTTTAAACTCTACAATTAAGGCAATCTTAAGATTTTCTTTTGGCTACTGATGGTAAATCACATTTCTAACTTGTGAGCAGAATCTGAATGCTATTGATCAATATGTTTAATTTTAAAAGATTTTTTGCTATTTTATTACTCATATCCCCTAGACCAGAAATGAGATAACACCTATAAAATCTTCAGTTAACGGAATCTGAGGATTTCTTCATGACTACTGATAGTAAATAACATTTGAAACTTGTGAGCAGAATCTGAATGCAATGGGTCAATATTTCTAATTCTAAGAGATTTTCTACCATATTATTATTCATATAACCTTGACCAGAAATGGGATAACGCCTTTAAAATCTACAATTAATGAAATCTTAAGATTTTCTCTTGGCTGCTGATAGCAAAGCACATTTCTAGCTTGTGAGCAGAATCTGAATGCAATGGGTCAATATTTCTAATTTTTAAGTGAGTTGGGTTTAACACCGCTTTTAACATTATTCCAGTTATATCACGGTGTGTCAGCTTAATGTGGGAGGAAAGCCCGAACGAAGTGATGGTGCTGACAAACCTAGAAGCATTATTGGGGTGAACTGGGATTTGAACCAACCATCATAGGTTGCTGGCGGATCAAAGGGACGCAACTCTGCACAGTGAATCGCGGCGCCTTAGACGACACGGCCACCTGTGCCCCCTCTAATTTTAAGAGATTTTTTACTATATCATCACTCATCTGCCCTTGACCAGAAATGGGATAACACCTTTAAAATCTACAATTAAGGAAATCTTAAGATTTCTTCTTGGCTGATGATAGTAAATAACATTTCAAACCTGTGAGTAAAGCCTCAACACTTTGAGTCAAGATTTCTAATTTTAAGAGATTTTTTTACTATGTTATTATTATTCATATAACCTTGACCAGAAATGGGATAACACCTTTAAAATCTACAATTAATGAAATCTTAAGATTTCTTCTTGGCTGATGACAGTAAATAACATTTCAAACCTGTGAACAAAGCCTCAACACTTTGAGTCAAGATTTCTAATTTTAAAATATTTTTTTACTATATCATTATTCATATAACCTTGACCAGAAATGGGATAACACCTTTAAAATCTACTATTAATGAAATCTTAAGATTTCTTCTTGGCTGATGATAGTAAATAACATTTCAAACCTGTGAGGAGAATCTGAATGCTATGGGTCAATATTGCTAATGTTAAGAGATTGTTGACTATATTATTACTCACATCCCCTCAACCAGAAGTGGCATAAATGTTATGCTTTCAAGAATGAAAGGAATCTTGAGAGTTTTGTTTTCTGAACATTGTCATTCACATTTACAAACATTTGAGAAACATGTACTTTGACAATAAGCTGTGCATATGAAACTACATAGTTTAAAAAAAAGCTTCGTCCCCTTCACACCTGTAATAGGCTAACTGATCATCATGGAGGGACTGACTGCACAATGCATGACATTGTGCTAGGTCTGTACCTGCCTAGATAGAAACCACAGAAAAAAGGTAAAAAGTAAAGGTATAATGACTTACCTACACATTCTCGTCTCTCAAAGAAATATTATCTTAGAAACTTCAGCCACTTGGCCTTCAACAGCAAGGACCAGACGACCATTTTGATCAAGTTGTAAAGGGAGGATAACTCTTACTGTTGCTTTGTCTTGCAAATTTTAATGTCAATGGTGACAGAGCATGAGATAACAAGTTCAGTTCTCTATTAGTAATGGATTTATTAAATATATGTTATCTGTCTTAAGTTGGTAATTTTGAAACCTTTCTAAATATTTCAATCATATTAAATAATATCATTTAGATTCCATATCGTCTCCCCAGAAATATGAGGACATTTTGCTGGCAAAACGGTTATGAAAGCTTCAACATTTTCATGTCAATAACCTACCAGGAATGGTTCAATGAGTTTCCCAGTTATTTTAATACTGACCAGGAAGGAGATTTTGTCATACCGGGTATTACATATGTATTTTTTCCTTTAAAACAATGAGAAAAAGAATAGGGTGGTGGGTGAATCAAAGGAACATTAAAGAAATCTTTTTTTAACAAGAGAAATCTTTTTCAACAATTTCTACTCTAATATTTCTATATGTAATTAGTTTCTTTTATTTTTTAAGTTAGACTTCTAAGATGAAGCACAAACTTTCTCACATCCTGCATCTGCTATGCCTGGAAGCAGTTACATGTACCTCCACCATTAATATAAGAAAATAGTTGCTTTTATCATCATGTACACAATAATCAAATGGAGTGATTTTTAATAATTGTTACCACTAAAATCTAACATGCTAATGATAGTAATATTTACAAAAAATGACTTTGGGACTTGAGAATACAAACAAAAATACACACATCAGTTGCCAGAGGGCTGTGAGGTGTTGTTGCTTAGAAATCCCTTGAACAGTACAAATTTAACTGTACCCCTTTCAACTCTGACATGTTGAGTATTCATTGTTTGATATTTAATGACACACTTAGTTATATTCAAAATAATTAATATTATTATATTGATGTACATACCCTCCCACATATATTTTGTGAACATCATGGCCTATTGTACAATGTCATGAGTATTTATTCCTAGACATTTACCTGCTGTTTTACTGTGTATGAGAAGAAATATGTTCAACTCTCATATCTCTTGCAAAATTGCATAACACAAACATCCTAGGAACTTGAATTATTACGCTTGTATCCCCACCAATGAGTGGCATGACAACTTTAAAATACATAAATTAGAGAATAATTTTATTTTCATTTGGCTTTTGCTATTTTGTAGGAAACACTGTATTCAGAAGTGGCCAAGATATCTATTTAACAGAAAACTTACTCTGTTATTAAACATATCACCACCTCACAAAGGTTATGATATGATAGACAATTAAATAATACATTTGGGACTGATATCATGGTTAGAAATTAAACATGGCAATGGGCAGTAATTACAGATAATAAGCAACACGACCATTTTTATAGGAATTGCATTTTGTCATGAGCAATATGCATAAAAAGAAGAAATTGTATTCCGCTTTAGTTCTGCATTACCACTTTTATACGCTGCTATATTTAGCTGCAAATGTCGGGCATCGAGTCAGTAGCATTGCCATTGGCGCACTTTGCAGAACGGAGTAAAAATACAAAACACAAGAAGTGCAGATGATTTTGCTCTTTTTAAATGTTTGTCAATTATACACATAGTTGCATGCCACAGATATAATTCTCTACGGTGTTTATCCCAGTTCTGGTCGTATCCCAGTTCTGGTCGCTACACACGTGGAGCCGCACAACCGAGTAAACAAAGGCCGTATTACCCTCACTATAAGACGCCTAGCATTAATTTCAGGGGTGATTGCTGGAAACCTCGCCTCTCTGCGTTATAACAAAATCAAGTGGGAAACATGATATTCGGTGGGGAGAATACAGCGTTTTGCACGAGAAATTAAATTCGGAGAGAGGATGTCTTCCCAAGTATGTGTCTATTATGCTTCATTCAGAGTATTTGTAATTACTAGAGAAACCAGTGAACGACTATTTCACGAGTTGGAATTCGAGCATTTTACTTCAAACACTGCCCGAATGCATTTGACCCTTGACCATACTTACAGTATGAGCTAGTGTATATATATTCGTATTCCTTTGCAGTTATAAGAATAATTTTCATTAATTGTTATGTTTATGTCTAATATCTTGCAAAATAGATGTAGAAGTCGGAAGATCATCTCAGCAACGTGTGCATGATTTTCATATGTACCTTTCCGTAGTTTAGTTATCGAATAGCACCTGATTAACATCCGTACATACTATTTGGGATTTATTAAATACATCCATTTTGATCTTGAACGAAAATACTAATGCGAGTTCGTCTGCGAGTGGGAAAATTTAAATAATCCATGCTAAGTGACATACATTGTATTTTACCAAATCAAGAGTTTATTGATACCAATTATTGTATATTTTTTTCTATTATTTCACCATGTCACATCGAAGTGTTCATCACCTTTAACTCACAACCTCTTGCAGCAAATATCACAAGGTTTTATCGACTGTTTTGTATCAGGTTTTGGTATATGTTAAAAAACAAAACAAAATGGCAATACATTCGCATCAAGAATATTTATTCGATTCATGAATACAAACGTGATTAAACAATGATATTTAACCCTAAACAGTTTTACAAAGATTCCAATTTTCTAAAGTCTCCTCCGGGCACGCCAAGCACAGATTTGCGTTTTATGTAGAGTCTTTTCACACGCTTGTTTTCTGGGTTTCTATGGTGATTTCTCCTCACGAGATGCTTCTTCGGTACACCTAAACTGAGTAGCAATTTGCGAAACTCATTGTAACCCGTTGGTCTTTTTGACTCGGAAGAAGGGTCTAGAGTGTAATAACGAATCAGCTTCGTGAGGTTTGAATCTTTTAACACGTTTCCGTTTGGCAACACAATTTCCAGATTACCCGTCACTGTTAAGTGACCAGTGACAATTTTATGTTTGAGAAATAGAAACAGAGACATTAGTTTTCCTATAGTTCTTTTAGAACTAATGTTTTTGAGAAGATGATCGGGAACTCGCAACAAAAAGTCATTGTTGTTTACGGGTTGGTTTTCATCTCGACCATCCCTTGTCGATGTGTTGTCCTCCGTTTCATTCGCTGTCTGAGGAGGTGTCGATGTCCGATGATTTTGATTCGCTATCGGATTGGGTGTCATCATCATCATCTTCTTCTTCTTCTTCTTCTGTTCTTCTTCCTGTTCGGACATCAGTCTCTGGTAGGTATCCCTTGTCAGAAGAATCATCGGCTTGCTCATCGTGAAGGGTTGAGAGGTAGGATCGATAGGATCTTATGCAAATGGGTAGAATCGAATGATGCGTGATTAACAACTCCCGTTTGACGCGTCGGCCGATCGTCTTGCTGGCCAAGATACGAATGTACTTCTTGTGTCGCGACAGTCGTATTTTATCCTCTTCCGGTAAGTGTATGTTTCCTCTCAGAATGTTAAATATCAGAGTAATCACTGCCATAAACTGGTCGCCCGACGCGTGTTTCAACAAAGCTTTTCTTTGTCCGGCATTAGCTTGGTTCAACATCAGAAGTAAAGTCACGTGTTTTTCTAGTAGCTCACTCATGTTGAGATGGTCGATCACAAATGTTCCAGCGTGCGTCGACCGATGTCGTTTTATAGCATTTTTGTTTGGTCTAACCTTTCTTGTTGACTTTGGGGCTCGTCCACCATGTGGATATAGCTACAGTGAGGAGAGAGTCGGAAATGTTCGGTCATCGGATCATCTTCTGGTATCCAACGATGAACGCGTAGCTTGCACTTGAAACAGTAGGCTTTATCAGATTGCCCAGTGTATATAAATCCGGCCTTAGCCATGGATGTTGGTGACTGCTTCATCTGCAGTGGCCACTTGTCAAAAGTCTTTAGTCTGTCACTAAACTTTTGTCCATACACCTCAGTAGAGAGGTCTGCTTTGGCGCAGTCTGGAACTACGTCGTCAAATCTTCCACATACATCCATAATGACGACGACGACGAGAAAGGTCTGCTCGCTTCGAGGGTTGAAAGTGAAATGTTGGAACCCCGGTGCAAAATCACCTTTTTTTGCTGTTGTTGTTTAGTAACATCACTGGGGCAAGTACACCGTACACACTTCATCGGGAAATATTCCAGTGCGCAAACGACCATACTGCGGATCAGCATAAGGCGAAACATCCAAAACGAGATACCCATATTTTTTTCCCCCAACGGCATCTTGAAAGGATTCCGCAAAATATTTTGCCTGTCCCGGAAATATTTGCGATGCCAAGATTTTGTATTCGTGCGCCGAACGCGGGTTGGATAGCAGAACGAAGTAATGGGTGTTCAGAGACATGGTTCTGTTGCATTCTCCTTTGGGATAGGCGGATTGTTGTATGTTGATGACCGAAATCCCCAGATGATGCGATAGCGTGGTGTAAAGATGTAAAAACAACTGATTTTTGCAAACTTGCTGCATGAAGTCATCTGTCACGAGAAGACATCGTTTGCCCGACTCTGACGAGTAAGATTTTAGCTCGTCTTCTGTAGGTAGTGAATCTTGAAATCGAATATTTTGAATGGTTCTTTCCATGTCATTGTAGACATCTTGCCAGACGGCGTAACAGTAAATAATCAGGTTGGGTGGCGGATCAAACGTGGTATCGGCTTGTTTTAAGAGTCGAGCAGTCCAAAACGTTTTTCCGCTCGAAGTTCCACCTAACACTGATATGGTAGCTGGTGTGTGAAAAGGTATCAGGCACTTCTTTTCTTCCATGTTATCTCTACCGCTGTCGACCTCGGAACTGATCTGAATGACTACCGGTCAAAGTTATTTATACACAACAAAGATATGATTGGAATTGAACTACTTTATATTTTTTTATTTTTTTACAAGCACGGTAATATTTTTAAAAATCAATACAAGGAGTGCTCACATGAGTGCAGTATTTGAAGTAGTTACAAATGAAGCTAGTGACAAAGGCGTCATTCCATTGTAATTCATTGACATCAAACTGATGGACAATCTGGTTCAATCTTAAATGATCTTTAAATATACAAAGTAAAAAATACAAGCAGTAAAACCCACAGCCCTTGGAATCTGTAGATTGTAACTGTTGAATATTGCGAGTGTAAGAACCGACGTAGGACTTTAAATAACGATCGAATACAACGTCAACCGGTTCTGCCAAACTGTCAAACAGTTCTGCTCTGTTGTTTCCTCGGAGATACATAGCAATCCAGTGGCGTGGAATCGTTGATTTGGCTCAAAGGGCAAACGTTGACGAAGTAATGTTTCTGAACGCTAGTCTGATAAGGGGGTAGAGTGAAGAGGTTCAAAGTTTCTGGCACCAGCTCTTCGAATTCTTTATCGTTCAACAGAGCCATGATTACTTTTAACTAAAGATATCGTCTTCTTTCACCGGGGTACACTTGAGCACTTTTGCCGTCTTGGAAGGTGTGGCGTTGATGTTGTCAGTTCGACGAATTTTCTTCGTAGTGACGCATTTGACTCCTGCCTTTCGTTTTAAAGCCTTCACCCTCTTGCCTTGAGCCTCTGCCCTGTCAACCTCGCTCTGGGATTCGGAAGTCATTTGAACGACCATCTTAGATGCATCTGACCGTTGCGCTGTTTGTGCTGCTGCTGCTGCTGCTGTCGGTCGATGGGGTTGGATCACCATCCTTTGTAATTTCCCGTTGACTAGTCTAGACGACCTCTTTTTGTCAAAGTAATGTTTAAACTTGGCGTAGTCGGGAAAGTACAGCGGACGGGAAGACGAATCCATGGTCACAATACTCCTACTACTCCACGAAAGGATAACGTCTCAAATGAAGTGTGGCGTAGGTCTCCTCCATTAAGAATGAAGGCATGGAGGTATTTGCCGACTTTAAATACAACTCGATATTGTCGGTTTCTTTCAATTTGATACGAATGTTAAATTCGGTACCAAAAGTGTACGAGGGTCCCTGTCTCAGATCGATACGTCTCAATAAGGCCAGTTGAGTTTCCCCCACCAACGAACTGTCGCCTAAGTTGCATAACACGTCCACGTAGGGGTCACCACCGGCGATATTTGTCCGATTAAGCTTTCCAAAATTGAGCTCGACCAAAGACACCGTCCAGAATCCGTCGAAGGTTAACCTTTGATTTAATTTGACGCGGAAGTGATAAGGAGAATTCTCCGGAAAGGCTGTCGTTTTGGAAACGGTGCTTTTCAGAAAGATGTACTTTTCCATTGTGTATTTTTTTTAATTTTTATTTTAGAGGTCTTTCAGTTCGCTCTCTTCTACGTAGGAATCAAAAGACGAAGGCCAGCCGAGCCAACGTACGAGAGCGTAGGTTTTCCCTTTCACTTTTTTTCTCTTCAGAATTTTCTCCACCTGCCACAAGACATCCGCAGCTTTGTCGACCTTCTGCAGTTCGCTCGCGTAAAAGCTGCCTTCCAGGGGTTCGTCGTGAAAATCTTTCAGCTTGTACTGAGGGAAGGTTTGTTTCTTGTAACGTTGGGCCACTTTAAACAGTTCTTCCGTCCACTTGAGATCGAGTTCCTTGCTGAAAGGTTTCCTGAGGTATGAGATGCGAACCAGGTCGCCCAATTTAAATAAGTATTTCTTGATGACGGGTTTGACTTTTCTCAGAGGTTCCAGATAGACGTGATTCCACACTTTCACTTCGTTGGTTTTATCGACATCTGCCGGAGAGAGACGTGGTAGAGAAGAATGTAGGGTATGATTATAATTGGATACTAAATCCGCCAGAACGTCCAGATAATGTTTGGTGTTATTGTGGGTCATGTATCTGGTGATCAGCGATTTCAGTGTTCTGTTGAAACGTTCCACGTAATTACTTTTGATGTTTTCGTTGCGAGCTATGGTGAGTTTTATCTTTTGTTTTTGTAAAAACATCTTGAACGCGCCCTTAAATTCGCTTCCACCATCTACTCTCACTTTCTCGGGACGTCGCTGCTCGAGGATTTGTTTGAAAGCTTTCAAGACGGTTTCTGGTTTCTTATCGTTTAACGGAAGGGCGAATGCAAAGCGGCTCAGTATGTCGATGGCCACCAGCAAGTATCTCACACCATCGTTCCACTTCGTAAACCTAGACAGGTCGGCCAAATCCACGTCAAACATTTCGTGGATAGAATTCACTCTGACTTTCATTCGTTTGAAACGGTATCTGACGGGTTTGTGTAAACTGTAAGCATCTTGATTGTTGACAAACCGTCTGACACCCCTCGCTGGAACTTTCAATTGACCTTTCAACACCTTTTTGAGTTTACCCGGACCCCAAAACGCCCCCGGATTTCTGGGAGTGAAATAATAATCTTCCAGTACTTTGTCAGAAGTTATCTCTCTCGAGCTCATCGTGTAATGATAGAATATAAAGGATGATGTTTCGTTTTATATCATTGTCATCTATGCGTGTCTGAAGATGAAATACAAAACAAAACAAATTTTCGACATTGATTTTTATTTTCAATATCATACTTAAAATAAACAAACAAACATAACGAGAAAACATCTCACCATTCGGCTGTCAAAAGGTTATTTTTCTAAAAATGTACATTCACATTCTTTTGTCTAACTTTAACATTTTCTCGACCCGTTCTTTCAATCCCTCCTTCCATTGAGACGTTTTAAATTGAGAGTCACGATAGTCTTTGCATCGATACGGGACCAAGTTAAAGTCCCTCACATCTCGAAAACTCGGGTCTTCTAGCAGCAGTTTTCTCCAGCTTTCGTGCACCTCTACATCGTCTACGTCGGATAATGTCATGTTAAAGTATTTCTCCACCAGTTGTTGTTCAGACATGTTGCAGGTGTGGTCCCGTTCACCTTCCGCATCGAACATGCACCCGAAACACAGTTCACGAGACAGTCGTTTGATTATCTTGGTGACTTGAATACAGTAGCATAAAGTCAACAGGTTTTCCACGAGTTTCATCTTCTCCGCCATAGCGACCTCGTCCGCGGACAGTGCCCAGCGAGATTTCTTGATGATGACTCGCTTCGTGACGTTGAATTCGTCTTCAAACTTGCGCTTGGCATCCTTCACGCATTCGTCTCGACTTGGAAACCATTCGTGAGATTGACGAATGACTGCCTCGTTTAGGGTGTGCGGCATTTTCACGACCTGCTTCCAGCAATAGAAAGTAGATTTGTCTTTTCTTCCCACTCTGTTTAAAGATAGAATGACTGAATTTAGAATTTCTGCGACAGCTCTTTGATATTTATTTATTTTATTCTTTAAAAACCAAAAAGTGACAAATACCAGCATTAACAAATTAAAAGGCAATATCTATGTCGAGTGAATACTAAAACTATGATTAACAACTTAAAAGAAATTAGCTATGTTAATTGTAAATCAAAATGGAGTGAACACTAACCTTGTTTCCATGATACAGTAACCGTGTTTTTTCTGACACAACTCGAGTCTCTGAAGGTACAGGATGAAATGCGTGTGATTTAAGCGCAATGACGAGCATGACACTATTCTATTATTTCAAATTCATTGGTTGGTTGGTTAGTTTGTTGATCACGTGTTCATGAAAACCTTTGATGATTGGATCTACATGAAAAAAAACATTTCATTGGTTGTTGAGTGGGTGTTTATGTAGTATATTTATGGGTTGAATACTATTCAAACTCTCTCTGATAACCTTTCTGTTATCTCTTGTTCATAATACATCCGACAAAGAAAGACAAACACGCATGAAAAGAACACATTATTCTTTTATTCTAACTTTTATTCACACTGAGTAACAGACATATTATTTATTTACATTATATCAAATCAATTCACTGACTATGCATTGTTTCATCAATTTATGATACGTAAATGAATACTTTCATGATCTCATCATATGATCGCAATCAATTTGGCCTCCAATCGTTCCTTCCTACTGGAAGTTAAAAAATGTCTGTTCAAGTCATCAACATTCTCATAAGGCAGGTTTTGAATGTCCAGGAAGTCAACTCCAGTAGAATTCTTTTGTGTCCTCGCCTCTTCAAGGATGTTGCCATGGGACACAGCTTCTAAAGCATCGTCAAAGTACATCAATGCACGTTCATCCGGCTCCATCATCAAACACTGATGATTGCGTTGCGATGGGTGATTTATCTCACACCCATAACAATTACTATTGCACAATTCATTCACTTTGACACATAGGCGGTCCAAGTAAAGCTTTTCAAGGACCATTTCAAATTGTTCTCTGTTTGATCGAAGATTATGATTTGGTTCGGGAATACTCACTTCCCGGACGCTAATAGTGAAAGGTCCTGTTAATATATCCGCTGATGTGCTATTCCGTTGACGATGAGTTCTCAGGGTTCTCTCCAAAGATCGACATCCAGCAAGATAAGCAGCAAGGAGAGATCGTCTCGATTGTGCCCCATCTCGGATAAGTTCTCCTCTTCCCCCTCTCACCCTGTAGTGGTAGGAAGTTGCTCGTCCACTCATCCTGTTTATAGAAAAAAACATTTTTTAAATTTTTTTTTAAACTTTATATCCTGGACATTTTTTTTTTCTGTATGAGTTTTGATTTTTTTTATCAAACATATTTTGTTACTCTCAAACATATTTCTAGTGTTTTATTTTATTTGTTTGTTTTTTGTTTGTTTTTTCTTTTGATAAAATCTATTTTCAGTTTTATGTCAAACCAATTTTTTTATGTGTTGATGTCAAACCTATTTTGTTTCTGCCATTTTTTTTCTAGCTTTCATTACTAACTGTTTTTAAATTTTTTATTTCACAACATATTTTTCCGAAAGTATTTTTAAAAACAACAAAAATGAAATGTGTTTACTACCTTTCACGTGTCGAGGAACACTCCAGAGGTTTCATCATTTCGTGGATGTGGTCATTGTTTGCTAGACGATCTCATTTTTCTCATATTTTCTTGGAATGGTGAATGTTAGTTACAAAGTTCTAAGTAGGGTTGAATCCATAGGGTCGAGATTCGATGCCATCTGCCAGCAAGTATCGCTTATCATCTTGAGGAGTTAAACCCAATTTGGTCACTTTGACTGTCAAGAGTGTGTTATGAATGGATCGAATTTGATGAAATGTTGCCATGTTTTGTTGGTGTTTAAAAAGACAATCTTTAAACATCCGGTGACGCAGATGGTT
Source organism: Haliotis cracherodii (assembly GCF_022045235.1). NCBI lineage: Eukaryota > Metazoa > Mollusca > Gastropoda > Lepetellida > Haliotidae > Haliotis > Haliotis cracherodii. The sequence continues at coordinate 2,241,137 of NW_027266267.1, forward strand.
TCGGACAAAAGCTTTCTGCACACCTTTAGCAGTGCGTTTCTCTACCCTTTCACCGGGAGTTTTGTCAAAAATAAAACTATAGTTTTTGGGACGAAGTCCGACAAACTCTCTGATGGTTTTGCCATCCACTTCATCTTTCATCAAACCGATGACTTTGTGTCTTTCCATGGAATGAAGTGGGTGGTCTACAGGATAGTTTGAGGTGTCAAAGAGGTGGGTGTTAGCTGACATAAAGTCTTGAGGATCGCGGACAGGAGTACCCACGGGGGACCAGATTTGATAAAACAAGCTATCCGTGTCTGTCATGAGGACCCTGACATTGTCACTATCGTATTCCTTCAACATGACATTGTAGTGAAAGTCATAAAGAAGTCTTTTTGCGTGTTCCAAAATGGTGAAGCCAACGGCGACGGTTTGGTTCAAAGTCACAGACACCTTTTCCATGCTCACCACGACCAAATTTTCCGAAAAGATGTTTACACTTTTGAAATTGGGTTTTGATGAAAACCGTCGCAGTCTTTCCTCGGTCGCAATTAATTCAATTTGTTTGTAATTTCTTACATTTTGCAACTGTTTCCCATACACGGCATTTGAGAGCAGTTTAAACAAATCTTTCGAAAAGTCATCCGTGGCTTCTTTTCGTTTCTGAGTGTTAAAGTCAATGTAGGGCTTCATCCATTTGGACTGAGTAAATTTCAAAACTTTGTGTACTTTTTTCAGTTTCAAACCCAATTGTAAATATTGCTGCAAAGTAGCAAAGTAAATTATATAATTTTCTTTGTCTTTCAATGTGCCAAAAAGTTTGGTTCCCGTGGCTTTCACCCCTTTGATACCAAGCTCTGCGAGCAATTCTCTATGATAGGGGGACATATCTTCAAAGGGAATGCTTTCTTTGGTGGGAGCGAGGGGCAGAGACTGATGGACAGAATGAAGGTGACGTTGATATTCCAAATCACACTCTACAATGTAACCCACGCTACCTTCGGGGTCGAGTTGCAACCAATCAATAGACTCTATTTCCGTTTCGTCTACCCAGTCAAAATGACCTTGAGGTAAAGGACAACTCATGGCTGCACCATACAAATTGTTAATGTCAAAGTACATCAGGTGAGATTCGGGTTTGGACGGGTCGAAATCGGACATGTGTTTGTTATTGGCTTGAGCGTGGCGATGATTGATACTCGCCACGCCTCCTCTCACTGCGTTTGAGACAAAGTTATACATATCTGGATCAGTCATAAGATCTAAGCTCACCCCTGTCATCAAAAGACAAGCATCCATGGCCATCCCCGGGAGAGTAAAGTACTGACACGGGTCCAATCTGTAGTAGCTCAGACACATGTCACGGGATGCTTCGAACACATCGGTCAAAATCAAAGTGTCTACGGCAACGTACAATTCCATGAACTGTCTCACCGATGTAATTTTGAAAGTCTCCCAAATGTGACGGGCGAAGGCATAGTCTCGTTCAGAAATGGTGTCTTCCGATAAGGAAGAATAAAAGTCGTCACGACTCGGAAATTCTGTTCGATCTAATTTTTCAAAACTATCCACATACTCATAAAAGTAGGGTAACTTTCGAGTCAGCAATGCCACATGTTCGGGAAAGTTCTTTGCCAAATAGACAAATTCTTCTTCTCCTTTGCTTCTCAAATTGTTGGCCAAATTTTGTAAGCTGGTGTTTAAAAATTTGAAACTGTCCAAGAAACGAAGTTGGTCTATTTGAAACATGATGAAGTGTTCCGAATTTTGACCTATGCACGTCAACTTTCGATCGGCAAACAGTTCTGCTGCTTGAAGAATCAAATGATTGTCATACCTCGAAGCATTGTGACAAATGACATTGACAAATTTGGCTTCGTTGTAGTTGACGTTGCAGTAATTGTGACAAAGACCCCTGACTCGACCCGTCAAATGATCATGATCGATGTGTCGCTCATTCTTCTGTACTTTCTCCCCGCAAAGATAGCAATGGGTTTTCGAAACAAAAGCTAACTTTTCCTCATCTGTTAATGTCATGGGCACGGGATGATTTAAGATGTCCATGATTTGATCTTAATCCTCCAAAAGATGCGTCATGAAATGCTCTGAAGCCCATTCCCCGCTATAGGTTCTCAATGGAAACGAGTACATGTCGGGTTCCCGACATACAATTTGATAACTGTAACCGCAGGGAATGTGCTCATGGACGTGGTGGTGACTTCCTCTCCTCCCCGGTGTCTCATTATGTTCTAAAGGTGACAACACGGATTCAAAATCGCAGTAGATCACAAAGGGGACTTTGACTGTTTTGGCATAGTGGCCCAACCCAAATGTTCGAAAAGCTTTGTTTGGTTCAGGCATTTTAATTCGCTGTGCTTTGTGATAACAGTAGGGGGTATGCCTTTGTAGTCTGTCTTCAGTGGTGAAAGACCACAAACATTTTCGACAAATGAATTTGCTGTGACAGTCTCCGGTTTTTCTGATCAAAGCTGGCAAACTTGAGATCAGAACATAATGAGACAGTGGGGGTTCGTCTTCCTCCTCTACTTCTTGAGTTAACAGGAGGAGATCGATGTGACGCTCTTTGGGTACTTCGGACGTTATTGAACTGATTCGTAATGGAAAGATGACATGCTGTTGGTTCTCATCTTCGTCAAAACCATAGACATTGATACTTACATTGTTTGTTTTTTCAAATTTTGAAATATGACTGAGACTCATAGGAAATTCACACCCTTTCAAATCCAACTCGTGTAGTTTGTCCTTGTAGTGACTCACTTGTTCTCTGACTAGTTGAGACTGAACGGGGAACAGATGAGCCAAAACGCAATAGGCAAAACAGAGGTTGCCGTCCACATTTTTAATGTCTAACAGGCAGTGTTTTTTCTCTAACGAAGGGGGGAGGGGAAGATATGAACTTCCGCGAAAGGGTTGAAATTTGACCACGGATAATTTCACGCTCAACACAGTTTCAAAGTTTAAGTTTGAACTATCTCCTTCGTAATTGTCCATTAGTTTCATGATTGTATTTATGACTTCAGTGTACAACGCATCCAAATCATCAGCTTGGGTGGCTGGAGACATTTTGGTTCTAAAGTAAGGCTCACTAAATGTAGTCAGACCATCAGAGTTTGTTTTGCTGAATCTAAATTGGGTACAAAGTCCCCATTTAATACTATGTTTTGTTTCAATTTCTGTTTTCAAGTGATGAATCATGTCAGGTTGAATTTTCACAAAATAATAGTAGGGATCATTTCCCTCTTGGCCCTGAGGAATAAAATCAAATCCCCTGACATTTTCATTTATTGCTTGTCTGGAACATGACTGTTGATTATCTACATTTGTTTTCCTACGTTTAGCTGCCGCCCCTCCACCACTTAGTTGATTTGAATGGGTTTGTCTCCTGTGTTTAGTGAGATCTTTCACAGATGGGAAAGTGGTCGAACATGTATGACAAGTAAAAGTAAAGGTAGAAGTAGAAGTAGATGGTTGTGGATCTTTGTGTTGACTTTTTATGTGTCTGTGTAAGCTATCACTACGGTTGAATGATTTGGAACATATTTGACAATCAAAATGTTTGGAAGCTGGGCCACAATTTCTCTGATGTCTAACAATGTTCTGTTTGTTGCTGTAGGATTTTTGACAAAACTCACATGTATACACAGGTGTTGTAAATGGGGTAGACATTATTTTGTTTTTACATAAAGTCTAGCAAACAATGTTCTTGGAATACTTTTTATCTTTCTGAAATAAATAATTAAAAATAAATAAAAATAGATTGGTATGTCTGTGTAGACTAATGAAGCCAACATGATGATTTCACAATTATAATACATCCTCAGATAATGGGTTTTTTAAAAATTGAAACTATGATATGAAATACCTGTAATAACATAAAACGTATAATTAAAATACATTTTTTAAAAAGATATGGTCTATTAATAAAAAAAAATTAAACTCTTACCTTCACACAGAAAATATATCTCTCCCAAATTGAGACCAAAAAGTTCTGTGGTATAGAGAATAAGCACAATGTTCATTCATGAACCAAGAGAGACCAAATGCAGTATTTTAGGTCACAACACTGTTATTTATAGGGTAAAAAAACCAGGTGTATTCAAATTACAGTAGGGCTGGAGTAATGGTAACTAGAGACGGTCTCAGAAACGCCCTTGTTTTTCAAGTATTTCCTTTCACAACAGTTGTGTTTACACAAGTGTTTCCTTTCAACTGTGCTGGGGAGGGAATCAGTCGTCCATCTCAACAGCAGAGGAAAAAAATATTGAACTTGTTCTGTGTGTCTAAAACGTTCTGCTTTAATGCAATTAAAACCACTGGCTTGTTTATCTATATAACACATGCGGGTTAAGGGTGACTCTTTTAGATTTGATTTTTGGGTTAGGAAGTATGTGAACTGAGCAATGCGGTCCACATGTTGGAATTGGTTTGGTTTAGACTCAAATTCACGATGTTATCACTACGATATAAATGATATAAATGATAACGATTTGAGAAAAAAAGACAGCTTCTGTTTTGGGTATTCTTTTTCCAAAGAGCTTCCATGAGTCGGTTGAGGTGGAACGAGTCATGGATGTGTGTACTGCTGACTCCTCCATGGTAAATGAAAAAAACTATCACCAACTCCTGCATTTATTCATATATTTTTTTTTCATATACATGTGACCTTTCTCAAACACTAACTGGAGACGGCCTTGTTGATATGAGTAGTTCCCTTTTCAAAACAGCCTCGTGTTTACAAGAGTGTTTTTCCTTTCAACTGTCCGGGAACGCCTTGTTGATACAACTGATAAAAAATAATCTGTAGCTTCATTCGAATAACAGTAAATGGTGACGTTTCTAACACGCCCTCGTTGATTTAAGTATTTCCTTTCAAAACAGCCTCGTGTTTACACGAGTGTTTTTCCTTTCAATTGTCCGGGAATGCCTTGTTGATACAACTGATAAAATCTAATCTGTACCTTCACTCACTCGACTAACAGTAACTGGAGACGTTTCAAATACGCGCTTTTTGATTTCAGTGTTTCCTTTCAAAACAATCTCGTGTTTACACAAGTGTTTTTCCATTCAACTGTCCGGAAATGCCTTGTTGATACAACTGATAAAAAATAATCTGAGTAACTGGAGACGTTTCAAATACGCGCTCGTTGATTTAAGTGTTTCCTTTCAAAACAATCTCGTGTTTACACAAGTGTTTTTCCTTTCAACTGTCCGGAAATGGTTTGTTGATACAACTGTTAAACGAGGTTATTGGTCAAGGTTATACGAGGTCATTGATCGCATGACAACAACATCAACACCCCCCACCCCCCCAAGGTCAAGGTTATGTGACGTCATCAGTCACGTGAGGTTACTAGGTGCACTTGTGACGTCATCAAATGTGGATGTGTGGATGGATACTTATCACTTATCTACTACTAGCCCAACCTTCTGTTCTTTTAATTGAAAATTTCTATACTATGAACGCATATAGTGGTAATATACTGTCAATTTTTGGGTACCGATTTTAACGTTACTTATAAATTGGGATAAAATCTGAAAGAACTTGGTTTCAACAGGCCAAATGACACTTTCGGGATTGTTATAGGTCATTCTTCTTTATTATCACCAAATCTGAAAAATGTCGTCAGGACATTTTGGATGACAATCATTCAATGTCCCAGAAAAGGAACCGGTGTGGTTATCAAAATTGATAGCTGTGTTGGAACTTTTTAGATACACATAAACAAAATTATACTAGAATGTATTGTCCTGAGCCACAGCAGATCTCACCACGGACATAACGGGTTCTGGGGGCACGGGTGGCCCAGTCGTCTAAGGCGCCGCGATTCGCTGTGCAGAGTTGCGTCCTTTGGACACGCCAGAAACCTATGATTGTGGGTTCGAATCCCGGTTCGCCCCAATTATGTTTCTAGGTTTGTCAGCACCATACCCGTGCTCGTGGGTTTCACCGAAGTGGTAAACGTCTGAGACCTGCATCACTTCAGGCTTTCCTCCCACATAAAGCTGACACGCCGCGATATAACTGGAATACTGTTAAAATCGGCGTTAAACCCAACTCACTCACTCACTTACTGATGACGTGTTCTGAGTTACAATGGACAATGTTACAGGTAAACATTGCGGAGTTATGCCCCCTTTTGGTATGTGTACGTGTAGCCCCCTCACTCGTGTTTTCACTTGTTAACTTTATTTTCGCCACATAAAAAGAGTACGTTTTCTTAAACATAATCGTGCAATTCTAACATATCTGTCATGATGTTCGGATATAAGAGGGGCGGTCTGGTAGCCTGGTGGTTTAAGTGTTCGCTCGTCACGCCGAAGACCCGGGTTCGATTCCCGACATGGGTACAATGTGTGAAGCGCATTTCTGGTACCCCCCGCCGTGATATTGCTGGAATATTGCTAAACGCGGCGTAAAACCATACTCACTCACTCACTCGGATATAAGACATATAAGATATATATTTTGTTCGCTCACAGTTAACATAAAGCTGTCAAATAAAACATTTCGTCGCACTGTACTTTATCTATGAACGATCAAATGTAGCAGAATGTAAATGTTGTGTATTTCAACCTACGTTTCTTTCAATTTAGGTAAATAATTGAGTTAAGTATGGTAATAGCTCCTTAAACTAGCCAGAGCACTCTCTACTACTTCTTTTCCCCCTCTTGGTGATAAAGCTACAGGTAGTTCCTCTATCCTGGTGAAGCAGGGCATAATCAACAGCTCTGTTCCACTCAACAATACGCAGACGGGACGTACCCGAGATCGACCACGCCCAGGGCAACAACGTGTGACAACAGCCAGGGAAGATTGTGCGATTGTGCGTCGGCGACTTTGCGCTGCTAGTCTACTTGCCCGTCGTCCTCACGGTTCCCGACTCCTGTAAGTTTGATGTGGAGTTACCAGTAACCAAAGTGATTTCCGATGCAATTCCCCAATTTGACTTATACCAAATTATAACATTTGGATCTGGGAAAGGAACTCCCCTGCAAACCACGTATCGTTAAGGTATGACAAAGATCATGCACTGAGCTAATACAATTTATTTTCACTAAAACTATTCAAGGCAAACATAAACAAACAACGACAATACATCCAGTGGTACCCATTATATCAAGAAAATATCATTGTATTTCGGGTATAACATGCATTTCAAACGTATCTCTAATAAGCATTGGTCACTATTGAATAAAGGATACCATTTAAAGTTGTTGTATTTTTTCATTTTGGTAAATGTAAAAAAGTTTGTCATTGTCACCTTTGTGACAAACACATCTAGCTGGCGTCTCTACAGCAACACAACCATAACAGTAGGCCGTGTATGTAATTAAGTAAATTAACTAAACAATGTTTATAGCTTTTGTATATGAAGTGTTGCATACCGCGAGGACATTATCCTAGAAGCACGAGCATTAAATATTAACAACAATCATTATACACTAAACTACATTACCAATACTCAAGATAGCAGTCACACGGCTTATATACGCTGTTGATCTTGATCCCCACACTGTCACTTGTATCAGTGCCATTAGATCGGGAAACGACGGTGGTCAGACGCAAAGAAGTGGTCAGGTGAAATAGGGTTTAACGTCGCGTCCAAGATTATTGCTCTTATATAGCGACGTGCATGCACGTACATGTGTGTGGCTGCTTGTACTAGTCCAAACTGATGTCGATTTATAGTGCTAGCCCATTGAGTGACCATGCCGCAGTTAAACATGAACACCCCACTAAGACACAGTATACTGTATCCTAGCCGACCAGTCCTTGTTTTAGCCCCTTAATGCCGTGCGCCAGGCAGCTAAACAACAATTAGAACCTTTAAACGTCTTTGGGTTTGGCGATTGTATGACGCGGCTGGCGACGCTCTATCACGAGACCACGGAGGCGGTCTCAGCAGCAAAGACTCTGCAATAGGTTAACAGCCATGTCTCAACAAAGTAACGATCATTTTTTATATCAACCCAGGTTAGAAAAATGTAAATCCAATGTGCTCTGAATCGTTTGATAGTGTAAAGTGGTGAGCTCCGTGTGAAAAGTCAGTTTGATCTTCAACTTTTAAGAACAATTTTATTATAATAGGTGTTTCATAGCGTGATTTCTATTTTTTTGTGACTGAACAAATTTACAAGTGAAAAAACAAACAAGCTATATTCCAGCACATGACACAAAATATGTTTATATGATGACAATGAAACAAATATTCAATAAAGGGAGGAATTCGGACTAAATCGTTATATATCTGTTAGTTGACAACTAGTTATAATGATCAGTTCGTCTCACACCCCATGCCAGATCACGCATGTAATATACTTCACTGGACAGTTTGTCTCCGTTATACTTAAACGAAATTAGGGGCGAACTGTTTTTCTGTAAAAATAATGACTGAAATAGCATTCGCTTATTCTAATGTTTTGAGTAGTTTGGCTGGAAGGAGTAAGCGGTAATAGCATATCAAGAGAAAATATGTAAATAGCATAGCATGTTAAAATATAAGAATTTAATAGAACAATAAATGAACCGTGTTAGGTTCAGTTCTACGACGCCAATCTCAAGACATCACATTTTCCTGCCGTTCTATAATAACGTCATATGTACAGAAGCACCCTATTAGTGCTCAGTTGTGTCCATAATTTTTGGAATACACACTAATGGTGGAATTATTTTCGCTTGGTCCAAAACATGCTCTAATATATGCGAAGAAACACAACTTACAAATACTATGTTTACAGAATGGTAGACAGTTCTGTAATATTTTTCAAACTATTTGACGATTTACATATTCGAACATTTAAATATACTTCAGGACTTTTACACTAAGCACCCATCGCGTATGTAAGGATATGTGTAGCACTGAGCTTTTAATTCACAACTAGCTTTTTGTTTTACGAGACTGAAAAACTCAATAGTGTTATTTATATATTCATTATTTAATCAATTTTTAAGACATCTTGAGGACAACTTTTGAGTCTCATTGCGAAGAACACTGATGTGTAATGTACTGAGGATGATTGTGCCTACATATTTATAGACGAGCCCGGTTTTACATTCGCAGGGCATGTATGTATATGTCACAGCGAAAAAAAATGTCACGGCAGTGGAGATAAAGACTTGTACGGCCCAGCCGACTGCTCCGTCTCCATACATGTTCTACTGACGTCTGAAATCATCGTCCCTTCTTGGTCAGCTGCAGAGGTGATGATTCTGTCAAGAGCTTCCAGGTGAAGCAGCTTCGTGTTGGTGTGTGTTTGTGTTTCCCCTGCATAATTCCTCACGTAACTGATGGAGCATGGTTGAATGCCAGTTTGTTCTGACATCATCTTCACAGCTTCCTGTACTCGAGGTGAACTGTACAGGTTGGGGATGTTATCTGTGTCCTTGAACTCCCGGTCATACTCATCCAGGTATGTCAGGACCAGGTGGTAGGACGGGGCTGAAACACGATACATTTAATCAGCACAGGCGGAATTTCACAACCCTCTATAGAATGCTTTAATGACCTACAGAAAACATCCTAGCTCATCCGACTGATCATGTGTGGATACATATTTTCAAAGGAGTGACCTTGACCGCTTACATTCGCCAATCTGAAGTCTCCTTTCTACACCATACATGGAATACGTCATTTCAGAATTATATAACCTGAACAGATAAATGATCAATTGTTTGATAGGTATTTCTTAAAAGTTAATTTGGAAGTAATTTATTGATCTATTATTTAACAAAATTAATTAAACCAAATATACAACATGTTTGAGACATGTGCAAGTGCTCAATTAACCTCCGCGTTAATCTGGATCTCTCTCAATCACATTGCCCTTCCATATCATTTGTTAGAAACATTTAATTAGGAGGCATCATAGGTATGTTGTTTGGTTTTCAGCAGGCGCAGCATGCTGTACAACGAGAAAAAAAGTCAGCTAACTTGAGATAGGTAACACAGTTACAGGAAAATAGGGAAACCCTGTACTGCGACGTACGAATTCACATGGGACCTTTTCATAGGTTTAAACTTACCGCCATCTCCCCCTAATCGTATGACAGCATCTATCTGACGTTTCAGTTCTTCATCCACAGTGATGCCATGATGGAGAACCAGCACAGCACATGACACGTCCTTCCATTCCTCTTGTTGAGATAGGCCGCCTTTCACATCCATAATTTTAGTTATCTTGAAACAAACAAATGTATATATGCTCTTAAAAAATCCTATACATCAAGATTGCAACAAAAACGGGTTGAAAGACGTCCGGGGTAGGTGGAAAGTCAGTAACGATTATGGCCTCCTCGAGCTGCTATCACCTCCAAGTCCGAATAACAGTCCAGGGGATGTTCTGCCATTCCTCCTCCAGCGCCACCATAGTTCCTGAAATGTATGTAGCGGTGGTTGACGTCGACGGACACGAAGATCCAGCACGTCCAACAGATGTTCAAGAGGGGACATGTCTTGCGAGTGGGTAGTTGCAGGATCTCGTCTCGGTAGCGTAGACCATTCAGAGCACCATCCGCTCTCACAAGTGCTGTCCGGTGACTCATCTGTAAACAGAACACGTCTCCATCTTGCTTGAGGCCATGTGACTCTCTGACGCCACCACTGCAGACGTTCAAGGACGTGATGCGCCTAAGGATGTCACGCCGTACAGGTCTCCAGGCTGGAATACCGGCTGCTCTCAGACGATTTCGAACATTCTGATCCGATATTTGACGCAGTCCCGGTACTTGTGAGGCTGTTGACGTCGCCTTGGTGAAACGGTCCCGCAGGTGTCGTGTCCGGCTGTAGCGATCTTGGCCAGGCGTTGTAACGCGAGGTCGTCTTGACCCTGGCCTGTCTCGAACGTTGCCGGTGGTGTTGTAACGTCTCCACAAGTTAGAGATGGTCAATTTGGTCACACCCATCACCTGCGCCACATGCTGTTGTGTTTCACCCGCTTGCAGTCGGCCGTTGCGTTGATGCGTTGTGCTTCTGATAGATGTGGCCTTTTTCTGATTTGTGTCAGCAGCCATTGTCCTTGCCTTGCTGACAGAGGAATTGTCACGACAGTTCAGAAAATTGCATGCTGCACGTTTATGGCATTGCAGCTGCGTTTGGGTGACTTGCTTAGTCGCGACGTCACAACATGACTTTTCGGGCAATATGCATGTTTACTCGATAATTTATTAAAATTTAATGATGACTTCAAAAATTAAATTAAATTTCTACCATACAAAATTGATCGGGACCGGTGTCATCAAATTTATGCATGTACAGTTTCATTTTTTGAAGAGTATATGAATCTCAGAAGATTTTGAAGAATGATTATATTAAAGTGTTTACATGTCTATTCGTCTATGAATGCACAATGTCGTGCTTACCCGGGCATCAAAGCGTACCTTGCCTGATGCAATAGCTTCAATATTCTCCGTTCTGAAATCACTGGATTCAAATATTCCTGGCATGTCAATAATCCAGTGATTTCCGTATTGTGAAGATTGGAGCTGTAAAATAAAGGTTTAAACATGATTATAGTGGAGTCCACTGATCCCTTTCACACATGCAATGTAAATTTCTTATGAAAACTTCGAGCGTGCAACACTCCGTTATGAAATGAACCAGATTATGATATCTTTACAATCAATTGAAAAAACAAAAATATTTATGTTACAGTAACACTTTTGGCATGTTGGCAAGATAAACATCATGAATGTTTATGGATTCGAATTCAATGAATTCGTTTCAGAAACGTAAAATGCAGGTATATGTCATTATTGTTGTAAATACTTTCTAGTGATGTAACAGGTTATTATACTGTTAATAAATACCTAAAAGTTATGTGAAAAAATAACACAATATATATTTCATTGTATGAATATATGTTAATGAAATTAACATGTGGAGATTTAACAGTCAGAAGAATTTGGGATTGTTGAAGATTTGTTCCAGGGAAAGTACATACAGTGCTAGTAAATGAACTGTCGAAATTTCGAACTGAGAAGTAGTTGGAAAGTTCGTCAGGATCCTTCAGTGCTGATCTCAGGCCATTACAAAAGGAGGACTTTCCAGCACGGCCAGGGCCAAATATCAAGATCTTCGCACGTATCAGCTTCCCTTTCTTGTCATACCTGTGTTTAAGCAATTTCTTGCAGAGTCGTTTAACCTCCTGCATAGTGTGTAACTGAAAGGAAAATAAGATGCAAATGTTGAACATATATTAGTTACACAGACAGCTCTTCAGCCATATGCAAGAGTTTGATTACTATATATTCTATTCTGTTATGTTTCGAACAATGATTTGTCTACTGATACCTGCGATGTCCGCCTTCTTTGTTCTGTCCTCTTTGGTCGCCATGAAACGTACTGAAAATGTAGACCCAAGATTTATACGTAGGTTGGCTGGGTTGTCAAGTCAGTAGATGTTAACTAGTGTGTAATCATACATTTTATTCCCTTGTCTCTCGAATACCTTTACCTTCTAAAACCATATGAACTAAAGAGCAGAAAAAAATGTGTGAGAGTGTACCTAACATGTTCAAAATATAAAGGAGTATCTACCTTAGAGGCTCACCATTAACAGGAGTATCTATCTTAGAGGTTCACCATTAACAGGAGTATCTACCTTAGAGGCTCACCATTAACAGGCGTATCTACCTTAGAGGCTCACCATTAACAGGAGTATCTACCTTAGAGGTTCACCATTAAAAGGAGTATCTACCTTAGAGGTTCACCATTAACAGGCGTATCTACCTTAGAGGCTCACCATTAACAGGAGTATCTACCTTAGAGGCTCACCATTAACAGGCGTATCTACCTTAGAGGCTCACCATTAACCGGAGAGTTTCCCCGATAGGTTCGCTATACACAGGAGAGTTTACCTGACAGGTTCACTATATACAGGAAAGTTTACCTGACATGTTCACTATATACAGGAGAGTGTACCGGCCATGTTCACTATATACAAGGGGTGTCTACCTCATAGATTCACGGTGTACAGGAGAGTTTACCAGACAGGTTCACTATATACACAACAATTACATGGACAGCCCTACAACAACCCAGTCCTACATATGTAGCTGTGTTTAATGCTGTGACCTACTACACGCATGTACACGCTATATCTGCATGTAAACTCTCCTCACTATTGGGCAATTGATTTCTGACACATGCTTACATGTAAATATACCAGTGTGCAGCATTACTGGCATGGCCGAGAAATAATTGTTACGATTTGGCTTAGTATTTCGCTGCAATGAAGATGCAACAGCACAGATACATTTGTACAAAAGAAAACAATATAGGTATAATATATCATCAATATAAACATAACTACACTTCACGAAGGTGTGCTTTTTTCTGACAAAGAGATGCAGTTTGTTCCCTCAAAAACGTGTTCAGATGCACATTACAAGATCAACACGACTGAATCCGGATACAACAACATTTGCAAAAGTATTAGTGCTTAATGTTAATATCATCATTATTTAATAGTGTGGTAGTGTTTCATATTCTAGTGTTTTAAACTTTATGCATCTGAGTAACAAGTTATTTAATGATGTTAATGCATGGATTCCCTACACATCAATAATCATGACGTCTTGAACAAAAAATGTAAATTTGAGAATTATAAGCAATGATTCAATACAAGAATACGATCGGAGCGCCAGCAGTGGCTATTACGAGTTATGTCCCTCCTACTGATAAATCAGATTCCGCCTCTCATATCACTTGCATTTTCATTTGCTTCAAACAAAATGGCGGCGCCCAGTCAAAACGATCTCGTCTCTAACCAAGATTTATATCGTAGTATGACATGTCTTACCTTGCAACCTTGTGGGGGCCCGGGGTAGAATGTAACCCCAGCATCCCATTGCTGGTCGTGAAAGGTCGGGGAACCAGTTTGCCGTGGGCTGCTTTCCTGTGTCGGCAGCGAACGGGAGTCTGGTGGTTGAGGGCACTGGCTCAAAGAGTAGCATCCTGTAACTGTATTTGTGATGAGTTGGGTTAGTTCTCAAACAATAATCAGAAAAGTAAGGGAGTTCTTACTTTACTTAGAAAGAGCAAAGTCGAGGTTATCATGAGGCGTACTGAGAAGTACAGCACCATTCGTCTTCAAATTACAGTTTTCCACTCAGATCACAGTTGAAATCCCCTGTTACCTTGACATGTTCACGCCGCTCGGAAAGACCCTGACGTTTTTTGCATGAAATCAGAAAGTGAATGGGACAACCGTCTCCGTGACACTTTTGGATGAACGTACGCACAAGCAATAAAGAATTTGGCAGCAAGAAAGGAAATGTATTCTGTACTGCGAGATGACGTTACATCACGTAGCTGGACAATGCTTTTTTAAACACATACACGGTGATACCATGTGCAGATTCTCCTGCATTGAATTGATATCCTTGGAGGTCTCTTTCAATTTAATCGTTGATGTTGGTTTCTCTGAAACACAAAACCTGAACCACACCAACAAATTTATCTTTCTTCATATCTTCAAAATGAGTATTGAGTGAGTGAGTTAGCGAGTTGGGTTTAACGCCGCTTATAACAGTATTCCAGTTATATCGCGGCGTGTCAAGTTAATGTGGGAGGAAAGCCCGAAGTGATGCAGGTCTCAGACGTTTACCACTTCGATGAAACCCATGAGAATGGGTATGGTGCTGACAAATCTTGAAACATAATCGGGGCGAACCGGAATTCGAACCCACAATCATAGGTTTCTGGCGTGCCCAAGGGAAGCAACTCTGCACAGCGAATCGCGGCGCCTTAAGGCGATGGACCACCCGTGCCCCCAAGTATTGAGTGATCATCTCTTGACAGATAATTGGACATAGCAATCAAACTGGGCGTAACGTTGACTCACGAATCTTCAATGGGAGCTCATAATGTTTTGAGACGCTTGTAGATTTATTTGATCAGATGTGGACATGAGAGAATGTTCCTCCTTCCAAGTTCGCTTGGGTTGAACCCTGTCTGACCATTATAATCAGGATCTAGGTGTTCCACAAGGCAAATGCGCCCTTGAACAATTTGAATACTTCACTTCACTTCAGATAACAGGGAAAGGATGAAAACACCCAAACACTTTCACGCTTAGGTAAGCGTTTTATGTGTGTGTCCGACCTGAACAGATTAAGCAACACTTGTAACAAATGTGTAGCTTGTGAGAGACTGTCACTGTTTTAACACAGAGTCTGCCTGTCCACCTCGTGGGGGGTGGGGGTGGGGGGGTGGGGGGGGGAGTGAGTGTCGTAAGTGTCATGGTGTACGTAGATTAAGAGAGTTATACAATATATACTAGCCACATAAAGAAACTGTGCACGGAGAAAATATAGATATAAGGGCACACCGTCCACATATGAAATATAGGTTTGAACACAGCAATTATTGGAGACATTCAAGCGCTCATGCACGTGCCATGCGATATGACGTCATTGATGGGGGCCTATGGACGTGCAATGTGTTACTGCATGTGCATCCTGTGCAGCTGTACACAGCATGTGCAACTCAAAATTCGCTGTCACTTTGGAAAGCATGATCTGTGGTCATTCAAAAGTTCAAAACTTCTCAGGCGCAGACACAAGCATATCACAAGCAAATCATGCCAAGATTGACAGCTGCACAACGTCATGAAGCCATTGGAATGATCCGAGCGGGAATGAGGCAACAACAGGTGGCAACACATTTCCAATGCCATCGTAACACGATATCAGCATTGGTGAGGTGTTATCAGAACACAAATGACGTTGCCGACCACCCACGTTCAGGACGTCCCCGAGTAACGACGCCAAGACAGGACAGATGGATTCGACTTACACATCTCCGACACAGGTTCCAAACGGCAGTAACGACGTCCCAGACAATTCCTGGACTGCGCCGTATCCATCCCAACACTGTCAGGAATCGTTTACGTCAGTACGGGATTCGACCACGACGCCCTGCCTGACGCACCGTCATCGCGTCAACCGTCTAAGATGGTGTCGAAATCATGTTCGCCAACCTCGAATATGGTGGAGAAATGTTGTCTTTACAGATGAATCGAGGCTCAACATTTCCCATAGTGACGGGCGCCAACGTGACTACCGGCGTTTGGGATAACGTTATGCACGCAACTGTATTGTGGAGAGGAATCGTTTTGGAGGTGGCTCTGTGATGATTTGGGGTGGGATAACAGCACGGCACCGAACCCCTTTGGTTGTTGTTCAGGGCAATCTCACCGGTGTTGGCTACACAGATCAGATTCTGAGGCCTGTGGTCATTCCTTTCCTGCAACGTCATGGCCCGGGATTGACATTTCAACAGGACAACGCTCGTCCTCACACGGCTAGGGTCCCAATAGATTTCCTTCACCATAACAATACCATGTTACTGCTATGGCCTGCAAATTCTCCAGATCTCTCCCCAATAGAGCATGTGTGGGATGAAATGGAGCGCCGTCTGCGTCGTCTTCCACATCCTCCAGATAACGTCCGTGACTTGGGACAGGATTTGAGGAGGATATGGCAAGCCATTCCCCAGGCCTTCCATGCCCATTTGGTGGACTCCATGCGTCGCCGATGCACTGCTGTGATTCACGCACAGGGTGGTCATACCCGTTATTGACTTTGTGACTTTGTCGTTTGACCCCCTACTCCATTTTGATCTTCTGACGTCATCGTAACAAATGTTGTTCAGGTCCCGTTCACATTTTCTAATGGTCCGATCATGCAGCTGCTACAGCGTCTGCATCATTTTGTTCTTGCTGTGTTGTATTTCAATCCAGAATATATTTTCTCCGTGCACAGTTTCTTTATGTGGCTAGTATAGTTGTAAGTTTTGTCATTTTTTCCGCAATATTTATATAATAGTTAACTGTGGTAATAGTCTTCATTGTGTTATATTAAGTTAAATGTAAGGTGCTGTATTCAATCAGTCTCACATGTGAAGCTCGCAGCTATCTATAAAATTACATTACATCCTCAGAGCATAGTCAGTATTATCTATCTGTACGTGTCTCAGCCTCTATCGCAATGACCGCTTGTCAAACGTTTGCTGATACGTCCAACTCATATCAATATTTTCGGACTACTTCATCAATTATTATTATTATTCTCGGCGCACGAACTCAAATTTTCTTATCAAGCTGATAATTGAACATGCATTAAATTCGTGACAAGTCAAGGTATCTATACTATATATACTGGCTAGCCCCGGGGGTACCTCACTGTCGAGAAATCCCCAATAAAGGAGCTGGCCATAGACACTTTGTTTGGTTTCTTTGAAGGTAAGTCATGTTCACTTTACTATTTCTCAAAATTCATAAGGTAAATTGTTTTATAATTCGTATCGTATGTTGAGCAATATTATCAGCTGTAAAGGTGTTTAAACTTATGTTATTGACCGTGTATAACTGCAAATATGTTAAGTGGGTTGTATCTATTTGACGGACTTATCTGTCAAATGTACAGCATATATTGAATATCAAACATGTTCTGAGTAATCATTTAGTTAATCTGTTAGCGATGTGCAAATAACATAGGTTACTCTCTTGTACTTACATAGGTCTGAGCATAATGCATTTGTAACACAGCTTCAGCAAACATGTCTACATTACGAGCAATGCCTAAAATGTACATATATCCATACATTATACCATTCAGTGATGTGAATGGACATTTGTTAATGGGCCCGTTAACTCAGTGTATGTGGATGCTATCAGATACAGTTTGTTTGCTGCGGTAGTTTAGATAAACTATAGATATGGCCTTCAAGTATAACATATACCAGCATAAAACAATAAATGATATATGTTCAGAAGTTACAGCCAACGCATGTTTTTATTTATATTTAAATCTGCGTACATTCGATACCGATATTGGGTTTAACTAGGTTTATATGTAAATAAGACATACTTTATGGCAGTCCCATTTAGCAAGGCGTAATCATAATTAGGAGTGGCTGAAAATAAGTGTCACATAAGATTATGTAAGCTTTGTTCACAGGTATCTTTGTAGACTGACTTTAATATTGTTTTTTGCAATTGATTGTTTTATCACTTAGCCCATGATACATCGGTATATCATGACATTTACACTCTTATGTATAATCATTGTTCAATATCACGCACTATTGTGGTAACTGCGTATGCTTCTTTCATAGAAACTGTAAATGTTCTATATGACTTTGTACTTTATATGTAAAAATAGTTCTTATTTTAAATGTGAATGGACTGTCGAGAAGTACCCAATAAAGGAGCTGGCCATAGACACTGTTTGGTTTCTCTGAAGGTGATGCCCGATCCCGAGCTAATTCTAGATATTGTGACGGTTTGAATACGAAAGTGTCAAACCATCATACAAAGCTGAAGAGAAAGAGATTCGATTTGATTCTGAAGTGAAACGAGCTAAACGTCGATACAACAGTGACAGGATAGCAGAACTTGTGTGAAGGAAATAAGAACGAATTCTGGAAGCAGATCGGGAAAGTTGGTCTGGGACAGAAGAGACTACAGAATATTGCTATGGAGGTGAGGTTACCAGACGGGGCACTGGGATCTGACTTCGGAGCTGCCACATGTCAAGTATGATTCAGCTCCGAGGTCTGACTTGAAGGTTCGATTCTGTCGAAGTTTATTATCTCACTTTATGTTTCTTCTTCTATATGGAGCTCTCTCCCTGTTCATATAAGGAAAATTAGGTGGGATATATATTAATCAAAATACCAAAGTCGTTTTTCTCCGACCTCATCAAAGACAGATAACCAGCTATGACGTCAACAAAAATTGTGTCAATGTTTAGGTAATTCATTACATTTAATGATAAGGCTGTTCTTCATTAGTGATGGTGCAACATTAGCCAAGTTACAGTTACACAATCAGGTGAGTACCATTTCAAAATATCTTATGTTTTGTTTCATACATTCACTTATACAGTTTCAATATCGCTGTATGTGTTGAAATAGTTTGATTCCTTGTGAACAAAACATCACGAAAATATATTGTAAAAGAATGACTAAGTCGTCTTATGATAGTAGTATAACTGTCATGGTAGATTATCAGTTATTAGAAGAATATAGATTGAAGTTGATTTGTATTATTTTCTTAGAAAAGATTTGTTATGAACATGACGTCAGATTATTATCTGGCTGTAAGAAAATGTTTATTCATCAGAAGCCTATGATTGCATAATTTGTTTTGGGTAAACAGTACCTGACTGCCATGCGCGTTTAACGCATGCGCAGACATACTGTATTAAAATAGGAATGAAAAAACAGTTGTTAATGTTATCTATTGGATTCGTTTGAATCAGGTGAGGAATCAATGCATAGAAAACACATTCCCCTTGTCCCACAAATCATATAGATCATGTTGTATGTTTTGATGTATGTATCAACACACAGTAAGTTTGGAATTTAAGATTTAGAAGTCAGCAAGCCCGTCATCAGCAAAACGTCTGTTCGTTGCCGCCAAAGTTGTGAGTCCTAGATCGATGCTATTATATCGAAAATTTTGTCATAGCATGCTAGTTTAGACATGAGATGGAGGAGAAATAGTTCTTTGATAGTTTTTGCATGGAATGCTGTGTCGTTGATGCCTTTGCACAAGGTAATTTTGTCAGAATGGTATTTTAGCGGGCTATCTAAGTTGTTTAGCGGAACGCTGAGTAGGTCTATGCAGGGAGTAACGTCCCTTGGCTGTCTTGCTCACACAATTCAGACAAGGGACTCGCCGGATGATGAACAATCCTCCCGATAACAACCAACAGATTCACCTCAGAAAGTGATGATTCTGAATGCATAATGCCACATCAGTGTGACTGTTGGTGGTTTTATTATGACAGTAATCAAGTCTGAATGAATTTATGCCAAAGCACTGTGACCGACGCTGACTATACAAATCTGAATGACTTTTGTGGTTTACTGCAGAAACATAATTGACTTTGATTTAAACAGTATTTTATTTTCATTAATGTTCAGATTTTACATTAAATAGCATTACAAAATGGAAAAAGGATTAGCAAACAGGCCATAAAGGCCTATATTAATGCTTCTCCTAATAATGTACATCATACATGTAGATTGTAATGAAGTCTATAGAGCAGACATTAATGAGTGACACAACATGAAATAAAATGGAATGCAAGATACCAAATGCATTTTATATTCTTAAGTTGACACATAACTTACGTAAAGCGGTTTGTTTCAATGATGTAATTGTGAACTGATTTTATAATGTATTCATTGTCTGAGGAAGATGAATCTTCATTGCCGTGGAATATAGTATGTATGCTGAGCTGGTTAACAAAAAAGTATTTATCAATTCTAAACTTGGCATAGTGTGGACAAGATAGAGAAAAGCATCTTCTCTATTTAGGCCACATGGACAGATGGGATTATCAATCAGAAATCTGTCAAATAAATGTGATTTTAAATCACCACAACCTAGCCTAAGTCTAGATAAAATCACCTGACATTGCCACTGGCCATAACTAGCAAAAGATGTAAAATGTGCAGTAAGCTTAGTTTCTCTAGAAATTAATGCTTAAACCGAGATAAGGAATCTACATTTCTAATATTAATATCAAGTGCATTCCAAGCCTGTATAACAGATGGCAAAAAAGATCGATTATACTGGGATAAGCGTCCAGTACTGGTCTGGAAGTCAATGTCGTCTGTCGGACAGTGAAAATAAACCTGTTTCCCTATAAAGTTTTTTGTGACTGGTTCATCTTACTGCTCCACATATTGTTTGTAGAGCATCCAAGTGTAAATTTTCTAATAGTCTTACTTGTTCATTATTACAATTATCCCAAATATTATCACAATAATCAAAAATAGGTAAAATAAAAGATTTGTACATGGTTTCGAGCGTTCTTTGATTTAGACGGTATTTCAGGCTACGCAAAACAATTAATTAATGGGCTCACTTTACGTACAATATATTCAATGTGTTTGTGCCATTTTCCATCTTCCTGGAATACAAGTCCTACTTCACTTACTTCAGGTATAAGAATATCATTCATTCGCAGAGGTAATTTAGGACTAGGATTAATTTTAGTGAAAATAACATGGCTTCCGTTTTGGAAGGACTAAATTTCACCTGCCATTTACTTGCCCAGTTTGATAAACATTCTAAATTACTATTCAATATAGCGGCTGTGGATTCAGTATCTTCAATAATTAGAAATAAAGATGTATCATCAGCAAAAAGTTTAATATTACTCGTTATCCCATGAGTCAGATCATTAATATAAATAAGGAATAACAGAGGTCCTAAAACTGAGCCCTGTGGCACTCCGGCTAGAACAGGTTTATAATTTGACATAAAGAGATTATTTACTACAGACTGTTGTCTATTACAAAGATAACTTCCAAACCAGTCCAGAAGATTATCCCCTATCCCTGTTGACTTTAATTTAACTAATAAGCCTTCATGCCAGACACGATCAAACGCCTTACTTATATCGCAAAATATGGCGCGAACTTCCTTTCCATCATCCAAGGCTTTGGAGATCACGTGATATAATTCAGTTAGCTGATAAACAGTTGAATCTCCAGGTTTGAATCCCGATTATGAAGTGGTTATGATATCATTATACAAGTAAAAATTGTAGACATGCTTAAATACGCATTTTTCAAATACCTTAGAAAGAGAAGTTGTCAGGGCTAATGGTCTATAATTATTACAGTCATGAACACTACCTTTTTTATGGATTGGAACAATAAGAGATGTTTTCCATTGACAAGGAAAGGAGGAAAGTCGTAGCAATAAATTGAACAGTAAAGTAATGGGAGCACATAGAGGTATAGCTAGTTTTTTTATTAGCATATTACCAATATTATCTGGACCTTTAGCTTTGGTAGTATTTAGACTTAATAAAATATCATGGACTTCTTTTTCAGACAAGAGCAAGTCGTTAAGTTTATTTACCGGCTCATGTAAGTTATTAGTTTTCTTCTCAGGTTTTTCAACTTGGGCTTGTTGAATAAAGAAGTCATTAAAAGCCTCAGCAATATCACTGGGATGATCAACAACGTCTCCATTAATCATAATAGGAGGGGATTGTGTATTTAAATTTATTTTATGCTCTTTGAATTTTTTAATTAAGCGCCACCATGATTTAGTACCACATTCTGAATGAATAGTATCATCTAATTACAAATCATAAGCGCGCTTAGCTTTCCTTACTTCAGTAATAACTTTGTTCCATGCTAATCTGAAGCAGTCCCAATCAATCTGTAAATTTCTTCTTTTAGCAGTTGATTTCTATTCCTCATCAGCTTTCGCAAGTGGCCATTCATCCAAGAATAATCCCCTGGTCGTACAACCACTTCTTTTTGGGGTATGTACAGATCTATCAACTGTAATATTTTTGAAGTAAATAGTGAAATAGACACGTCAATATCAGTGTGGTCAATAATACTTCCCCAATCAGTGGCAGCAATACAATCACTTAGGCCACTGTAGTAAGCATGGTTATAATCATATATAAATCGCTTAAAAGATTCCTTACGTGCCTTTCCAAACCTGAGGGAAACGAATACTGGACTATGATCAGTGCATACTGGAGGAAGAACACCTGATTCATTTACAATGCTATAAACAGTGGTAAAGATGAGATCAAGCAAAGTACTAGTAGTATCAGTTACTCGTGTAGGTTCAGCAACAAGTTGTATTAGGTTGTAAAATAATTGTAAATATTCAATTTTGTCTAGTATATTAGCATTAAAGTCACCTACTACAATCATTTTAGAGTATCAATTAAGTCCCAGTAGTAGTTCCCGAGATCCCTTCTATAGAATGTACCAATCAACATTGACATAATTGACTTTAGATACTCTTCCTCCATGACATTCTTCTGAGATTTTACTAAGTTGTTTAGGTCTTGCAAACACCACTTTATGCTAGTTCCTCTTCTTACTTGATCAAATTTCAATTTGTGATATGTACCAATGAAATGTCATATAATCAATAAGTAAGATATTTTTTCCAAAAACATTATTTGTTTTGCTTCATTAGCATAAAGAAATATAATACTGATCAGCCATAACATAGTTGCTGAACAAATATAAAATGCACTAATACCCTGAATGTTTTCCTACTATAAATACAGCTCACTTAACAAAAGTTGTAGTTTCACCTTAGTAGACAAATGACATTGATATTTTTTCTGTACTTTATTTAGGTGTTTTCTATGGATGCCATTAGTCGTATGCACCAATTTGGGACAATTGTATTCTGTTTCATATTCCCATGAAACTACACTGTCCAGATATAACAAGTACTGATGCTGTTCCAAACTAATCTTATAATCTCATCAGGGCCAAATGCCAAAGCACAAAGCCAATGACTTTCCATTTTTTCTGAGTGAGAATGCTGTTTTGCCACTTTTAGCAATATTGCAACGATATCATGGTGGGTGACACCAGCAATAAGATTCACATATTTGTACCCATGTTTTGAATCGAACTTGTGAACAATGCATGCCCACAGATATCAGTTTTAGGAGGATATTTACAACTAAAATAACACAGAATATTACAACAGCTATCTGATATGCACAGGCTAACATTAATAACTAGAAACAAGACATGAAGAAAATTCTAGATACCTTCAGCAACCTTCAAATTTCTTGGTATTTTCAAGATAATTTTTTTAGGTGTTTCACACTTAAGTGAACAAAATGGGAAGGTTTCCGGAAGGTTTCCAGAAGACGGAAACCTACACTTTTTTGCTGTGATGAACGCTGATGTTGTTCAGGATATTACTTACTTGACTTATCGGATGACAGGATTTCCACCACCTTTTTATGTTTCCAGTGTCTTGCCAAGTCGGCGGCTGTCATGCCTTCGTTGTCTTTGGCGTTTATGTCCATCTTCTTCAGTGAGAGGATAAACTCCACCTTCTGCCTATCTCCTCTCATGCTGGCCAAGTGAAGAATATTTCGACCTTCACCGTCCACCAGTGTCGGATTGGCTCCTCCTTTCTTCACAAGGAACTTCATGACAGTGAAATGACTATTCTCTATTGAAGCTCTTAATGGTGTAACCCCGTTCGATCCGGCGCCGTTCACATCCAGCCAATCCATGGCGGCCCTGACTGTTTGCAGGTCTCCGAAACGGCAGGCATTTATGAATTGGTCACGACTTGTGTCTCTTCGAGCCTCTATAACAGAAAAATGCTCTTTGAACACATGCATGTGGAATTTACATTCTAATATAGTCAATGTCCTAAAGCCATTATAGTTTTGTCTCCCTGCTAATAGGCTTGCACATCTCTGATGACGTTTTCCTTTCATGTTGTTTTCTATTCATTACGAACATGCTTCTCCTTCTGCTCTCACTTTGAAAATGAGTAAATCTCAAACAAATAATAGTAGAACAAATTGTAGGATACACAACTTGATTCAGTGATATTGTGTTCTGTTCTTTTCAAATACACCAGAGGCCAAGTGAAAATCGACAGTAAACGACCTGTGAAATTCAGAGCGAATGTCTCGTTTTCAACGATATTTCATGAATTGAGGATAGATGGGCAGACAGACAGACATGTGTAATTGGTGTATGATGATATACATCAACTAAGCCAGCGAGCCTGACCACCCGATCCCGTTAGTCGCCTCTTACGACAAGCATAGTAGCCTTTTACAGCAAGCATGGGTTGCTGAAGACCTAGTCTACACTGGGCAGCCTAGTGGTTAAAGCTGGTGTCCTCCTCCGTTATATTGCTGGAATGTTGCTAAAAGTGGCGTCAAATCATACTCACTCACTAACCACAATTTTATGATAATAAGTACATATGATGTTACTCTGTGGACTCCCATTTATGTTGTCACAACGTTATGGGCTGACGTCTATGGTTAGAAGATGATAAACATAACGTGTAATGCGAAAAATTGTATGTGATGCATTATCCTCATACGAAGAAGATAGGTGGAAACTGGGAGAGAATCTGGTCTGATACAGGTCAGTTCACTCTTAACTTATACAACATGTTTTATGTAAACTAGCACAAATGTATCCTCATAAGATCATAATCGGGGCGAATCCGGGATTCGAACTCATTGCCATCGGATAACATTTGTAAGGGTAAGGCAACAGTGACCCTAGGATATTATTTGGTGGGAATCCAAAGAGAATAACTGTAACTATTATTTTGAGAGAGCGTGTGATCAGCCTGCATTTGATTATATATGTAATGCATATACTTTGTAATTGTTTTTATGATTAAGATAATTAGTAAGTAATAGTTTTAACTAGATGATATATGAACATGAAGATGGTCACGCAAAGAACGTTTCGGTTTGCATTCAGGTGTAAAACATATTGAGCAATAATTATAATGTTACAAATCATGTAACTTCATACATACGCATCGAAGATGGCGGCACTTCCGTTTCCGGTGGCGCGCGCATCCAAGATGGCGACATTTCCGTTTCCGGGAGGCGTGCGCACCTCCAAGAGGACGCCACATCAGGTTCCGGGGAGGAGGCGGCCATAAGAAGCGCTCGTAAAATATCAAAATATCAAAATTAAAAGAAGCGCACGTTAAATCCTTAATGTCCATTTCTTTCTTTTTTTAAAGGGTAGTCAGGTGACTTTTGGAGGGTAGTCAAAGCAATGGATGCACGCGTTCTTTCGGGAGAGATGGGTGGCCCTGAAAAGGGCCGTTTCAGAGAAGAAGTAGATTACTTCCTCTCCCACAAAGGGACTGTGCTACAAAGGCACGGATGGTCTGACATCTGTCCTTCAGGACAATGTTACAGTAGATGCACTGAAATGTGCCATCACGTGCCCTTGTGCCATGCACATAGACTAGCAGGCACCCTTTGCACTTGTTGCATTGCCATGGAGGAATTTGTTCCAAATCCCAGCGGCACCCTTTGTACAGTGGCAAAGGGTGCGCAACTGGAACCAGCTCCAAATCATCATTTTCATCATTAGTCTGCATGCTGATGATGATCTCATGGAATGCAGTCTGAGTGGCTTCACAAAAAGAACTCACACACTCACTGCATTCTATGAAATCAACCATGTATACAACTGTGTCTCTATACAACTGTATGAAGTGCCAGACCGACAGTCACAGTTACCTACCCTGAAGTGACATGTACCGAGTGCCACACTCAAGGTCACCCCCACTAATTCTGTCCGAAGATAAGCAGTCAAGATAAGCAGAAGACTCCCAAGGGCCCATGTTACAACTGCCAAGTCTTGGGTCATTTCGCTGCAGATTGCCCAGATCCCAGTCGAAAGAAAACTTCAGCAGCGCCGTCAATGTCGACACATGTGACACAAGTGCTTCATCTCATAGAAGCTATGCATATCCACGCCCGTGCTCTAAAAGAATGCATCGCACAACTCCATGCATCACACCACGTCTAGGGAAAAGAAAACGGGACAGAAGCCCCTCAAGAAAGCACCCTTCAAAGCACCAACGACGTCACCAGTCTGAGGAGGAGGAAGAGGTGGAGGATGAAGAAGATAGATCATCTGAACAAAGTGACTAACGCATGGGACATGCTACATGTACTTCATTGTTTTTTCCAGTTTCCAATCGTTTCCAGTTTCCAATCGTTTCCAGTGTTCCAGTTTTCCTACAGTTTCCTGCCGTTTCCAGTTTGTTTTCCAACGGCCCTTTTCAGGGCCTCCAATCTCTCAAACCAAAACAAAGAACCCACCTCCTCCTCCTCCTTCCTCCTACCAAATCCCTCCCTCCCTCCCTCCGCCACCTCCTCCCTCCACTACCACCACTTCTTTTTTTTTTTAAAAAAAGAAAAAAATGAACACGAAGGGTTTTACCTGCGCTTTTTTTAATTTTGATATTTTAACATTCTACGAGCGCTTCGTATGGCCGCCTCCTCCCCCGGAACCGGATATGGCGTCATCTAGGGCCCATCGGACATTCGAAACCTACCCCTTTACTCCAAATGGAATGAACTTAACTTGATCATATGTATGTGAGGCAAAAAACAATGTACTTTTATGTTAATTTAATTTGATGAAACTTAATTTACTGTGGAAATTTGACAGAAAAGAGTGACAAATTCGCTTTGAAAACAGGTATTCTGGTTCCCGTATCAATGTAGGACGTGTGATATGAGGAGACAAAGCCAAGCTTAAACAGTTTGATATCCTCTTCAATAAAAAAACAGTCGACAAAAACATATGATATTATATGACTGGACATTGTGATTGTCTCTGACGATTAGGTGTGCATTGTCTTATTACTGTGTGAATTATAAAACTGTTTATCACCTGGGTTTGGGGGGTCCTCTTGAGGCTGTAGTTCAACCGGAATAGAAAACAATTATTAAAAGACGAAACAGCTGTCCACGGTTTTGAGTGAAATGTATAGGTTGAATGTTAGTTGGTCAATCTGAATAATGGAAACACAGATGATGGCGTTTAAGAAATTGTTATGCTGCTGAATTGCAAAATATATGTGTGCCATTGTCTGCTATGAAAAAGTGACACGTTTCAAGCTCTCTGTTGTCTCATCAAGTTAAAATACATTCATAGTTGTTTCTACCCTTTTTTGACCTCTCCATTAAAATGTAACTGTATATGTCGCTGTTTCAAAATGTCTGCTGACTGACAACTGTTGATTTATTTCAGTGAATCTATACCTTCCTTCACAATTAATTATGTCAAAACCAACATATGCTGTTGTAATGCCTTTGTGACCCGAGTTACCGTACAGAATGTGACCAATGTCAAAGCATGTTTATAAATGCCAGAAACGTTATCATAATAGCAACCAACATGAGACATTTAACTGTTGTCAACGGGATCGATGGATACAACCTTACCTACGTTTACATATGCTGTCTTGTGTGTTGTTTTTAAACAACACTAGAAGATATATTTTATAACACTAGATATTGGTGACGCCATCTGCCATGCGATTTCCAAAATCTAAATTGGTCTAGACGGGTGTGACATGTCACTAAGTTTCAGTGCAGTCAGCAAAAGTTGATGATAGGCTGCTATCATTCTGCATGTAATGCAAACACCCCTCAAATTTACAATTGTTACTGCAACAATACAATTTGCATTTAGTGGCATGAATGATAATCTGCCGTGGCAGGGTTAGTTTTGTTTTGAAAGTCAAAGGCAGCATGGTTTGTGCCTGGTGCAAGATTTTGAGTTCTTTTCTTGGTGCGATGTACGTGAAAGTGTTTCCCAGGGGTTTTACAATACGAGAATAAAGCTTCAGGATGAACACTATGGATCTTGGATGGATAAGGCTAACTTAAAAAACCCTGGATGTGACAGTCGTTATAATAATTTAAAAGAAAGGACATCAGGTACCAATAGATGGAACAGATGCATTACTTGGGATATTTGTGAGATAAAGACTTAATTAGTGTTGTACGAGATAATTTACCTTCTCCCCTGGCTCACTATAAAGGTCAACCAATGCCTTGGTTATGGCTGTGTATCTCTCGGTATCCATGTGGAGGTATCCAGGTAAGGCCTTCCGTCTGGCTACAGTTTCTAAGCGCTCTAGCTTCTCCTTAAACAGCTTCTCATCCTTCCACGTGGACGCAGGTACAACTCCATATACGACATCAAGTGACACACCTGTCTTCTCCTTGATGAAACCCATGATGCTTCTCGTCAGTTGGGCATTGTACTCCACTGCATGCTCCTGTTTGCCTCCGTCCTCTACAAATGTCAGGATGTGCAGTGGTTGTGTGGCTCTAATGATAGCCACATCACAGATGGACATGTTAGGTAGTTTGCGACATTCAAACTTGCCAATATGAGCCATTTGATGTGCAATGTAGGCCCAACCATCATGTTGGTATAGAACGTTCTGGATTTCTCTTGAAATCACACCTACATCGTCACCGGGGTTCTGCAATAACACATCTACTTCGTCACTGGTGTTCTGCAAACTGAGCTCCAAATTCGCCTTTGCAGAGTGGGGAAATATTGTGTGACCTGAAACAATAAAACTATCATTAACATTTTACTGAGTGGATGGGTTGTTGAAAGTAAAAGATGATCAATATTAATATACAATGAGCTACACGTCTATAGTAGTCAATCGACACATGATCTTCTAAAAATCCAAGAAAAGGTCTTTCAAAACAAAAAAGAACAGTATGAACCTGTATATATGTTATTTGTAGACCATGAATACCTCAGACATTTGTGTGCAAATTAACAGTAATCTAAACACACACACAACAAGGAATGCCTTAGATAATAAATCTTGTGTGAAACATTGACTACACTAGTTCAGGTTTGGAATTCAAAGACAATAAACTAAATGGAAATCAGAATGCTGGAATTTCAATTATTAGTATTCAGTGGGAGAGAAATGATTGAACTTTTTGGACACAATTTGATTCTACAAATGTACAACCAGACACCCGATCACGACCATGTTCAGTTAAACCTAATGATACGAAAACCTAATGAATGTTTAAAACCAATGGAGTCATAGATCTGGACATTGGCAGAACATAAAACACACAGTTACAAATGGTTTCACCCGTCAATACACTTCAACATACGTCACATTAGACGATGATTGTAAAGGATTTTACCTTCTCCTACTAAAATGTCATGATTGTTATATGTTCATGTGTATTCAAATTAGGTCATGTCAAGTCTCGGGACTTGTTACATTCAGTAGGGATATATACTCCATAATAATTATTCCCCTTAGCTCGTAAGGTATTCTCTAATCAACTTACCAGGATCTGTTGCCCTCTTGAGGTCTGTCTGATTAAGTATTAAGTTTGTTTCGACTTGTTGGTCGCTGATTTCTTCTGTAATCACCTTCAATCTGTTAACAGGATGCTCCAAATGCTTCTTAGCAGATTGGGGAAATATTCTGTGACCTGAAAGAATAAAACTATCATAAACATGGTCACATGGTATGCTTATGTATCATAAAGATAGACCGTTCAAATCAAAAAAACAATCATGGGATATTTAATAGAAACATGAATTCCTCACCGTTTGTGTGGAGATTAACTGTAAGCTACGTGCAGAGGAAATCACTAGACAATCACCCTTGGATTTGTTATGATAATCCTTAATTCCTCCCAGCTCATTAATTATTTTCTAATAAATAAACCGACAAAACCTTTTCCATATCCAATAGAAATCCCTGCATAAAGCAGAGTCGATTGTATAATTCCGACTATATCATGAGCATGCGTTTATGAATAACTATCAAATAGTAATGATACCAGGTGTTCGCGAAAAGGCGAGCGTATCCTGGCCCACTGGTGGAACCTGTCACAAACACATGCAAAGGCAAGTCTATTGTTCACCTGAAATAAACATGAGAAACAAATGGTACAAGTCAAAATAGGGAATAGCATCAGTTTTGTCACTGATGCGTCAAATTTGGAAATGTCCTCCTCATGTCTAGCATAAACGTTTTTTAAAGCTTTACCGAGGCCTTGAATGTTGTAACCCTTATCAAACAACTTCTGAGCAAGAGTCGCATGACACTCTTTGAGATATTTGAAGAAAGAGCATGCTCGATTGTATTTTAAAAGTTATGAAGGCTGAAGCTGCTGGAATATTTCTTGACATGAATGGAAAGTTGACTGTTGGATAGTTGAAGTCATCCTACTTGTCTCCTATAATCCTAGTTCAGGTGGGTAAATCAGGGAATTGGCTATTTGATTGTTATTGAACGATGTTAGATCATCGATATACCTGAAGCTTATGTTAAACGTCTTGGCTAAATTACCTTGTTTTGAATGGCCAGTCAAAACAGAAATTCCGATTCATGTGCACAAAGAAACAGATCCGCAAGAAGGGGAGCACAGTTGGTGTCCCTGGGGATGCCTACTTCTTGGCTAAATGTCATACCAACAAATTCTATATAGATCCTACCAATGAGATGTTAAAAACTGATATAGTCGGAATCGTACAATCAATGTTTTTGGCAGATATTTCTTATGAATATGGAAAGGGTATTGCTGCTTTTATTTATGAACTCATATTTATTTATGACTGACCAGGTAAGATATTCTCTGAACAACTTACCAGGATCTGTTGCCCTCTTGAGGGCTGTCTGATCAAGTATTAATCTGCTTTCTTCGATGTCAATTGCCATGGAGGGGAAATCTGATATGGAACAAAACATAAGTTATTGCCAGAGATTTATTATGACCATGGAAAGGGTATTGCTACTTTTATTATGAACTCATATTCATTTATAACTGACAATGATCTGTATCCTTGTTAGGTTCTGTCTGATCCAGTATTAATCTGCTTTCGTCTTTGTCAATTGCCACGGAGGGGGAATCTGATATAGACAAAACATACGTTTGTGAATACAATGATAAACAGGTTGAATATATGTCATGAACATTCATAAACAGTAAATTCAATGACAGAGTTGATGCAAAGAATCTTAACAACGTCCCAAGTGATACACCAATGAAGTTCATGAATAATACCTGCATGAAGGGTCTCCTGGTCATCAGAACTTGACGTGGACTCATTTCCGTGGGCAAACAGGCTCTTTATGATTTCTTCATCAGACTGGTATGGACTTGATCCAAGAGAACTGCTGTCATCAGTTGACTCATCGTAAACCATCTGGGCTTCCTGAATATAATCTGAACGATGAATGTCACCAAAAGGAGTCTTGGATTCACCTGGCTCTTCGGACATGTCATCGTATATTATCGGGACTTCCTTCTTATCCCCCATGCTTCAAATGATTTCAAAATAAAGTAAGCATCTAAAACTTGTACAGGTTTACATTAATCTTTGTAACCATTCATTTTTGTCCATTCTGCGAATTTGACCGTTTTCAATCACGTGTGTTCTCGGTCCACGACTATCATAGAAAACAACACCTTCAACACACTTCACAGCCACCTCCAGAACAACTTTGTGACGTTCAGTTTGATGATTGTGAAATCTAATAGCAATCAGGTCAGGAGGGACAGCAGTGAACGTGTTCTCACTTCGATTCAATACTACACAGTCTTGTAGCATTGACTTGAGTTTTTTTTCTAATTTTTCCTTGGCCACTTTTAACTCAAATCCATGTACATCAGGAATAATTGTTTCATAGGGGTCAGTTTTCCCTGATTTCTTCTCACCTATTCCAAGATAGTAGGATCCGCCATCAGGAATCTTTGACATAGCAGTTAAGTTATCCTTTAATTTAAATTGATTCCACAGTTTCTCCACAAATGTGTCGGCATTTTGTTGTATCTTGTCAGTGTCCGGGTATTTAAAGCCTTTTAACTGAATGTGAATATTTTCATGTAACTGTTGACGGTCATTTGGTATTCCCTTAAGCACAGGCACAGAAGGTGTGCGCAACTGTGATCGCACTGTGAGTAGTTGTTGTGTTGTGGGGTTCACATTCTCGTAATCCTTCCCTAGCTTTGTATTGAAATCTGCAGTAGCTACACCTGTGACTGCTTCAATGCGTATGTGAATAAAATCAGCACTGTCTGCACAGTCCTCCAAGATATCCTGTAACCACTGACGTCTGTACGTGTTGGCGTAGACTTCTCCGGCTTCCAGCAGATCAGTCACTATACTGCCTACAACCTTGTCAAAGTAGTCCAGACATCTGTCCCAAGGTTCTGTTCCATTTACATGAACCAACAAAACACCACCACCACTGTTGCGTAATGCTGATAGTCTTTTAAGAAGTTTTTTGCGTGTCTCCTTCCTTTCTTCTGACTTCTTTAAATATATTGCCCGCTCTGTGTGGATTGAAAGTAGTTCGTGTTCAGCACTTTGTTTCCTGTAAAAAGTGTTAACCTTCTTGCATGCATCGCAACTGTGCATGTTTCTCAACACTCATGTAGAATTCACAACATCCGTGCATGTCCAGTAATAATCTGGTACAGACAATAGTCTGTAATGTTCACAACAGGTGTGTTTGGATCACAACAGTCATGCAAAGATCAATGCAGTCTTGTGTAAATGGTAGATCTCGTGATACAGATCCCGCTCTGTGTACATTAACAGTATCTCGGTGTTTTGTTGCCGGTATTTTGTTTTAACATTATTACACCAAGGGCAACCTTGCATGTTTCTCAATAATCTTGTAACATCCCAAACAGCGTTGCATGTCTGTTAACACGTTGGTGTACCCCACAATAGTTTCGTTGTGTTGGATTGTCACATTTCTCACGCTCAAAGCAGTGCAGTCTTGTGTCACTCAGGTTTTAACTGATTTGTCTGGCTTGATTCACTCGTCTTACACAATATTCTTGAATTATAACTATATGGACCAATGCCCTGAAACCAGAAACGTACACTGAGACAAACGCCGTGATGATGGTTCAGGTAAGTATTGACCCATTTGGGTTTGTTATTGAACTTGTCCTTCCCTGTATGAACCCGGATGCAAATTGATTCTATTGCTATTTTATAAGTCAAAGATATATTTTCAATAATTGAAACCTATAGTTGTTTGAGTCCCTATCAACACATGATAAACCTGGAAAAACGTGTAAGATGCACACGCGCACGCACGCACACGCACGCACGCACGCACGCACGCACGCACGCAAGCACGCACGCACGCACGCACTCACGCACACACACACTGTGATTTTATATATAAAAAGATATTTTGTCCCCTAAAATCTTACATGAAAATCAGAATGATGGTATTAAATAAGCATATATCTGGTTGTGTCGCTGTAGTTGAAAAATCTAATCTCAAAACAAAATCTGTTGTTCACATATTTATTTAATTGCTATGGCAACGTCCGTTTCAAAACATTTTTTTTCTGTACTAAGATAATCAGTTTCAGTGGAAGAGGCACATTTATACTTCCTGCTCCAGGCCTGCACGTGTACGGCCTGTAGATAAGGGACCTAGATTTCACAATGGAAATATTGAAACCAGTAACTAAAGTTATCCCATAATGTCATGGCAGCCCTACAACAACCAGGGCCTACACATGTAGCTGTGGGGAGCACTGGCACCTACTGACTCAACAACACAACAATTACATGGGCAGTCCTACAACAACCCAGTCCTACACATGTAGCTGTGGGGAGCACTGACACCTACTGACTCAACAACACAACAATTACATGGGCAGTCCTACAACAACCCAGTCCTACACATGTAGCTGTGGAAAGCACTGACACCTACTGACTCACCAACACATACTGTTTCAGAAATACAACACATATATAAGCAACTCAACAACAACTCTGTCTTATATATGTGGCGGCAAGTGACACTGACACCTACTGACTCACCAACACAACATTTGAATTCACATAGGAATCTAATCAACAACAGTTGGCTTTAACTATCACATGTATGCCTGCACGTCTTAAGCAGGCTTGTAGTGATTTACAAAAAAGTAAATATTTAGATGTTTTCATTGAGCAATAGTTTTGTTGGTTCATGCTGATTGATCTGTTTCACGCAAAGATTTCGGTTGTATTCACTGTTTTGACATAGAGACACAAAGACACAATCCAGCGCATTGTGGCAAATGTTTGAAGATGGTGACATCGATTCATGTGGCAACGTTCGAATGATAGAATTACTGACAACAAACCAATCCTTTAAACTGTAGGCAATACTGACACCTGATTCACCAACACGGCAATTGCATGGACTGCTCAACAAACCAGCACAATAGGGTCAGGGATAGGAATAGGGATGGGAATGGGATGGGGATGGGGATGGGGATAGGGATGGTGATGGGGATGGGGAAAGAGATAGGGATGGGAATAGGGATGGGAATAGGGATGGGGATGGGGATAGGGATAGGGATGGGGATGGGGATAGGGATGGGGATGGGGATAGGGATAGGGAGGGGGGTGGGGATAGGGATAGGGATGGGGATGGGAATAGGGATGGGGATGGGGATAGGGATAGGGAGGGGAATGGGGATAGGGATAGGGATGGGGATGGGAATAGGGATGGGGATGGGGATAGGGATAGGGATGGGAATGGGGATAGGGATAGGGATGGGGATGGGGATAGGGATAGGGATGGGGATGGGAATAGGGATGGGGATGGGGATAGGGATAGGGATGGGGATGGGGATAGGGATAGGGAGGGGGGTGGGGATAGGGATAGTGATGGGAATAGGAATGGGAATAGGGATGGGGATGGGGATGGGGATAGGGATAGGGATGGGGATAGGAACTGGGATGGGGACGGGAATGGGGATAGTGATAGGAATGGGGATGTCGATTGGGATTGAGATGGGGATATGGATGGGGATGGGAATAGGGATGGGGATAGGGATGGGATGGGGATGGGGATGGGAATAGTCATGGGAATAGGGATAGGCATAATGATAGGGATGGGGATGGGGATGGGGATGGGGATGCGGATAGGAATGGGAATGGGGATTGGGATGGGGATGGGGATGGGGATGGGAATAGGGATGGGGATAGAGACTGGGGTTGGGAAAGAGATTGGGATGGGGATGGGGATCGGGATGGAGATGGGGGTTGGGAAAGAGATTGGGATGGGGAGGAGATGGGATGGGGATGGGGATAGAGATGGGGGTGGAGAAAGAGATGGGGATGGGGAGGGGATCTGGATGGGGATGGGGATGGGATGTGGATGTCGATGGGGATGTGGATGGGGATGGGGATCGGATGGGGATGTGGATGGGGATGTGGATGGGGATGGGGATGGGAATGGGGATAAGGATAGGGATGGGATGGGGATGGAAATGATGATATGGATAGGAATGGGGATGGGGATGGGGGTAGGGATTAAAATGGGATTAGGAATAGGTGATGAGGATAGGGATGGGGACGGGGATAGGGATGATTATGGTGATAGGTATGGGGATAGGGATGGGAATGGGGATGGATATGGGGAAAGGGATAGAAATGGACATTGGGATGGGGATAGGGATAGGCATAGGGATAGGAACGGGGATGGGGACGGGAATGGGGATGGGGATATGAATGGTGATGGGAATGGGGATAGAGATGGGGATGGGGATGGGGAGAGGAATAGGGATGTCGATTGGGATGGAGATGGGGATATGGATGGGGATGGGGATAGGAATGAGGATAGGGATGGGCATGAAGTTGAGGATGGAGATGGGCATATGGATAGGGATGGGGATGTGATTGGGATTAGTATGGGGATAGGGATGGGGATAGGGATAGGGATAGGAAAATTGATGGGGATGGGGATAGGGACTGGAATGGAGATAGGGATGGGGATGGAGATGGTGATGGAGATGGGGATATTGATAGGGATGGAGATGGGGATAGACATGGAGATGGGGATAGGGATGGAGATCGGGGATAGGGATCGGGATCGGGATCAGGATGGGGATGTGATGGGGAAAGGGATAGGAATAGGAATGAGGATGGGGATGGGGATGGAGATGGGGATAGGGATAGGGAAAGGGATGGGGATGGGGTTGATCAGGATAGAGATGGGGATTTGGATGGGGATAGGGATGGGGATGGAGATGTGGATGGATACGGGGATATAGATAGGGATGGGGATTGGGATGGAGATGGGATGGGGATAGAGATGGGGATGGGGATAGAGATGGGGATGGGGATAATGATGGGGATGGGGATGGGGATGGAATGGAGATGTGGATGGAGATGGGGATATGGATAGGAATGGGGATGGGGTAGGGATTAGATTGGGAATAGGGATAGGTGACGGGGATAGGGATGAGGACGGGGATAGGGATGGGGATGGTGATAGGTATGGGGATAGGGATGGAAATGGGGATGGAGATGGGAAAAGGGATAGAAATGGACATTGGTATAGGGATAGGAACGGGGATGGAGACGGGAATGGGTATAGTGATAGGGATAGGAATGGTGATGGGGATGGGGATAGAGATAGTGATTTGGATAGGGATAAGGATAGGGATAGGAACGGGGATTGGAACGGGAATGGGGACAGTGATAGGAATGGTAATGGGGATGGGGATAGAGATGAGGATGGGAATAGGAATGGGGATGTCGATTGGGATGGAGATGGGGATATGGATGGGGATGGGGATAGGAATGGGGATAGGGATGGAGGAAGAAATGAGGATGGAGATGGGGATATGGATAGGGACGGTGATTGGGATTGGAATGGGGATAGGGATGGGGAAAGGGATGGGAATAGGGATAGGGATAGGGATGGGAATATTGATGGGGATATGAATGGTCATTGTGATGGGGATGGGGATAGGGATGGGGATGGGGATAGGGATGGGGATGGGGATAGGAATCGGGATGGGGATGGGAATAGGGATAGATATGGAGATGGTGATAGGTATGGGGATTGGGATGGAGATGGGGATGGGGACAGGGATAGGAACTGGGATGGGGACGGGAATGGGGATAGTGATAGGAATGGGGATGTCGATTGGGATTGAGATGGGGATATGGATGGGGATGGGGATAGGAATGGGGATAGGGATGGGGGTGGATATGAGGATGGAGATGGGGATGGAGATGGGGATATGGATTGGAAGGGGGATAGGGATGGTGATGGGGATAGGAATGGGGATAGGGATGTGGGTGGAGCTGAGGATGGAGATGGAGATGGAGATGGGGATATGGATTGGAATGGGGATAGGGATGGTGATGGTGATTGGGATTGGAATGGGGGTAGGGATGGGGAAAGGGATGAGGATAGGGATTGGAATGGAGATAGGGATGGAGATGGAGATGGTGATGGAGATGGGGATATTGATAGGTATGGAGATAGGGATAGAAATGGAGATGGGGATAGGGATGGAGATCGGGGTAGGGATAGGAATGGAGATGGGGATAGGGATCGGGATCGGGATCGGGATTGGGATAGTGATAGCGATGGGGATAGGGGTAGGGATGGGGAAAGGGATGGTAATGGGGATAGGAATGGTGATGGGGATAGGGATGGAGATAAGGATATGGATAGGGATGGGGATGGAGATGGGGATAGGGATATGGATAGGGATAAGGATGGGGGTGGAGATGGGGATAGGAATGGAGATAGGAATAGGGAGGGAGATTGGGATGGGGATAGGGATGGAGATGGAGATGGGGATGGGATAGGGATGGGGACGGGTATGGGGATGGGGATGGGACAGGGATTGGGATGGGGATAGGGATTGGGATAGGGATGGGGACGGGGATAGGGAGGGGGATGGTGATAGAGATGGGGATAGGGATTGGAATGGTAATGGGGATAGGGATAGATATGGGGATAGGGATTGGGATTGGGATGGGGATGGGGATTGGGATACAGATGGGGATAGTGATACAGATGGGGAAAGGGATGAGGATGGGGATAGGAATGGTGATTGGGATAGGGATAGGGATAGGGATAGAGATGGGGATAGGGATGGGGATGGGGATAGCGATGGTGATGGGGATAGGGATATGAATGGTGATTGTGATGGGGATGGGGATAGAGATGGGGATGGGGATAGGGATTAGGATGGGGATGGAGATGGGATAGGAGGGGACGGGGATTGAGATGGGGATGGGGATGGAGATGGGGATAGGGATAAGGAAAGGGATAGGGATGGGGATTGGGATAGCGATGGTGATGGGGATAGGGATTGTGATGGGGATAGAGATGGAGATGGTTAAAGGGATGGGGATTGGGATGGAGATGGGATAGGAGGGGACGGGGATTGAGATGGGGATGGGGATGGAGATGGGTATAGGGATAGGGATAGGGATAGGGAAAGGGATAGGGATAGGGATGGGGATTGGGATATAGATGTGATGGGGATAGGGATTGGGATGGGGATGGGGATTCGGATGGGGATGGGGATGGTGATGGGGATAGGGATGGGGATGGGGATGGTGATAGGGATTGGATAGAGATGGGAATAGTGATTGGTATGGGAACGGGATAGGGATATGAATGGTGATTGTGATGGGGATGGGGATAGGGATGGAGATGGTTATAGGGATGGGGATTGGGATGGAGATGGGATAGGAGGGGACGGGTATTGAAATGGCGATGGGGATGGAGATGGGGATAGGGATAGGGATAGGGATAGGGATAGCGATGGGGATGGGGTCGGCGACGGTGACGGGGATGGGTATAGGGATGTGGCTGGGGCTTGGGATTGGGATGGAGATGGGGAAAGAGATGGGGATTGGGATATGGGTGGGGATTGGAATGGAGATGGGGATAGGGAGGGGGGCGGTGAAGTGGATGGGCATGGGGATAATGATTGGGATGGGGATGGGGATAGTGATTGGGATGGGGATGGGGATAGGGATGGGGATTGCAATGGATATGGGGGTAGGGGTTGGGATGGGGATGCAGATGGGATAGGGACGGGGACGGGGGCTAGGACGCTTGGGCTAGGAATATGGATAGGGACAAGGAGAGAGATAGGGACACGGATATGGTTAGGTATAAAAATATAGGTAGAGACAGGGATAGGGATAGGGAT
Source organism: Haliotis cracherodii (assembly GCF_022045235.1). Taxonomy (NCBI): domain Eukaryota; kingdom Metazoa; phylum Mollusca; class Gastropoda; order Lepetellida; family Haliotidae; genus Haliotis; species Haliotis cracherodii. The sequence continues at coordinate 2,280,468 of NW_027266267.1, forward strand.
ATAGTTACGTTTAGGGATACGAATATGGATAGGGATAGGGATAAGAATAATGATAGGATTAGGAAAAGGGATAGGGATAGGAATGGGGACAGGCACAAGACAGGGACAGGGACAGGGATAGGAAAAGGAAAAGGAAAAGGAATAGGCATTGGGATAGGGATCGGGTTAGGGTTACGGATAGGGATAGGGACAAGGATAGTGACAGGGACAAGAATACGAATAGGGATAGGGATAGGGTTAAGAATAGGGATAGGAATATAGACTTGAACTGATATAGTCAATACAGGGGTCGCTTCACGCTAGATATTATAACCCCCTTTGGCCCTCCTACATCTCTATCAACAAGATGAACACCCACAACCTAATAGTGAGGGATACGTGAGCCAACAATTGGGCAAAATATGGCTCTAGTATTGTATTGGTAAATAATGAATGGGGCTTCTGTGCAAGGTGTTTGACAGGTGACTCGAGAACTCTGTACTTCTATTGAACATATTTGACTTCTATGTTAGGTAAGTTTGTACTGACAGGTTACTCAATTACTTTATTATTATTGAACGTACGTGCCTCTCTGTCAGATGCATTCGTGAAGATAATGTCTATTCCCTTTGCATAACAATGAAAGAAACATAGTTCATTCATAAACTTACCTCCTAAATTCCCTTGCTTTATCGATACTTCACGACCAAGAACACTGTCAGTGTAGTCTGTCCTCCAACGCCCTGCGCCGTACACTGAGCCAGGCACACCTTACTTACTTACTTATATTGGAGATTTAACGTGCGCTTTCCGACTGCAAGCGTATGTCGCACACGGACAGGCACACCTCTTCGTCCCCGTTTATAAACACTGAGGAAACATAGGGAATCCAATCAACGTGAACTGATTACGGCCTCCAATCCCTACAATCAAACGTTCTAGATATTGGTTGGAAATCCACCTCGTGATATATTGTCTACTCGTCTAGTGCACGCTGACAGGATGTGCACAGGTGCGTCCAATGACAACATCCCGTGATTGGACATTTGAATAAATACTGCCTCATTATGGATCTTGGTTTGTCAGCACAACATCCATGCCCTTTGGTCTCAGATTGTCTCGCGTGTTGAGTCACAATTAACATGCAAAGTCAGTTGAGGAGCTCATATATATATTTATAGATTTCAGAGTGCGTGGTATGCCGTGTGTGACGTTAGGCAATATACAAACATTGACATGTTTTATGCAAGTTCTGTGAGTGTCGGGTGTGATTTAAACATATTTTATTCAGATTGAAATGGATTGGGAACAAGTTATCCAACTTAGGACTCCCTCTCCATGGTATTTACAAAGCTTGTACAGTAAATCATATACAAGAAAAACAGAAAAGAAGATGAGTGTAAAGATAACAAGAAATGTACAAAAGAGAGAGACTAGTATATGTACATTAAAGTGTTACCCAAATCTCTTTGTATGACTTATAAACATTTGCACTGCTTTAAAGATGTGTTGATTTTCGATAATGGACAAACATTCATTTCCGTTTAACATCAAATTTAAATCTAATTTAGCATTTTTGTTCACGGCGTTCTGTAAAATGTCCCGAATTATTATTAACATAGTTTTTCTTTGGTGGACGTACGATGGACACTTTAATAAATAATGATATGCGTTTTCACATGGATCACCACATTGACATGTTGGATCACATTTTACCTCTATTCTGTATAAATCATAATTTAACTGGCATTTCATGTATCTTAATCTAGTATGATAAATATTCAACTTTCTAACACCATAGGAAAAATATGGAGGTGCAATGACTTGCTCTTTTCGTATGTATGTCTTGAATTGGGATCTAGATGTACAATTTCTACCTGCTGCAGGAATAGTGTTCCATAACCTTACAGTTGATGGAATAAAAGAACACGTTGAGTGTTTTAATCTATTATATGGAATCTCAATATTGTCTGAATTTCTTAAATTATATGATATATTTGAACCTACAGTGGTTGGTACAATGTCTTTAAGGTAAGTTGGGGCAGTATTACTTTGTATTTTGTAGAACAAACATAGCTTGCGTTTCTTTCTTCGTTCTATTAACGTTTCCCATCCTGTTTCATAATACAGATGTGTGTGCGAAGTATACTTTGGGAGCCCAGTAACTACTCTGGCAGCTTCTAGTTGGAGATTTTCTAACTGAGTTGATAATTCTATATTACACCCATCCCACACTTCACACGCATATTCGAAATGGGGTCTTATGAAGATTGTATATACTTTATTTAATGTATTTCTGTTCAATATGAATTTTAATTTTCTCATTGAATTTATCATTTTTGATGTTGACTTAATTATGTTCTCTACGTGGCAGGACCATTTTCCGTTTGATGCAAACGTTATACCCAAATGTTTATGATTTTGAACATTCTTAACTTTACATTCATCAAAGTACAAGGTAATGAGGTCTGATTTATCTTTTAAGGAAAATATAACCGCTTCTGTTTTATCTGGGTTGTATTTGATTAACCAGCGTTTTGCCCAGTTACACAGCTTGCTCAGATTTAAATTTAGAGTTGATTCAACAAGTTGATTGTCTGGTGAAGAAAAGCCGAGTGCTGTATCGTCAGCAAAGAGTCTTGTTATGCAATCTAATTCATCAGCAATGTCGTTAACAAACACAATGAATAAAAAGGGACCTAACACCGACCCCTGTGGAACGCCAGCCTTCAAAATCCTTGGCTTGGATAGGGCCCCGCTTACAAACACTGATTGAGTACGATTGCTTATGTAACTGGACAGCCATTCAAGTAAATTCCCTTTTATACCATACATTTCTAATTTGTACATAAGCCCTCTATGCCAGACACGATCAAATGCTTTTGACACATCGCAAAAAACCATGCAATATTTTTCTCTATTATCTAAAGATATACAAATTTGATTATACAATTCAATTAATTGATGGACAGTGGAATGGCCTTTCTGAAAGCCCGACTGGTATTTAAATAACAATTTATTGTCATGAAAGTAGTTATAAAGATGCTTAAATACAACTCTTTCAAATACTTTGCCAATACAACTAATGAGCGATATTGGTCTGTAATTTGTCACAACTGAATGATCTCCTTTCTTATACAATGGCATGACATGCGCTCTTTTCCATTCTGTTGGATATGCTTTTAAAGCCAATGAATGATTGAATAACATACATAAAACAATACTAATGCGGTTTACTGTTTTCTTTAATAGGTTGTTACTTATTCTGTCTGGACCAGATGCCTTGTTAATTTGAAGACATTTTATAACGTCAGATATTTCATTTTCTGAGACAGTTAATTTGTCAAAAATACTCTTAGTGCGTTGATTGAAATATGGTAATTCTTCCCGTTCTTCTGTTAGGGTAGATATGGATTGGAAATATTCATTTAATCTCTCTGATTTTTCTAAATCGGAAAATATAGTGGGACAGTCATCGGTATCTTGTTTCCTTAACGGGGGGATGCTCGTAGATGTTCCATTGTTTTTGACGACATATCTTACTAATTTCCAATATGATTGTTTATTTACTATATATAGTTCCGAAAGAAATTCATCGATGTTAGAATAGAACTTTTCTTTCGCATAACTTTTCATGTTGTTGACTTTATTGCGTTGTTTTTTGTATGCTATAATATCTGTCTCCTTATTACTCCTTTTTGATTTCTTTCGTAACCTATTACGTATCCTACACTCCTTTCTTAAATGTGAATCAAACCATGGTTTGTCATTTGGTCGAATAGTGACAATTTTAGATGGAATACATTGTGTTACAAAATCATTCAATCTTTCATACAACACTTCACACATATCATCAACATTTGTACATTCATTAAATAATACAGACCAATTGGTAGTGTTTATGAGATCATTCAATTTAACAAAGTCACCTTTGTTATAACATAAAACCTTGCGTTTATAAGCTATCTTGGTGCATATTTGTGTGTCCATTTCCATATAAGTACCTCTGTGATCAGATATTGTACTATCGAAGTCGATCACACCACTGACCTTTACATCAACATCTTCACTAACAATGATTGGATCTAAAAGTGTGCTAGATTTAGAAGTGACTCTGGTGGGCTCATCAATTACATTCCTTAAATTTTTTCTGTGTAAAATTTCGTTTATGTAATTTTTCCTGTTAGATAATAAATTTTCATTTAAATCACCGACAATCACCATTTTACTAGATATATCCAATGCATCCTCGATAGAAGTATCTAACCGACTCCAAAACTGTATAGAATTGTGTTCTGGTCTGTAAACAGCACAGAGTAATAAGGCCCTTGAGGAAGAAATATTTTTATCCATATACTTTCATCAGTAATATTTTCTAGTTCGTGCATTCTCTTGTATGTTAAACACTTAGTGATGTATATCATAACCCCTCCCCCAAAAGCATTTCTATCTTTCCGTAATGGATTATGAAATGATTGCCACTGTAAAGTTTCATTACCTACAGATTCATCCAGATGTGTTTCAGTGAAACAAACTACATCATATTCAGACAAATATTCTGCAAGATACCTTTGCTTATTACGGACACTCCTGGTGTTTAAATGGAAGATCGACAATGAGTGGTCAAGATTAGTTACATCACCGGTCAGTGGGCCAGGATTAAGTTCAACGTCCCCTGCAAGCTGTATTAACAATAGGAGTACGAGAATTACATTTACATTGCCGAGATAAGCCTGCAGAACACAAAGGCACAATCGAGTGTTACAAGCTTTAACTTCTAGTGATAAAATATAATGCATTATGTCCAGCTCGTTCAAAAGAAACTTTGTGATGGAAGATTTGCAGATAAACAATTGACACAACCGGTTAGAAGACTTTACAACACAGTTGAACACCCCGATCGCAACGCGATACTGAGATATATCGTTACCCATATGTCAGTTTTAGTCTGGGAACAATCGTACTTTTCTTCTGGGTTAACGATCGGGGAATGTTAGGACGCTGTGACAATATGCTGAGTGAGGAATCTGCGTGTACATAGCATGGCAATACAAGAACGGATTGTATATATATTTGATTTTTCATTTTCTGGGAATATAAGAGGAGAGTGAGATTCAGGGATATGGATAAAACAGGAAGTGAATGGAAAGCTAAGGATAAGGTAAGACAATATACAGATAGTATGTACAACATGACTAACATTGTCAGCCCAGGCGAAGTAATGTATGTGTTGTGTTATCATAAATATACATATACAGTATATACTGTGTTTAATACTCACTAATACATTCCTTGGAGTAATAAAGAAATCCTTACACATACATCCTTTGAAATGGCACATATAAATCCACATACACTTTCGTCCCTTGCGATATCACAAGTTTATTCTTGACACCTAATGTTTTTACACAAAGCAGTTTTTGCATCTTTAGTTCTTTTGGCGGTATCTGTCCAAATTAGCATCACGCTGTATGTGGCGGATCTTCCCTTCTGGTTGGTCTCTGGTGTAGATTCTCCCATCAAACGTCCATGTGCCATCAAACCTTCCTTGTTTCTTTAATTCTCTGGCAGATTTGTACAGCAAGCTCCTGCGTTGAGTTAGGTCCTCATTGATGTACACCGAATTCATCTGTCCTCGAAGTTTTCTTCTGTTCATTATCACCTGGTTCCTGTCCCAGTAGCTCACAAATTTAACGATGATAGCCCTGTTTCGTCCTGGCATCTTCTTTCCCACCCGGTGGCACCTGTCTATGTCCTGGGCCGACATCTTGGGATGTACAATCTTCAGGATGTCTTGAATTGTTTCCTCGGGTACCTCGTCCACAGTTTCCTTTAAACCGGTGATCCTCACTGAGTTTCGACGACTGTATTGTTCCAGCTCATCTGTTTTTTTCTTCTAGTTCCTGTCTCAGGTCCTCTATCTCTTTCTGTAGGGGAGCTACAATATCTTTTACAAGCCCACTTATCACTGCTGTCGCTACGGACGTAAACGACTCTCGGAACTTGTCCTGAAGTTCTGGCATCATAAGAGCGTTGATAAGTTTCGTCGTGATGACGTCGTTTGACGCTTCGTTAATGAAGTTGAATAGCGAGGACGGGTAGGAGACGTTGAGGGACCTTTCTTGGGGTGGATCGTTTTCACTTGCCCCAGCTTGGGGTGTGTCCGCCATGTTGGTTTTGTCGGTTGTATTTGGTGTGCTGCTCATTCCCAACGTAAACACATCAGTCATGTTTAGTGTAGATTGGACCATCTGCTTCGGGGTCTTAGGTGGTATTGAGTCCGTTGGTGATCCTGATGGTTTCCGTTTTTCACTCACACTTCTGTATTGTCTGTGTTTTTGTTGACTTGCGTTTCCTCTCTCTCGGCCCTCTCGAGTCGACATCATGGCTCAATTCTGTGATTGGGTCGAGAAATCTGCTCACAAGGTATCTCTGAAGTGTACTCTGATAGTATTTGTACAATTAGAATGTGTAATTTACTTCAGATCGTCTTTGTGTCTTCATAATTTGCAACACAACAAGGAGCGATATCACATACGACCTCCGCCTGCCGCCATCTTGTATTCCCTTATCTTATGTCGGGTGTTTACTGGTGGGGCAAGACATTCTTCCCTTTTGGCAAACTTCTGGTGTTATCACTGAATTTCAGTGATCTATTCATATAAATTTCACCACTAATACCTCCTCCCATTACAATATGCATATGACGCCGGTACTCATTTGAAGACATAACAATTGAATTGTTTCACCATATATCAGACCTTATTGTATCACCTACGTAGAAGCCTACAACCCAGCTGATTGAGGTGGTTGGCTGTCCCATATTTTACCACTCTGCCATCTTCCTCTTGATCTAGATGTTTTTCTTAGCACATGAATTTATCTACAAGTATTCTTGAACAAGTTCATGAACTTACTTTATGAGCCTTTAATGAACAGTTCATGATTTGAAATTTCACAGAGCCAGAACCCCACAATGCCATGCCAGGATTATTTCTGCTCACGAACATAACCTGCATACACATGTTTCATGCGCTAACATGGACGATGTCACAGTCCAAGTGGAATGGTCACACCTAGACTGGCGTGTCTAGACCTGCTTCTGGAGCGGTAGCACGATCATGAAGACCCTCTTGATCAGCCATCAACTATGTCCAAGTTCCATCTGGGAGAGGAGAAGAACTTCCGACTTGGCACCATGGGGGCTACATGTGAGCATTGGCCTCTGTACTTCATCACCATGGCCGCTTTATAGGAACTCGCCCAGTTCTTAATCGACTTCCCAAAATGAGGTTTATCAATTGTACTGTGAGCTGTAATGGAAGCACAAGCCTAAGAATGTGCTATAGGCTTCGGACACGACAGACAATTCAGACGGAAAGTCATGCATCTGATATTTCCTCACTCACTCACGCCTAAGATTGAAGCACAATGCTTTTCAGGTCCCCGCCAGACTTTATTGCCAAGAATTAGTCATCAGGCACAGACATTACACTATCGCCTGTGGATTATCCAGACAGACCATTGTGTCCTATCAGAGCTCTGAAATATTGCATCACATCTAACCAAACTCACAGTAAACAACGCTTTATCTCTTGAAAGCCTTCATCAGAAAGGGATATAACAAAGGCTTCAGTGTCAGGATGGCTTAGAGGAGATCTATTTAATCCAACTTATTTAAACATTTCAATAATTGTACCAAGTACATATTTACACCTAAAAAGGTCGTATGTGATTTCCTTGTTATCTAACACAATACCCCATGTCATGTAGATTAATGCAGTGTAAACAAAGGTGCGGCGAAAAGCCGGGATTTCGATATGCACACTAAAACGAAATTGTGGCATTAAATATGCCCTTGGATATGTGCCGTATTTTGGTCAAAACAGGTGCGTGTTCAGTACTTGAAATAATTTCATGATGAAATTATTTCTCACAAGTATCCACCTTGATAACAAATGGCATGACCCAGTGGAGGATTTTGCATACAAGCATCGGACCACTTCCTTGTCTGACGTCACGTTTTATTGAATTCAAAGAAACTGGTTTCAATAAAAGCGGAAAACATGTCACCAAATATGGCTGGCAGTTATGTTAAATTTATTGAGTATGTGAAACTTTGGAAACACATTTTAATGGCATAACTCTTTAAGGAATCTTTCAAAGTTGCCCGAAAACACTTAAGACACTGCTTTTTACTGTCTACAAACTGAACAATTAGGGGAATGATGTTGGATGATAGATGAAATCTCCCCCTCGTGTCTTTTGATATCATTAGTTTTTCCACTCTTATCAACTTGTGTTGATATGTTTGATATCAGGTGAGATTCTCTGTGTAGCAACGACCGCCTGCGTGGTCTTGTGGTAGAGCGTCCGCCCGGAGAGCGGAAGGTCCGGTGTTCGATCCCCGGCCGTGTCATACCAAAAGACGTTAAAAAACTGTACTTGTTACCTTGTATGGCGCTCGGCAATATGGGGCTAAAACAAGGACTGGTCGGCTCGGAGTCAGTTTGCTGTGTCTGAGTGGGGTATTCACGTTAAACTGTGGCATGATCGCAGTGGGCTGGCACTATAAATCGGCATCAGTCCCGACTAGTACAAGCCGTCACACACACAAACGTGAATGCACGTCGCTATGTAAGTGCAATAATCTTGGGCGCGACGTAGAAAAAAACAATTTCACCTCACCTCACCTCTATGTAGCAGCACTCTGTTTCCATATGCTCTAGTGAACCGATGATGTACATGCTCTTTAATATTGTATGAAGTCCGACAAGTAGTACCAGGGGTTACTGCATGGACAGGTGCGAGATGCATGTGCAATACGTCAGAGAGTGTTTGTGTATGAGGCAATTTCAAATTCGTTTCCCTGTTTTGTTATAGCATAACTCATATAGTCTTATTTCCAAGGTCTATCAAAGTTCATTTAACATTTCGAAAGACATGATGTTGTCAATCTTTATAAAATTGTTTGTACTTTAAAAGTCATATTTTTTCAAATGTAATGTCCCAAGTTGACGATTAATAGCATTTTACAAGTTAAGAAAATCACAAATTTTCGACACAAAATCCCAGAAATCGTTTCCTTTAAGTATTTCACAGTCTTCAGATGAAAATTAAAAAACATGATCTAACCTTGTTTTACTTTTTATTTCAGCAATATTTTATTACTCCCCTCCATCTCCACCCTCAAAATATAATTATTGTCCCTCAAACCTGACCTGTCCTGACCTCTACCCATGTGACAAAACGCTGTCATTGTCTTGTCACTCAACTAACTGTTTCTTATAGTTGTCTCTTTGTCTAGCCAATGACAGGGATGGTCAGCATATCTTTATTTATTTAGAGACACTGTCTCTCATCAATTGAGTATAAATACCATATTTTCTCGCGTATAATGACACAAAGTTGTGTGGAGCGGGGTGCGCATAATCCTTGTCATAATGAGCAAAGACTGTGAGTTAATGACATCAGGAATACCATGTCAACAAATCTGAAGTACATAATTTTAATATCATGTCATGGTTATAAAGAAGTGCTCATTGTATAATCTATGTAATCTATTTTGTTAAGATATTTAATTCAATGTTTAATACATTAATTTCGGTGAAATCATGCGGGAAATGATCGGCACATAACTCATCGTTATCTAAAGCAACCACGGTCAGATTAGCGCTATTGATGCCTTGAAACAAACCAGAGGTGACGGAGAAGGGATACACATATCATAAATGCCATATTTCTCCAAAAACATCCAGCGGTGGAATGAGAGCAGAACCAAGTGCAAATAAATTATATATGTTCATCAAGACATCTGAAAGCTGGTTAACTATTATCAGGATTATGCAAAACGATTTTGATGTGCTTCTCTTCTCCTCTTCTCCCTTGTCGAACATTGGCTCATTGGTCTAAACTGGTCATCGAAAACAAGATTCACCTTAATTGTTTATGTAGCAGGGAAAGAAGAATACAACAATTGTCGTGTCATTTCACTTAATTGTCAGAAAGCTGGGGCAGGTACTGTCCACACCAATAACATAAGCACACGCCATGTCCTTTGCGACAGTGTAATAGGATCTGCAGTTGGAAAAATTCAGAATGGTTAACCATTTCTTTCACCAAAACGTTCTCCAAAGAAATCCTAGGATATATTATTTTGAATATTCAGAAGATGTATGTGGTGAATGCATGACACAAAATAAAGTGTAAATGTAACTGTAATATAGTTGTTTAGGACTTCATGATACTGTGTATTGTGAAGTGGACCAATAAAGAGAGACGGTTACCCTACACTTGTCTTCCAAATTTATACGTTCAGGTTTGTTATCGTTGGAGGTTTTGAAAACCGTATTATATTTTTGCAAGCAATTATGACCAAAGTTAAAGGTAACTGAAACTGTACATTTATGTTGTTCTCAATAGCACACAGCAATTTGATTTTGAGCGAAATATGATTTTCGGTGGCTATTTTTGGCATTCTGATAAGAAGCATGTGTTTTTGTCCTCCAAATTGAAAGACGTACAGTTTTTGTGTCACTCTGAGAGTATCAACAGGACATTCTCTTATCATTGCAATCACCGGCAAGGGAAATACCAAATTATCCTGAATATTTGTTTGCTGAAATATGGTAAGACTTTCCTCTTTCCTCATTGACACATGGTCGACAAAGAGCAGCAACAACTTCCCCGAAGCAACAATTGACATTATGTTACGTTTGAATAAGATTTTGTGATAAGATTAGTATTCACAAACAATAATCAATGTACAATGTTTTCCTTCTTTTTTCTTCCTCGTGTACAATCTAAATTGATATTAAAGGTCACTTTCAGTTACTGTTTGTGTTGAAAGGAGTAAAGTACGCCAAAAAGATTGTTGAATATTTTATTATTTCAGATCGATTAAGGTTGTTTTATCAAATTTCAAAATCCAAAATGGGATAGAATTTTAAACAAATAAGACGGGAAGAGTCTCAATCGAAGAACAAAGTGAATGAATTAAGACGTAAATGGATAGTAAACCTAAAATCATTGTTTTTTAAAGGCTACTTGTTTGGAATTTGCTTTACAATGATTTTTTAAACTGATGGATTTTCAGTGAGTGGTGTTCTTGAAAAAGTTGAAAAACATGCTTCTGTTTTGACCTAGCACTTGTTCCATAAATGCATGTTTTGGGATGATTTGAATGTCTGTTTGTGCTTTAGCCATGTATGACGTTGAAAAGAATTGTATTTCCCACACACGTTGTTATTCAGACTGTGGCGTCATAATCGTCATTTTGTTGTTAACATATTTATTTCATTGCTATGACAACGTCCGTTACAAAACAAAACTAATTGTCCTTAGATATTCTGTTTCAGAGGCAAATGAAATTATATATATCCTGCTAAACGTCTGTACCTGTATTTGACATAGCTGCAAGTGTACGACCTGTAGATTAGCGACCTAGATTTCACAATGCAAATATTTCCTTGTGCAGTGAGTTATTGAAACCAGTAACTACAGTTATCCGATAATGTCGCGGTCTGTAGTTTCAAATCAAATGTCGACCCTGCAATGGGACTCAACAAGGAAACATAATCTAACAAGCTAAGTTACATTTCACTATTACATAAATGGCTATTAGTGTCCATATTATTATTTTCGTTTCATATCAATTGTTATGTTGTTTTCATCCCTTCATCAACGTATTGTCGCAAATAATTCTTCCATTCTTCAGGACATCGACAACAGAAGAACGGGGTTTATGTGTAATGGGTTGATGTGAGGTGGGTAAAATCACATTTCGAAATTGAGTATTGTCTGTCCTGAAAAAACGTTGAACAGTTGATTCTCTCCACATAGAAAAGCCCCACTTCCTCGTGGCCCGTAGGCTATTTAGCTGTTTATATCACTATCAACAACCCAGCCCTACACATGTAGCTGTGGGGAGCACTGACACCTACTGACTCACCAACACAACAATTGCATGGGAAGCCCTACAACAACCACGTCCTACACATGTAGCTGTGGGGAGCACTGACGTGTTAAGCTCGTTAATGAAATGGGTCGGTAATTTAGCTTGCTCAGGGGCAGAATGAAGCTCATGAAGAGAAAATACTTCATTATAATCTTACCCATTATCTGCATCAAAATTATTAGTATTCTTTTCCTGTTGTTTATGGTATTTTTTTGAATTGAGGAACATAGTTAGATGAAGAAGAATGTTTAGCTAAAGTTTCACAAAGTTTAATAGCAATATCTGATTCATCAGTTAACAATTCATTCCCATTTTGATTGGTTAGTGGGTTTGTTGTTTAACGCCGCACTCAACAATATTCCAGCTAAATGACGGCGGTCTGTAAATAATCGAGTCTGGACCAGACAATCCAGAGATTAATATCATGAGCATCGATCCACGCAGTTGGAATCGATGACATACATCAACCAAGTCAGCGAGCCTTGACCACTCGATCCCGTTAGTCGCCTTTTACAAGAAGCATAGTCGCCTTTTACAGCAAGTATGGGTTGCTGATGACCTATTCTACCCCGGCGTCTTCACCGGCCTTCTATTTTGATGATGGTGGATATCAGATTTAGATACCTTACCTTTGATATTTTAATCAAAACAAGCATTCTTTTCCTGCTGTTTATGGTATTTTTTTGGACGCAGGATATGACTTATTATTTGTCACTTTTTGTGGCACATGACAACAGTCTTTTGTCAATTAAACACGTCTTCGTGCAATATTGTCTTTCGCACTTTTAACAGATGCACTCAATTTGATGCATGAGCTTTTTGATGCAAGTGGTGATCCTTACCAAACGTTTAGTAGTATAATTGATTTCATTCACGAGATAGCAACATCTTTTGGATACGTACATGTAGTAGATCCAGAAATTAACATCTTAAATATATATGTATAAAATTATTGTCAAAGTGTTGAAGATAAAATGTCAAGGTCACTCCTTTTGGAATAAGTATTAACACATGATCAGTAGTATGTTTTGTTGTTTGTGATGGTCATTACAGTATACTATAGAGTCTGTTCTTGTGTAATTCCGCCTGTACCGATTAAATGTATCGTGTTTCATCCCTGTCCTACCACCTGGTGCTGACTCACCTGGATGAGTGTGACCCGCAGTTCAAGGACCCAGATAATCTCCCCAACCTGTACAATTCACCTCGAGTACAGGAAGCAGTGAAGAACATGTCAGAACAAACTGGCATTCCACCATACTCCATCAGTTACGTCAAGAATTATGTGACGGAAACAGAAACAGACACCAAGACCAAGCTGCTTCACTTGAAAGCTCTTGACAGAATCCTCACCTCTGCAGCTGAACAAGTGGAGAAGTTGATAGATTCAAAACTTCAGGCGAGCATGTATGATGATGCCCCTGACGCCTAGGAGAGGAAGCTGCATCTGCCGGCCGAGATATGTTGTCCGCCGTGGTTTATATGTCGGCCCAGCGAATGTCAAACCATGCTCTGTTGTGTAAATAGAGGCGCTCGCGCATTATATTCATTAGTGTTCTTCACCATGGACATCATGGTGTCTTGAAATATTAAATAAAAACGAATACGTGCATGGCAGAAGAAAAAGGAAACAACATATTGATATTTTCAATCTTTAAACATCAAAAGACAGTTGTGAATACAAAACTCCGGCCAAACACATATAATTACGAAAGGATGTGATGTTTGTGACAAAACATTCTAAACTCTGGAGTACATCAAATGTAAATAGATAAACAGTTTGTTACGTTACAGAACTACTATGCGTTATAAAATAAATCACCAGTTTGACCATTCAGGCATTTTAAGACACAATAAACAACACTTCGACAACCAGTAGATAGACTAATCTGATGAGAGCAGTATTTGTAGGTTGTGACGTCTTGTGGTGATTTGTAGTTCTGCTTCAGTCAGTGTTCTCGTGCATGCGTATAAAATAGATGTGCACCATTTAGATTATTTACGCTCTCTGCAACATATTCTTATGATATGCATTTACACCTTATTCATTATGGCCAAACTTCTTAAGACATCGGACCGAACGAAAGCAGTTTCAGAAGAATGGAGATACCCTGTCCGATGTCACATGCGTTTTCGGCTCCTCTTTATTACACCTCGACCTACAACTTTCGGAGTATGAATGAAGTATATGGATTCTTTTCTAATCAGGGTTCAAGTTTCCATGCAAAGTTTGCTTTAATATTTTGATTTTCTGAAACATCATAACAATTTTTCGTTCTTTTTAACTTAGAACGTCATTTCTGTACCAATTTGAGAACTGTAGTGAAAGTTTGGTTTCGATAAGGGAATTTTCTACGAAAATGTTTTGTACTTTGAAACACGTTGGAGTCGAAGTCGGGGTTACTAGTGAGCCTTTCCCCTTGATCCTAATGGTAGCCACGAATGCTGTATAATGTGTTCATGTATTAATGTTTAATGTATTAATGTTTAATGTGACACTATTCATAAAAGATGAGTGTACTCCAAAAGTCTTCTTTCTTCATGTCACATGCTTTCTTGTTATAATCATATTATGTATTGCTGTAGTTTGTCGTGTGGGCTTGGTGTATACTTGTTCTTTCAATAAATACCATTAGAAAAATGTGTGATACGTGTTGTACATCAACACACGCGGGAAATTATTTGCAGGCGTTTCCTTCCGAGTTGCAAATATTTGAAAAAAAATGGAACAGGGGAATTAGGGAATTCCATTGAGATCATTTTGGTCATTGATGGAACAATGATTTAAAATTCTTAGACATGACCATAAGTAAACATTGTGAAAGCTTTACTTAAGCCATCGTTGTTTTAGACGATGCTGCAGTGGAAGCCAGTCTTTATACTCCAGCAAATACATCACGAATAGCTACATTTGTCTACCTAAAAGAAATGTCCAGCTGATTCGGCTCAGGACAGAACATTGGAGAGACATTACCAGATTTGCCCATAAGCCACCACCTGGCATGGGACTCTAGGCAATATTTAGATTTGCATAAGTTGATTTATGTAATTACATCAACAAAATGGCTTAATATGATATCTCTAACGTGAAAGCTTCCCATGCACTGGGCATTTCTGTGACCAGCTGATTGATAGAATCTCTTCATTTATTGCTTCAGAATGTATTAATTATGTAACAGCAGCGACCTTGAAAGTTACTGTAATTGGTATATAATTCGACCTCACTGATTCCCTAGCAACGGACCCGTGAAGATTCCGGGGTAGAATAGGTCTTCAGTACCCCATGCTTGCCGCAAAAGGCCACTATGCTTGTCGTAAAAGGCGACTAACGGGATCGTGTGGTCAGGCTCGCTGACTTGGTTGATGCATGTCATCAATTCCAATTGCCTGGATCGATGTTCATGATTTCAATCACTGGATTGTCTGGTCCAGATTAGATTATTTACAAACCGCCGTCATATAGCTGGAATATTGCTGAGTGTGGTGTTAAACAACCAACCGACAAACCAACCCTAGCAACGACAAACACATGCAATATTTAGTATCATGATCGAGTATTATTCACAGACCCACAATAAATCACAAAAGTAATGATTCCATGAAGTATCAATAATTCATTTCAGTTGAAATGGCATCTGCTAAATGAACCATCTCACACGTTTCATATTTGGAAACAAGCTCAAAGATGGAGAGTGACAAAACCTATCTTTATGTCGAGCAATATTCCAGCAGCTCCAGCAATGTGTAAATATATCCTATACCTTTGAGTTTACCCACACCCAGATATTTGAGCCGTTGGCTATCTCCCTCCACGGTTATAAAATGACAAAAAATATATTTGCTAATGGTGAACGTGATGATGTCATCAGTTAGTTCTAATGCATTCAGTTGGTAGGATGTTTGCGTTCAGTTACTCCAAAGTCTTTACACTCCACAGCAAAAAAAGTGTAGGTTTCCGGAAGGTTTCCGGAAGGTATCCGGATGCAAATTTTCTTCATGACTTGCTTCTGGTAAATAATGTTAGCCTGTGCATTACAGGTACCTGTTGTAATATTCTGTGTTATTTTAATGGTAAATATCCTCCTGAAACATTTTTGGATAAGAAAATTGTTCAATTTCATATTTTGTCCTTTTCGGATGTTAATGGTATTTAATGAACAAACATCAGTTCTTGTATAATGATATCCTTAAATTTCATGTCCAGACTTCCAGTTTGTACTGAGAAAAAGAAAAAGTCATTGACAATGTGCTCACTTGGGCCTTTGGTCCTAGTGAGATGATAATAAGACTATTTGTAACGGTACATGTACTTGTTATATCCAAAATACTAACTTCATTGACATTTGCCTCACCCTAGTTTTATGGTACTACAGTAAGCTCTTCCTCAGTTACTGTGAATTATTTTATTAAAAGGGATTGACAGTTAATTTGACACTGGAGTTGTAACCACTGCACATATATGTGTATTCAAATAATATAACAACGATGTGCTTAATACTTCACAAATATCTCCAGAAATAGGCATTTTAGTTATAATTGCAGAAATACTTTATGAATGACCCCTTCACTGTTGCCTTGATCTTACACTTCAACCCCTCATGAGTTATCACTTTTGAGTGTGAATTTGACCTTCAATATCAGTGATAAATATTTCAAAAACATTTCAAAGAGCTATCCAGCACATAAACTAAATATGCAGTCCTTTGGTAGAATTCAACATATCATTGACCAAAATATGGAAGTAATGTAACCAGTATATGTATAAGAGTTACTAAGACTTCTGTAGAAAAGGCAATTTAAGGGAAAATGTAGTATATATAGATCACACACGACCTTTTTCCAACTTCGACCCCTGCCCAAAGGAAGAGTTAGAAGGTATCCGGATGCAAATTTTCTTCATGACTTGCTTCTGGTAAATAATGTTAGCCTGTGCATTACAGGTACCTGTTGTAATATTCTGTGTTATTTTAATGGTAAATATCCTCCTGAAACATTTTTGGATAAGAAAATTGTTCAATTTCATATTTTGTCCTTTTCGGATGTTAATGGTATTTAATGAACAAACATTAGTTCTTGTATAATGATATCCTTAAATTTCATGTCCAGACTTCCAGTTTGTACTGAGAAAAAGAAAAAGTCATTGACAATGTGCTCACTTGGGCCTTTGGTCCTAGTGAGATGATAATAAGACTATTTGTAACGGTACATGTACTTGTTATATCCAAAATACTAACTTCATTGACATTTGCCTCACCCTAGTTTTATGGTACTACAGTAAGCTCTTCCTCAGTTACTGTGAATTATTTTATTAAAAGGGATTGACAGTTAATTTGACACTGGAGTTGTAACCACTGCACATATATGTGTATTCAAATAATATAACAACGATGTGCTTAATACTTCACAAATATCTCCAGAAATAGGCATTTTAGTTATAATTGCAGAAATACTTTATGAATGACCCCTTCACTGTTGCCTTGATCTTACACTTCAACCCCTCATGAGTTATCACTTTTGAGTGTGAATTTGACCTTCAATATCAGTGATAAATATTTCAAAAACATTTCAAAGAGCTATCCAGCACATAAACTAAATATGCAGTCCTTTGGTAGAATTCAACATATCATTGACCAAAATATGGAAGTAATGTAACCAGTATATGTATAAGAGTTACTAAGACTTCTGTAGAAAAGGCAATTTAAGGGAAAATGTAGTATATATAGATCACACACGACCTTTTTCCAACTTCGACCCCTGCCCAAAGGAAGAGTTAGACCACAAACAAACTTTTTGTATGGTTGTGACTTTAACCTTTGACATAACAGATCAATGTGTCATCAGACGTTTTCAGAGCAAAGGAAACATGTGTTATTTATCTTGAGATGCCCAAGCAATGCATGGTTTCATAAGATAAGTGTGGCTATTAAACTGAGGCAAAATCATGAAACATCCCCATTTACACAGCTGGCAAATGAAACATAAGCAACAATCAAATTATCAATTTGTTTTATTCATATGCCTATAGTATATCGCACATTGAACAGTGTTCACATGATGGTTCCTGATGCAGTATGCAATTTCATCCTATTCTTCAATACGCATAACAGAGTGTGATAACTGTTCGCTTGACAGTACCTACGGATTATGTTCACCAGTTCAGATAACTTACTTTCCCTCAATCCTCCTTTTCTTTCTATATTGCCATGGATGAACAGGAACCAGGATGAGGGGATACCAGTTAGACTCTATCTCTGCTGCATTGTGTTAGTAGAATTGTGAACTTTCCTTTTGGTGTTTGGGTCCACATTTAAAGACAATAAGTCCCATTTATCATTCCTTTCAAGTGTTTACAAGAATTTCCTGAATGTCCTGGAAGAATTCCACTCCAGCTTGACATTGGTTGGTCTTCTCACATTAGCCAGACCAGCCTTTGTGTGTCCCAGTACCATTTGGCATACAATTTCTCGGTCGGCCTCCATTGAAATAACAGGACCCTCATCATCGCTGTCTGCAAATCACCTCTGATATCTGAAGGGGTGCAGCCTCTGTTTAGGACTCCCTTGTCTGGTCCTTCCAGACTGTCAACCTGGAGTACTCATCCAGGGATCTCAAGCAGGACTTCAGTTTCTGCAGCATTATGTAAAAAGATTTTAGCAATCAAAAAGAATTGTTGCCACATGTAGTTATAGATAGAAGGCAGCAAAATCACTTAAGTTGTCATATGTGAGTCTTGTAATATGCTAAACATTTAAGATAATCACATCTCAAATCTCAACCAGACAAACCAGTGACTAATGTTATGAACTCGGTCCAGACAAACCGATGATAACTATTATGGACAATATCCCACATCACTGTTGTATGATTACATGTGATCAATGAGCCTACTCAATCACAACCTTATCTATTAATTAGGCTTGGAATGCTGGGAATCTTTTTAAGAGATGCCATTTAGTGATTGTTTCAACTCATCAACATAGACAAATATATATTCACAATCCTTGTCATATAGCCAAACTATTGCTGGATGCAGTGTTAAATAAATGATTTGGCTTTAACACTGTTTTGAACAGTATTCCAGATATATCACCGCATGTTAGTTAGATGTGGGAAGAAAGTCCTAAGTGATGCAGGTCTTTGATGAATCCCACAAGTATGTGTATAATGCTGACAAACCTAGCAACATAATCGGGGAGAACCAGGATTTGAACCCATGACTATAGGTTTCTGCTAAGCCCAAGAGATGCAACTCTGCACAGAAAATTGTAGTGCCTTAGATAATAGGACATCCGTGCCTACAGCGATAAGGAACAAACTGAAGACATATTTGCAAAATAACCATATGAACCAAACAGAATAATTTCAAAATATTTACCATTCACTGTTGCTCTTCTATGGTCTTTCTTTGCATTGATGCTGCACGGATGACTGTCTCTTTTATTCATCCGGACATTCTACAAACATAAGTTGCATTCACATCACAGAAATGTCCAAACTGTGCATGTTGTACATTTGATTCAAATGAAAAGACCCCGGTTGTGATTCCGACTTAGAACTACACTAATCATAATAATTCATGTCAAACATTCAGAGATGACATTTATCCCCATATTTAACAAATGTTAAAACAATATTTTGACAACAAAGTCAGGGTCATTCAACACATACATTACATAGGAAATAACTTGTTCGACAATGCAGAGAGATCCTCACCGAGGTGAATATCATTCCATGAATTATTGCCACATTTTCTTGAAATGCAGATTAATGCAATGCAGTATTTACTTTTATTTCTAGGCTATTTGTTTGGCTTTTCCATGGCACTGTTTTGACAGAGATCTAACCTTGATATGACACTTTGTTCAGAAATGATATAAATAAGAGAATACTTTATTATTCCCGAGAAAATTTGGGTTACATTGTAAAAGCACAGAGAAACAAGTATAAGATTCATGATTTAAGTTAAATACACTCGACCCGTGAAGATTCCAGGGTAGACTAGGTCTTCAGCAACCCATGCTTGCCGTAAAAGGCCATTATGCTTGTCGTAAAAGGTGACTAACCGGATCGGGTGGTCAGACTCTCTGACTTGGTTGATGCATGTCATTGATCTAAATTCTGTGGCTCGATGCTCATGATATGAATCACTGGGTTGTCTGGTCCAGACTCGATTATTTACAGACCGCCGTCATATAGCTGAGTGCGGCGTTAAACAACAAACCAACCTAAATACACTCATACATACACACACAAACACAACATCCAAACACCAGGGTTAGAAATTGGCACTAGTCATTTTGACATTTTAAAGGTTTTGCTATATGCTATCATTTTAGGACTAGTGGACTGAAAGTGTTAGTTTCTACCGCTGCAAACACTAATCAACTAATGAATTGAGTGGTCAGACTAGGTTGTCATCATACTCTGAGGGCATGGATCTGTGCTGAAAATAACAATCACTAGATTGCCTGGTCCATGTTCAATTATTTACAGGCTGCCATCACAGAGCTGGACTATTGTGAGTGTGATGTTTCACATTACATTGAAATATACCATGATGAATACATGTAGTTTGTATTTATCACAAACAAAAATACTCACTCAATACTTGGTATCCTCCCTGAGGATGTCTGTGAACCTGCCCACAAACCCTGAACATGCTGAAACAGAAAACAACTAACTTGTCTTTATCCTTTCAATGTTTCAGTGTGAATTTGTTAAAGATTGATAAGCTGTCATTATTCATTGTAATCCATATCTCACTTTCAGGTGGTTCAGGTGGCAACACATGATGCGAATTGAATGCCACGTTTTGTTTGACATGCACTTTGCCAGATTTATACCCTTGGTAACTAACCCTCATCATCAAATCCCAGCGTTATGTTGAGAATAAGGACACGACCCTTAAAAGTCCTGCACCTGTAGCTCTTATGCAAGCCCAAATAGAAATATCATGTCACAACAAACACTTGATCATAATAATAACAAAGGGTTTCCGAAAACAACAAAACTAAAAGGCCCTTGACGTTTACAGTAGTAACATGGAGAACAGGAAAATATCTAAATCAATCCATTCCATAAGATCTCTGTATAGAAATCATGGAACATTGTGTCTCGAAGCCCTGCTACGTACCTGGCATCTGCAAGCTGCTCTTCCTTCCTTCGGCTGTCAATCGAGTTTTCGAAATACTTGACGTCCTCGTTGTGGATGGCTCAGGTGGATTTCGACCGGGATTTCCGAGTTAGAGGTGATTGAGAACAATGTATCGATACACGAGGTAAACATATCGCAATCAAGCATCACGGTGTACATCGATTACACGAGGTTTGAGTGTTTGTTTACATTTGTGTTCCAAAATGGCGCCCTCGGCCATACAGGGATTTATGGGTAGACTTGATTGTCCCGGAATAACACGAGTTGGTCACGAATGACGAGCGGTCATTTCTGCAGCAGTTACGGAAAGAGACGAGGTTGGCCGATTACAGTTCATACAGGCCATATTGGGAGCCGCGGGGATTTCGACAGTGTGTATTAGGAAGTATACCTATGTGGTGTATGGAATATGCGTTTGCCTACCATGCCAGGCAGTGTGACAAGGGATATCCCAGCGGATGTAATATTCCTACAGCAGAAATGTTTCACAACCTCGATTGCAGGGAGCTGAAGATGTGACATATTCAGACAGAGACCATAATACATAGACTGTTATATGGTCTCTGATTCAGGTAAGGAATATGTTAATAATATTGATCACGTATTAAAGTTATTTATCTTCTGTAAGCCACTTATTCTGTTTTATATATGTTAGTAAATGTGTGATTTAATTTTTGTAGGATAAGCAATCTACCTAACTTAAGTTAATCCTTGCTAATGTATATGATGTAGAAATATGTTTGCTTGCTTATATTCCTTTATCTAGATACTCTATAGTGACTCATTTTTTTAGTTCATACCGTACCTACTAAACTTACTTTTGCAACTTACTTTTGCAGGTGTGAATAATCGAGAACAAATTAAATGACAGGAGTTTTGCAACAGTGAACATTGTGAGGTGGAAGATAAGACATTTGAAAGGTATGGATATTTTCACTTGAACTTGTTGAAGAATACCGTGATGACAACTTTATCATGTTGGGAATTTTGGCGGTGGGGTAGCCTAGTGGTTGAAGTGCTGAAGACCAAGGTTCGATTCTTGTCATGGGTACAATGTGTGAAGTCTATGTCAGGTGTCCCTTGCTGTGGTATTGCTAAAAACAGCGTAAAACCATACCCACTCATTTGGGGATTCCGGGTTGGAATTGGTCCCCATCAACCTATGCTAGTTGTAAGAGAGGGTTATACTATAAAGGGAAATAGTACCTCGCCTGCTATTGCCTGGTGAAAACAGCACCTTGTTATTTTTTTTACCTTGGGTCTGAATATGCCCGAATACATGAAATTAAACTTGCATGGTCACTTGTAAACACAAATAACTGAGAAATGTTCAAAAAGGTTTACATTAAAATCTAGCATCTACTTGCCGACTCTGATTTGGAGATGCAACTAAACTTATTGTGAAAATATAATATGCTTTGATTTCTTTGAAGTAAAATAAATGAAATTAAACTTGCAAACACAAATAATTGTTCAATGTTAGTCACCTAAAAATAGTTTACATTAGAAATTAGCCTCTGCTCAAATTTACTCATGATTCTGATTGGGAGGTGCAACTAAACTTATCATTGAAAGATCACATGCTTTGAAGTTTTAAGTAGCTTTACTCAGAT
This sequence comes from Haliotis cracherodii, assembly GCF_022045235.1. Lineage (NCBI taxonomy): Eukaryota > Metazoa > Mollusca > Gastropoda > Lepetellida > Haliotidae > Haliotis > Haliotis cracherodii. The sequence goes on from NW_027266267.1 coordinate 2,303,170, forward strand.
TAGCTCAATGCCAAGCTGAACCTGAGTCTGGCGAAAATGTCAAGAAACTGGACAACAGGTATACTATATATGTCATATTTATTTTAGTAAGTAGGAAATAAATAGTAATTTTATAGAAATTTCATTTATATATATTTCGGCCAGGAATCAACATGTCTCTCGAGATAACAGACAACAACTAGTAGCCCTTTTTGCCAAATCAAGGTGCTGCTTTCGTTGAGGAAATCAGTGACATTTTGCTGAGGTGCCGTTTTAACCTCACCCATAAGAGATAACCTAATAGATCAGGTGATCAGGCTCAGTGACCTGGTTCATGGCATCTGACAGTGACCATCTAACAGTGTGGATTGATATTCACAATATCAATCACTGGATTGTCTAGAATTTTGGGCCTACCTTTAGAATACAGTACCTAACTTTTCAAACAGGTCACAGTACCCTGTGATGTAATTCGTAGTATTCAGTTGCCTGACACACTGGCAAAACAATGCCTTGTGATGTCAGGGGTCATTGGATGTGCATATATATGCTCTTTTCAGTGGTCTATCGTCTCCACACGCTATGTAGTTGCATGAGTTTAAATTATTTGTTTACTAAATATTGTTTTAAACATTTATATGTGAACTGGATGGGTAAACAAGCAAAAACTTATTTGAATACCGCTCCAGAATTAGAACACAATATGATATGACAAAAGTACAGTCAAGGAATACAATTATATACATGTTCTTATTATAGAAACTACGTTGTCGGCGCTGTCAGGTCGCATTTTCAGTAGTAATAGTGTACTGCAATATACGGCAAGGAATAGTATTATAAATTTAAGATGCTATGTACAATCACAAAACCTAGTGGATAGCTGAATGTAGTCTTCTACTGATTTAAGAATTTCTAAGGTTTTTTTTGACGTCCTTTCAGGATTACCTAATAGAATTGAATTTAGATCTTATCCCTTAACATAATAGTACATATTCTGTCTTAAATCATTGTTATTTGGACATATGAGAAAGAAGTGAAGTGCATCTTCAGTGTGATGGCCACAGCTACATGCAGGATTATCTTATAAATATTGCCTGCGGATGCACATTTTATAACAAGTGCTTGTTTATTTTCTATATACTTTTATTTCATTTTTTACTTATTACAGTGGTTAAAATGATTATAAATATAAATTGAAACTAATAATGTGCAATAAGCGGGTTATAGCTGAAACGACACCTTAGCAAAACAGCACTGACTGGCGAAATACTCGCCGAAAGCAAAAACGGCGATTATTACTTGACGAAAATGACACCTTATTTTTTTTTTACCTTGGTAAAATAAATGAAATTAAACTAGGATTGATAACTTGCAAAGACCAATAATTGTGAAATGTTAAAACAATAGAACAAATAAAATAGAAATTAGCCTCTACTCCAACTTATCCTATACCCGACTCAATTTATTGTGATAACATGCTTTGAAGTAAAATATATGGAATTAAACACACATCGTCTCATACAAACACAAATGCATGTAGTTGTTAAACGTTGAAACAAGTTTACCTTCGAAATTAGTCCCCTACTCCAATTTACTCACCGACTCTGATTGGCAGACACAGCTCACTTGTTGTGAATGTATTTTTCAGTTTAAAGTTTAAAGTACTCAATGTCAAGCTGAAACTGTATTTAAGAATCCTAACATGGTGCAATTTTTCACAATGGCCTTTCGATGTGTCATTTAAACATGTTGAAAGGTTTTACAAGGGATATTTGTAACCCAATACTTTCCGTAACGGGCGACAATGCTCGTCTAAAGAGTTGACTAACGCCATCAGGTGGCGATCAGGCTCGGTGACTTGGTTGATGCATGTCATTGATCCCAATTGTGTGGGTCGATGCTCATGATGTCAATCACTGGACTGTCTGGTCCAGACTCGATTATTTACATATAGCCGGAATATTGCTTGAGTGCGGCATAAAACAACAAACCAAATCATAAGTGTGGGATGAATGATTTGAAATTAGCAAGTTTAATGTGACCTTCAATCACTACAACCTGATCTGAGTCTTGAAAAGATATGACTTTGATTCAGTGAAAATTTGCATCATGATAGTTTCAACTGTAGATACAGTTAATCTGTTTGTTGTACAGTTTCTGTATATCAATATATATGTTGTTGAAATAAGCTTTGCCTCTTCACCAACCCTATTCCTCTTTTGAAATAAATAGTGTCTAATAATTCAAACACCATCACCATCCTAGTGAACACAACAAAGAAATGCACATCAACAACGTCATCATTATTATTTCTGATCTCTGATAAATTAGAAAAAAAACTGTTATCCAGCAAGATACATTTCCTTGGTCCCAAGAAGCATGTTACATAGTAAACTGACTCGATAAGTTGAATAGCAGTTGTAAAGACACAACTGACTAAGCCGTCACTACTCAATTAAGTAATTAACAGACAATTGCAAGTACTAATACTCACCCGACACTAATTGTCCTGTTAATCCCTAGTCCACAATGAGTTGACATTGAGTTCATTTTGCTAATTAGCTGTTTTTAGAGTAGCAAGGTAATAAACATCAAAGGTGGGGCAGGCTTTGATCATGTGTTCTGTAGAAGAGATGATGTCACTTGTTTTATGTTTATTTAGGATTAGCTACATCCCTTGATGCTACCAAGGCAGCCCTTGAGATTATCAGACAGTTTGGCTGGACACAAACTGATGTCTCCCTTGTGGCACACTATGTGTCAGACACAGACTTTGACCACTCTGTGCAGATGCATATCAGTGCATAAAGAACATTGGGTAGATTATTCAACAATGCCACACAAGTCAAAGTTGGGTTTCACTGTATTTAGAAACAGATAATTATGATTAATTTAAACTTTGCCAGGCCAATATTTTGGCAGATTTGCATGTTATTGTTAATCTTCATTTAGTTAATTTTCAAAAAAGATAGGATGAATGATAAAATATGATAATGAGTCATGAATATTTGAATTCAGATCAGAACAAACAGGGAGGGTCACCCCAAAATGTGAGAGTCTCTAGGGGAGACTTTTGACAAAATGGACAATAAAATATAAAATGTGCTTTGCATTTTCTTTCAGGTAGGGTTGTGTCAAAAATGAATGAGAACATACCGGTAATACATGACCGGCCCCTTTAATGTAATATACATAGTTTTTTGTTGATGGTTCAGGTTGTACTTTTCAGTTGAATTTCTTATCACTGTCTATGATGGACTACCAATTAACGGTAGATATTTAATATCCATAATAACTTAGATAAATGCTTCTACAGTCTCATCCTAATTTGTCAAAATTTGAATTTCAATATAGCTTCCATTAATGAATTTGGTGAGAATATCTATTGTCTGAATTCCTAATATACTTTCTTTTGTATTTGGTGTGCAAGGGTAGCCTAGTGGGTGAAACAGTCTCTGAAACCCGGGTTCAATTCACCACATGGGTACAATGTGTGAAGCCCATAGCTGGAATATTGCTAACAAGCTGCATGAAACTATACCAACTCACTCGCTCATTATGTTGTATTTTGAGATCACTTACATGACATGTGTTTTGATAATTATGAATAGTTGCATTTATGTATTTATGTATAAGAACCATTGTAACTTAGTTTTGCATAGTCTTGTTTACCCTTCCTTACATTTTGATGTAATGCAAACATTCAACCAAAATTCAGGTGAACCTTGTGGTATTGTTTTAGAAGACCGGATACATTTTTGTATTTTCTGAACACTTTTCTGTTTGCAATGGCTTATTTACATGTTCAAAGATTGGTTAAATATCAGTTGCAAGATAAATTGTCAGTACCTCACTGTTTGAGAAAACAACTTTAAACATTTGTAAATATGTGTGTGTTTCATAACTTTTGACTAACAAGTTTCTAAAGATGTTATGAAATGTTTCAGGTACCTGGATTTCACAATCTGACACCAGCTACATTAAGAAGATCTTGCTCACACAATTCAGACAAGGGACTCGCCGGAAGATGAACAGTACTCCTGATAACAACCAACAGATTCACCTCAGAAAGTGATGATTCTGAATGAATAATGCCACATCAGTGTGACTGTAGGTGGTTTTATTATGACACTAATGAAGTCTGAATGAATTTATGCCAAAGCACTGTGACTATGTCCAGGTTGTGTACACCGATGCTGACCATACAAATCTGAATGACTTTTGTGGTTTACTGCAGAAACATAATTGACTTTAGATATTCTTCTTCAATAAAATTCTTCTGAGATTTGACTAATTTATTTATTTAGAAAATGGCATTGAAGCGTCTGTTCTGTAAGGCCTTGCAAACACCACTGGTTACTTTATGCTAGTTCCTCTTCTTGCTTGATCAAATTTCAATTTGTGATATGTACCAATGAAATGCCATATAATCAATAAATAAGATTTTTTTCCAAAAACGTGATTTGTTTTGCTTCATTAGCATAAAGATATATAATACTGATCAGCCATAACATAGGTGCTGAACAAATATGAAATGTACTAATGCCCTGAATGTTTTCCTACTATAAATACTTAACAAAAGTTGTAGTTCCACCTTAGTAGACAAATGACATTGATATTTTTTCTGTACTTTATTTAGGTGTTTTCTATGGATGCCATTAGTCTTATGCACCAATTTGGGACAATTGTATTCTGTTTTATATTCCCATGAAACTACACTGTCCCGATTTTATTTACAAACCGCCGTCATATAGCTGGAATATTGCTGAGTGTGGTGTTAAACAACCAACCGACAAACCAACCCTAGCAACGACAAACACATGCAATATTTAGTATCATGATCGAGTATTATTCACAGACCCACAATAAATCACAAAAGTAATGATTCCATGAAGTATCAATAATTCATTTCAGTTGAAATGGCATCTGCTAAATGAACCATCTCACACGTTTCATATTTGGAAACAAGCTCAAAGATGGAGAGTGACAAAACCTATCTTTATGTCGAGCAATATTCCAGCAGCTCCAGCAATGTGTAAATATATCCTATACCTTTGAGTTTACCCACACCCAGATATTTGAGCCGTTGGCTATCTCCCTCCACGGTTATAAAATGACAAAAAATATATTTGCTAATGGTGAACGTGATGATGTCATCAGTTAGTTCTAATGCATTCAGTTGGTAGGATGTTTGCGTTCAGTTACTCCAAAGTCTTTACACTCCACAGCAAAAAAAGTGTAGGTTTCCGGAAGGTTTCCGGAAGGTATCCGGATGCAAATTTTCTTCATGACTTGCTTCTGGTAAATAATGTTAGCCTGTGCATTACAGGTACCTGTTGTAATATTCTGTGTTATTTTAATGGTAAATATCCTCCTGAAACATTTTTGGATAAGAAAATTGTTCAATTTCATATTTTGTCCTTTTCGGATGTTAATGGTATTTAATGAACAAACATCAGTTCTTGTATAATGATATCCTTAAATTTCATGTCCAGACTTCCAGTTTGTACTGAGAAAAAGAAAAAGTCATTGACAATGTGCTCACTTGGGCCTTTGGTCCTAGTGAGATGATAATAAGACTATTTGTAACGGTACATGTACTTGTTATATCCAAAATACTAACTTCATTGACATTTGCCTCACCCTAGTTTTATGGTACTACAGTAAGCTCTTCCTCAGTTACTGTGAATTATTTTATTAAAAGGGATTGACAGTTAATTTGACACTGGAGTTGTAACCACTGCACATATATGTGTATTCAAATAATATAACAACGATGTGCTTAATACTTCACAAATATCTCCAGAAATAGGCATTTTAGTTATAATTGCAGAAATACTTTATGAATGACCCCTTCACTGTTGCCTTGATCTTACACTTCAACCCCTCATGAGTTATCACTTTTGAGTGTGAATTTGACCTTCAATATCAGTGATAAATATTTCAAAAACATTTCAAAGAGCTATCCAGCACATAAACTAAATATGCAGTCCTTTGGTAGAATTCAACATATCATTGACCAAAATATGGAAGTAATGTAACCAGTATATGTATAAGAGTTACTAAGACTTCTGTAGAAAAGGCAATTTAAGGGAAAATGTAGTATATATAGATCACACACGACCTTTTTCCAACTTCGACCCCTGCCCAAAGGAAGAGTTAGAAGGTATCCGGATGCAAATTTTCTTCATGACTTGCTTCTGGTAAATAATGTTAGCCTGTGCATTACAGGTACCTGTTGTAATATTCTGTGTTATTTTAATGGTAAATATCCTCCTGAAACATTTTTGGATAAGAAAATTGTTCAATTTCATATTTTGTCCTTTTCGGATGTTAATGGTATTTAATGAACAAACATCAGTTCTTGTATAATGATATCCTTAAATTTCATGTCCAGACTTCCAGTTTGTACTGAGAAAAAGAAAAAGTCATTGACAATGTGCTCACTTGGGCCTTTGGTCCTAGTGAGATGATAATAAGACTATTTGTAACGGTACATGTACTTGTTATATCCAAAATACTAACTTCATTGACATTTGCCTCACCCTAGTTTTATGGTACTACAGTAAGCTCTTCCTCAGTTACTGTGAATTATTTTATTAAAAGGGATTGACAGTTAATTTGACACTGGAGTTGTAACCACTGCACATATATGTGTATTCAAATAATATAACAACGATGTGCTTAATACTTCACAAATATCTCCAGAAATAGGCATTTTAGTTATAATTGCAGAAATACTTTATGAATGACCCCTTCACTGTTGCCTTGATCTTACACTTCAACCCCTCATGAGTTATCACTTTTGAGTGTGAATTTGACCTTCAATATCAGTGATAAATATTTCAAAAACATTTCAAAGAGCTATCCAGCACATAAACTAAATATGCAGTCCTTTGGTAGAATTCAACATATCATTGACCAAAATATGGAAGTAATGTAACCAGTATATGTATAAGAGTTACTAAGACTTCTGTAGAAAAGGCAATTTAAGGGAAAATGTAGTATATATAGATCACACACGACCTTTTTCCAACTTCGACCCCTGCCCAAAGGAAGAGTTAGACCACAAACAAACTTTTTGTATGGTTGTGACTTTAACCTTTGACATAACAGATCAATGTGTCATCAGACGTTTTCAGAGCAAAGGAAACATGTGTTATTTATCTTGAGATGCCCAAGCAATGCATGGTTTCATAAGATAAGTGTGGCTATTAAACTGAGGCAAAATCATGAAACATCCCCATTTACACAGCTGGCAAATGAAACATAAGCAACAATCAAATTATCAATTTGTTTTATTCATATGCCTATAGTATATCGCACATTGAACAGTGTTCACATGATGGTTCCTGATGCAGTATGCAATTTCATCCTATTCTTCAATACGCATAACAGAGTGTGATAACTGTTCGCTTGACAGTACCTACGGATTATGTTCACCAGTTCAGATAACTTACTTTCCCTCAATCCTCCTTTTCTTTCTATATTGCCATGGATGAACAGGAACCAGGATGAGGGGATACCAGTTAGACTCTATCTCTGCTGCATTGTGTTAGTAGAATTGTGAACTTTCCTTTTGGTGTTTGGGTCCACATTTAAAGACAATAAGTCCCATTTATCATTCCTTTCAAGTGTTTACAAGAATTTCCTGAATGTCCTGGAAGAATTCCACTCCAGCTTGACATTGGTTGGTCTTCTCACATTAGCCAGACCAGCCTTTGTGTGTCCCAGTACCATTTGGCATACAATTTCTCGGTCGGCCTCCATTGAAATAACAGGACCCTCATCATCGCTGTCTGCAAATCACCTCTGATATCTGAAGGGGTGCAGCCTCTGTTTAGGACTCCCTTGTCTGGTCCTTCCAGACTGTCAACCTGGAGTACTCATCCAGGGATCTCAAGCAGGACTTCAGTTTCTGCAGCATTATGTAAAAAGATTTTAGCAATCAAAAAGAATTGTTGCCACATGTAGTTATAGATAGAAGGCAGCAAAATCACTTAAGTTGTCATATGTGAGTCTTGTAATATGCTAAACATTTAAGATAATCACATCTCAAATCTCAACCAGACAAACCAGTGACTAATGTTATGAACTCGGTCCAGACAAACCGATGATAACTATTATGGACAATATCCCACATCACTGTTGTATGATTACATGTGATCAATGAGCCTACTCAATCACAACCTTATCTATTAATTAGGCTTGGAATGCTGGGAATCTTTTTAAGAGATGCCATTTAGTGATTGTTTCAACTCATCAACATAGACAAATATATATTCACAATCCTTGTCATATAGCCAAACTATTGCTGGATGCAGTGTTAAATAAATGATTTGGCTTTAACACTGTTTTGAACAGTATTCCAGATATATCACCGCATGTTAGTTAGATGTGGGAAGAAAGTCCTAAGTGATGCAGGTCTTTGATGAATCCCACAAGTATGTGTATAATGCTGACAAACCTAGCAACATAATCGGGGAGAACCAGGATTTGAACCCATGACTATAGGTTTCTGCTAAGCCCAAGAGATGCAACTCTGCACAGAAAATTGTAGTGCCTTAGATAATAGGACATCCGTGCCTACAGCGATAAGGAACAAACTGAAGACATATTTGCAAAATAACCATATGAACCAAACAGAATAATTTCAAAATATTTACCATTCACTGTTGCTCTTCTATGGTCTTTCTTTGCATTGATGCTGCACGGATGACTGTCTCTTTTATTCATCCGGACATTCTACAAACATAAGTTGCATTCACATCACAGAAATGTCCAAACTGTGCATGTTGTACATTTGATTCAAATGAAAAGACCCCGGTTGTGATTCCGACTTAGAACTACACTAATCATAATAATTCATGTCAAACATTCAGAGATGACATTTATCCCCATATTTAACAAATGTTAAAACAATATTTTGACAACAAAGTCAGGGTCATTCAACACATACATTACATAGGAAATAACTTGTTCGACAATGCAGAGAGATCCTCACCGAGGTGAATATCATTCCATGAATTATTGCCACATTTTCTTGAAATGCAGATTAATGCAATGCATTATTTACTTTTATTTCTAGGCTATTTGTTTGGCTTTTCCATGGCACTGTTTTGACAGAGATCTAACCTTGATATGACACTTTGTTCAGAAATGATATAAATAAGAGAATACTTTATTATTCCCGAGAAAATTTGGGTTACATTGTAAAAGCACAGAGAAACAAGTATAAGATTCATGATTTAAGTTAAATACACTCGACCCGTGAAGATTCCAGGGTAGACTAGGTCTTCAGCAACCCATGCTTGCCGTAAAAGGCCATTATGCTTGTCGTAAAAGGTGACTAACCGGATCGGGTGGTCAGACTCTCTGACTTGGTTGATGCATGTCATTGATCTAAATTCTGTGGCTCGATGCTCATGATATGAATCACTGGGTTGTCTGGTCCAGACTCGATTATTTACAGACCGCCGTCATATAGCTGAGTGCGGCGTTAAACAACAAACCAACCTAAATACACTCATACATACACACACAAACACAACATCCAAACACCAGGGTTAGAAATTGGCACTAGTCATTTTGACATTTTAAAGGTTTTGCTATATGCTATCATTTTAGGACTAGAGGACTGAAAGTGTTAGTTTCTACCGCTGCAAACACTAATCAACTAATGAATTGAGTGGTCAGACTAGGTTGTCATCATACTCTGAGGGCATGGATCTGTGCTGAAAATAACAATCACTAGATTGCCTGGTCCATGTTCAATTATTTACAGGCTGCCATCACAGAGCTGGACTATTGTGAGTGTGATGTTTCACATTACATTGAAATATACCATGATGAATACATGTAGTTTGTATTTATCACAAACAAAAATACTCACTCAATACTTGGTATCCTCCCTGAGGATGTCTGTGAACCTGCCCACAAACCCTGAACATGCTGAAACAGAAAACAACTAACTTGTCTTTATCCTTTCAATGTTTCAGTGTGAATTTGTTAAAGATTGATAAGCTGTCATTATTCATTGTAATCCATATCTCACTTTCAGGTGGTTCAGGTGGCAACACATGATGCGAATTGAATGCCACGTTTTGTTTGACATGCACTTTGCCAGATTTATACCCTTGGTAACTAACCCTCATCATCAAATCCCAGCGTTATGTTGAGAATAAGGACACGACCCTTAAAAGTCCTGCACCTGTAGCTCTTATGCAAGCCCAAATAGAAATATCATGTCACAACAAACACTTGATCATAATAATAACAAAGGGTTTCCGAAAACAACAAAACTAAAAGGCCCTTGACGTTTACAGTAGTAACATGGAGAACAGGAAAATATCTAAATCAATCCATTCCATAAGATCTCTGTATAGAAATCATGGAACATTGTGTCTCGAAGCCCTGCTACGTACCTGGCATCTGCAAGCTGCTCTTCCTTCCTTCGGCTGTCAATCGAGTTTTCGAAATACTTGACGTCCTCGTTGTGGATGGCTCAGGTGGATTTCGACCGGGATTTCCGAGTTAGAGGTGATTGAGAACAATGTATCGATACACGAGGTAAGCATATCGCAATCAAGCATCACGGTGTACATCGATTACACGAGGTTTGAGTGTTTGTTTACATTTGTGTTCCAAAATGGCGCCCTCGGCCATACAGGGATTTATGGGTAGACTTGATTGTCCCGGAATAACACGAGTTGGTCACGAATGACGAGCGGTCATTTCTGCAGCAGTTACGGAAAGAGACGAGGTTGGCCGATTACAGTTCATACAGGCCATATTGGGAGCCGCGGGGATTTCGACAGTGTGTATTAGGAAGTATACCTATGTGGTGTATGGAATATGCGTTTGCCTACCATGCCAGGCAGTGTGACAAGGGATATCCCAGCGGATGTAATATTCCTACAGCAGAAATGTTTCACAACCTCGATTGCAGGGAGCTGAAGATGTGACATATTCAGACAGAGACCATAATACATAGACTGTTATATGGTCTCTGATTCAGGTAAGGAATATGTTAATAATATTGATCACGTATTAAAGTTATTTATCTTCTGTAAGCCACTTATTCTGTTTTATATATGTTAGTAAATGTGTGATTTAATTTTTGTAGAATAAGCAATCTACCTAACTTATGTTAATCCTTGCTAATGTATATGATGTAGAAATATGTTTGCTTGCTTATATTCCTTTATCTAGATACTCTATAGTGACTCATTTTTTTAGTTCATACCGTACCTACTAAACTTACTTTTGCAACTTACTTTTGCAGGTGTGAATAATCGAGAACAAATTAAATGACAGGAGTTTTGCAACAGTGAACATTGTGAGGTGGAAGATAAGACATTTGAAAGGTATGGATATTTTCACTTGAACTTGTTGAAGAATACCGTGATGACAACTTTATCATGTTGGGAATTTTGGCGGTGGGGTAGCCTAGTGGTTGAAGTGCTGAAGACCAAGGTTCGATTCTTGTCATGGGTACAATGTGTGAAGTCTATGTCAGGTGTCCCTTGCTGTGGTATTGCTAAAAACAGCGTAAAACCATACCCACTCATTTGGGGATTCCGGGTTGGAATTGGTCCCCATCAACCTATGCTAGTTGTAAGAGAGGGTTATACTATAAAGGGAAATAGTACCTCGCCTGCTATTGCCTGGTGAAAACAGCACCTTGTTATTTTTTTTACCTTGGGTCTGAATATGCCCGAATACATGAAATTAAACTTGCATGGTCACTTGTAAACACAAATAACTGAGAAATGTTCAAAAAGGTTTACATTAAAATCTAGCATCTACTTGCCGACTCTAATTTGGAGATGCAACTAAACTTATTGTGAAAATATAATATGCTTTGATTTCTTTGAAGTAAAATAAATGAAATTAAACTTGCAAACACAAATAATTGTTCAATGTTAGTCACCTAAAAATAGTTTACATTAGAAATTAGCCTCTGCTCAAATTTACTCATGATTCTGATTGGGAGGTGCAACTAAACTTATCATTGAAAGATCACATGCTTTGAAGTTTTAAGTAGCTTTACTCAGATTAGCTCAATGCCAAGCTGAACCTGAGTCTGGCGAAAATGTCAAGAAACTGGACAACAGGTATACTATATATGTCATATTTATTTTAGTAAGTAGGAAATAAATAGTAATTTTATAGAAATTTCATTTATATATATTTCGGCCAGGAATCAACATGTCTCTCGAGATAACAGACAACAACTAGTAGCCCTTTTTGCCAAATCAAGGTGCTGCTTTCGTTGAGGAAATCAGTGACATTTTGCTGAGGTGCCGTTTTAACCTCACCCATAAGAGATAACCTAATAGATCAGGTGATCAGGCTCAGTGACCTGGTTCATGGCATCTGACAGTGACCATCTAACAGTGTGGATTGATGTTCACAATATCAATCACTGGATTGTCTAGAATTTTGGGCCTACCTTTAGAATACAGTACCTAACTTTTCAAACAGGTCACAGTACCCTGTGATGTAATTCGTAGTATTCAGTTGCCTGACACACTGGCAAAACAATGCCTTGTGATGTCAGGGGTCATTGGATGTGCATATATATGCTCTTTTCAGTGGTCTATCGTCTCCACACGCTATGGTGTTGCATGAGTTTAAATTATTTGTTTACTAAATATTGTTTTAAACATTTAAATGTGAACTGGATGGGTAAACAAGCAAAAACTTATTTGAATACCGCTCCAGAATTAGAACACAATATGATATGACAAAAGTACAGTCAAGGAATACAATTATATACATGTTCTTATTATAGAAACTACGTTGTCGGCGCTGTCAGGTCGCATTTTCAGTAGTAATAGTGTACTGCAATATACGGCAAGGAATAGTATTATAAATTTAAGATGCTATGTACAATCACAAAACCTAGTGGATAGCTGAATGTAGTCTTCTACTGATTTAAGAATTTCTAAGTTTTTTTTTGACGTCCTTTCAGGATTACCTAATAGAATTGAATTTAGATCTTATCCCTTAACATAATAGTACATATTCTGTCTTAAATCATTGTTATTTGGACATATGAGAAAGAAGTGAAGTGCATCTTCAGTGTGATGGCCACAGCTACATGCAGGATTATCTTATAAATATTGCCTGCGGATGCACATTTTATAACAAGTGCTTGTTTATTTTCTATATACTTTTATTTCATTTTTTACTTATTACAGTGGTTAAAATGATTATAAATATAAATTGAAACTAATAATGTGCAATAAGCGGGTTATAGCTGAAACGACACCTTAGCAAAACAGCACTGACTGGCGAAATACTCGCCGAAAGCAAAAACGGCGATTATTACTTGACGAAAATGACACCTTATTTTTTTTTTACCTTGGTAAAATAAATGAAATTAAACTAGGATTGATAACTTGCAAAGACCAATAATTGTGAAATGTTAAAACAATAGAACAAATAAAATAGAAATTAGCCTCTACTCCAACTTATCCTATACCCGACTCAATTTATTGTGATAAAATGCTTTGAAGTAAAATATATGGAATTAAACACACATCGTCTCATACAAACACAAATGCATGTAGTTGTTAAACGTTGAAACAAGTTTACCTTCGAAATTAGTCCCCTACTCCAATTTACTCACCGACTCTGATTGGCAGACACAGCTCACTTGTTGTGAATGTATTTTTCAGTTTAAAGTTTAAAGTACTCAAAGTCAAGCTGAAACTGTATTTAAGAATCCTAACATGGTGCAATTTTTCACAATGGCCTTTCGATGTGTCATTTGAACATGTTGAAAGGTTTTACAAGGGATATTTGTAACCCAATACTTTCCGTAACGGGCGACAATGCTCGTCTAAAGAGTTGACTAACGCCATCAGGTGGCGATCAGACTCGGTGACTTGGTTGATGCATGTCATTGATCCCAATTGTGTGGGTCGATGCTCATGATGTCAATCACTGGACTGTCTGGTCCAGACTCGATTATTTACATATAGCCGGAATATTGCTTGAGTGCGGCATAAAACAACAAACCAAATCATAAGTGTGGGATGAATGATTTGAAATTAGCAAGTTTAATGTGACCTTCAATCACTACAACCTGATCTGAGTCTTGAAAAGATATGACTTTGATTCAGTGAAAATTTGCATCATGATAGTTTCAACTGTAGATACAGTTAATCTGTTTGTTGTACAGTTTCTGTATATCAATATATATGTTGTTGAAATAAGCTTTGCCTCTTCACCAACCCTATTCCTCTTTTGAAATAAATAGTGTCTAATAATTCAAACACCATCACCATCCTAGTGAACACAACAAAGAAATGCACATCAACAACGTCATCATTATTATTTCTGATCTCTGATAAATTAGAAAAAAACTGTTATCCAGCAAGATACATTTCCTTGGTCCCAAGAAGCATGTTACATAGTAAACTGACTCGATAAGTTGAATAGCAGTTGTAAAGGCACAACTGACTAAGCCGTCACTACTCAATTAAGTAATTAACAGACAATTGCAAGTACTAATACTCACCCGACACTAATTGCCCTGTTAATCCCTAGTCCACAATGAGTTGACATTGAGTTCATTTTGCTAATTAGCTGTTTTTAGAGTAGCAAGGTAATAAACATCAAAGGTGGGGCAGGCTTTGATCATGTGTTCTGTAGAAGAGATGATGTCACTTGTTTTATGTTTATTTAGGATTAGCTACATCCCTTGATGCTACCAAGGCAGCCCTTGAGATTATCAGACAGTTTGGCTGGACACAAACTGATGTCTCCCTTGTAGCACACTATGTGTCAGACACAGACTTTGACCACTCTGTGCAGATGCATATCAGTGCATAAAGAACATTGGGTAGATTATTCAACAATGCCACACAAGTCAAAGTTGGGTTTCACTGTATTTAGAAACAGATAATTATGATTAATTTAAACTTTGCCAGGCCAATATTTTGGCAGATTTGCATGTTATTGTTAATCTTCATTTAGTTAATTTTCAAAAAAGATAGGATGAATGATAAAATATGATAATGAGTCATGAATATTTGAATTCAGATCAGAACAAACAGGGAGGGTCACCCCAAAATGTGAGAGTCTCTAGGGGAGACTTTTGACAAAATGGACAATAAAATATAAAATGTGCTTTGCATTTTCTTTCAGGTAGGGTTGTGTCAAAAATGAATGAGAACATACCGGTAATACATGACCGGCCCCTTTAATGTAATATACATAGTTTTTTGTTGATGGTTCAGGTTGTACTTTTCAGTTGAATTTCTTATCACTGTCTATGATGGACTACCAATTAACGGTAGATATTTAATATCCATAATAACTTAGATAAATGCTTCTACAGTCTCATCCTAATTTGTCAAAATTTGAATTTCAATATAGCTTCCATTAATGAATTTGGTGAGAATATCTATTGTCTGAATTCCTAATATACTTTCTTTTGTATTTGGTGTGCAAGGGTAGCCTAGTGGGTGAAACAGTCTCTGAAACCCGGGTTCAATTCACCACATGGGTACAATGTGTGAAGCCCATAGCTGGAATATTGCTAACAAGCTGCATGAAACTATACCAACTCACTCGCTCATTATGTTGTATTTTGAGATCACTTACATGACATGTGTTTTGATAATTATGAATAGTTGCATTTATGTATTTATGTATAAGAACCATTGTAACTTAGTTTTGCATAGTCTTGTTTACCCTTCCTTACATTTTGATGTAATGCAAACATTCAACCAAAATTCAGGTGAACCTTGTGGTATTGTTTTAGAAGACCGGATACATTTTTGTATTTTCTGAACACTTTTCTGTTTGCAATGGCTTATTTACATGTTCAAAGATTGGTTAAATATCAGTTGCAAGATAAATTGTCAATACCTCACTGTTTGAGAAAACAACTTTAAACATTTGTAAATATGTGTGTGTTTCATAACTTTTGACTAACAAGTTTCTAAAGATGTTATGAAATGTTTCAGGTACCTGGATTTCACAATCTGACACCAGCTACATTAAGAAGATCTTGCTCACACAATTCAGACAAGGGAAGATGAACAGTACTCCTGATAACAACCAACAGATTCACCTCAGAAAGTGATGATTCTGAATGAATAATGCCACATCAGTGTGACTGTAGGTGGTTTTATTATGACACTAATGAAGTCTGAATGAATTTATGCCAAAGCACTGTGACTATGTCCAGGTTGTGTACACCGATGCTGACCATACAAATCTGAATGACTTTTGCGGTTTACTGCAGAAACATAATTGACTTTAGATATTCTTCTTCAATATAATTCTTCTGAGATTTGACTAATTTATTTATTTAGAAAATGGCATTGAAGCGTCTGTTCTGTAAGGCCTTGCAAACACCACTGGTTACTTTATGCTAGTTCCTCTTCTTGCTTGATCAAATTTCAATTTGTGATATGTACCAATGAAATGCCATATAATCAATAAATAAGATTTTTTTCCAAAAACGTGATTTGTTTTGCTTCATTAGCATAAAGATATATAATACTGATCAGCCATAACATAGGTGCTGAACAAATATGAAATGTACTAATGCCCTGAATGTTTTCCTACTATAAATACTTAACAAAAGTTGTAGTTCCACCTTAGTAGACAAATGACATTGATATTTTTTCTGTACTTTATTTAGGTGTTTTCTATGGATGCCATTAGTCTTATGCACCAATTTGGGACAATTGTATTCTGTTTTATATTCCCATGAAACTACACTGTCCCGATATAACAAGTACTGATACCGTTCCAAACTAATCTGTTAATCTCACCAGGGCCAAATGCCAAAGCACATAGCCAATGACTTTCCATTTTTTTCTGAGTGAGAATGCTGTTTTGCCACTTTTAGCAATATTGCAACAATATCATGGTGGCGGACACCAGCAATAAGCTTCACACATTGGATCCATGTCGCAAAACAACTTGTGAACAATGCATGCCCACATATCTCAGTTTGAGGAGGATATTTACCATTAAAATAACACAGAATATTACAACAGGTACCTGTAACTTTTTCTTTTTCTCAGTACAAACTGGAAGTCTGGACATGAAATTTAAGGATATCATTATACAAGAACTGATGTTTGTTCATTAAATACCATTAACATCCGAAAAGGACAAAATATGAAATTGAACAATTTTCTTCTCCAAAAATGTTTTAGGAGGATATAACCATTAAAATAACACAGAATATTACAACAGGTACCTGTAATGCACAGGCTAACATTATTTACCAGAAGCAAGTCATGAAGAAAATTTGCATCCGGATACCTTCCGGAAACCTTCCGGAAACCTTCCAGATGCCTTCAACAACCTTCAAATTGCTTGGTATTTTCAAGTTAATTTTTTTATGTGTTTCACACTTAAGTGAACAAAATGCACCCCCCAAATTTTGACATTTTTTTTGGAAGGTTTCCGGAAGGTTTCCGGAAGGTATCCGGGCCGGATCCAAAATGGGAAGGTATCCGGAAGGTTTCCGGAAGACGGAAACCTACACTTTTTTTGCTGTGCTCAAATATGAGACAATAACCTAGCGCTGAAACCCTTTCCTATGTATTCGATTACTCATGTGGTACGTCACTTCTTGGATAACTTCTAATTTACCACCCAAGACCGCAAAACAATTGGATTTAAGAAGTTTATCATCCACCTATAGTTTCCACATACGCCCCATAAAAGTTTCTGGCCGCCTCACACCAAAACAAGGTTATAAGACGTTACTTGTTGTTACCCTGCCTGACGCTCAGCATGAACGAAGACTAATCAGTCACCTTATGAGTTATATCCCTGATGCGTTAATTGTTTGGAAGATTCGTGTAACTGAGTTTGCAAATGTAATGCGAGACATTAGAGTTCATGCAACTGAATTCAATTTTGTCGTGTGGTAATCACCTAACACTTTGTGTAATGCACCATTCAGACCAGTACCCCAGAGGTAAAACTCCTTTTCAGCTCATAACATCGGGGTATCAACACAAGACCCATAGCAACAGCAAACAATGAGCTGGGAATAGCAATGATGATTATCGATCCGCCTTTTGTTTGCTTTTAGGCTTTAGAATGTATTTATTTGATAACACAAGCGAACTGAATATTGCCGTTAATGTTATGCGAGAAATATACAAGATCAATATGCAATCGACCTTGCAGATCCCCCAGCAACAACACACACAAAGTTTGTTGTATTTAAAATTATTCAGAGACTTGATCATGGAAATAATGATTCGACCGACAACCGATATTCATTGGAAATTACATCGGCGAAAATCGCATTTGCGGGAACATGATTCAAATGTTGAAAGAAATATCAAGAAGTAATAAATGTATATGTGTATGTACAAAATCTACACTATAGTGTGACAATAGGGCCACTCTATTACTAACAATTATACAGCATTTGCTTTCCATTACCAATCTGGCAAAACTGGAAAGTCCAACTGTTGCAATCTGCAATAATTTACAACACAGAGGTGCCAGAAATGAGTTAGTGAGTGAATCAAAATTTAACGCCGCATCTGCATTACTTCAGCCACATAGCGACGAAAGTTAATACGTTCAAAATTGAGTAATGTGTTATTTACGCAGAGTTATATTCAAAAACAATTTATGAAACATATTTGAACATAGCAATATCATGCATACAGTTTTAGTGAGTGATTGAGCTAAAATTTAACGTTGCTTTACCATTAGTTCAGCCATATAGCGATGAGGCCAATTGATTTATTCACAATTGAGTCATTTATGAAAAGTCATATTTAAGAAATAATAATTATGAAACATGTTTGAGCATAACAATATCATGTTTACAGTTTTAAAAGACGGGCTATAGGCCACCAGTAACCAAAGCTAGGCCATCTCGCTTGAGATAATGGGGACTTACAGTACCTCTGCTAAATGCATGATACCCCAGCAGGATTTACGTCATCACTTTAGCGAATGGTGGTTGTGCACAATACTAGCCAAAAAACACTGGTTGATGATAGTTACATCGATTATGATAGGGTTCCATGGCGGTTGGGGGTGGGGTGGGGTGGGGGGGTGGGGTGTTGGGGGGGGGGGGGGGGGGGGGGGTTGTTGGAGGTTGGTGTGGCGACAATAAGTTTACGATACTTAAGCCTCCTGGACAGAGCCTTCACTTATGTCAGTTGATACAAGCATCACACCATATATAAAAACAAGCATTTAATTATTCACATACATATTTATAATTTATTATACAGACAAATTTCTTTCTAGTAACTTCCGACGAAATGCCCGCTTACACAGCAAAAAATATCTTTCAGATATACGCTTTGATAAAGTTCACACAGTCAACATTTGCTTGACAGTGAACCCCTCATCACAAGGGATACACTTAGCTAATATGAGGTTCGTCCTCATCTGTCTTAAGAAATTATTATAGAGTAATCCGACTGAGGCCAATACGACATCATGTCATGACTGACAACCCAAGCAGGTTTGACCGATTGTGGGGTTTTATTCGTGAACTTTATTGCTTCCTACATGGGTGTCTCGCCTCTTTTGCATGAGATCCCAGCGTATAACCTTTAATGGTTGATTTGGAATCACTGTATGGGATAAGTAGTTTGTCAATAGCTGCTTTAGCTGCAGCATCAGCTTTTGAGTTACCTATTAAACTTACGTGACTTGGCAACCCGCAAAAGATGATGTCGCATTGGCCAGTAGAAAGATCATTATTTAGTTCTAAAATGTCTAGAATTATAGGATGATTTGAGGAGACACTTTTAAGTGCCTGAAGGCATGACAATGAATCGGAGAAGATGATGAAAATTTTAGATTGGTTTTGTTGTTGAAAGCTGTTGAGATAGCTTTGGGAATTAAGTTGGATAGATTTGGGTGGAAAACACAACTTTATGCTGGATTTCATTTATTTGAATGCGATTTAGTGATGTATTCCAGTGAAAGTTCAAGTAAAGGTTCATTGGTCTCCACATACAAGCTGTCCTTGTTGGTGTATAGTGTAAAATTCTAAATTCTTAATTGCTTTTGCAGGCTCCACCATAGTCCAGTATGGAGCATATTAACGATCTGTACAAGTGAAGGAGGGTGGTCTGATCCTCTCCCCACTCGGAATTTGAAAGACTTTTAACGAGAGCCTTCATTGATTATTTGATATGTGGTAAAAATGTGAGATGACAGTCAAATATGAGGCCAAGGAATTTGGCCTACCCTACTACCTAGGAGTAGTGTCTACATTGAAATCTTGATCCTTCTGCGGTTTGTATTTACGACCAAAATGAATACAGTTTGTTTTGGATTTTGAGAATTTGAGAATTGTCGTTCGCCCATTTTTTAATTTTAAGACAGAGCTGTAGCTGTCTTTCAATTGTATTCATCTTCTTACCATGACAAGAAATATTGATATCGACCACAAAAAGTGAACCATTAACGCCATTTTTTAATACTTAAGTGTGACTTTTAATTGTGATGCTGAAAAGTGTGACTGATAGTATGCTGCCTTGAGGGACGCCCTGATCTTGATCGAAATGATCAGACAGGGTAGACCCCACTTGTACTTGATATTGTCTGTTGTTTAAAAAATGAGATATGAACTGATGTAATCTGCCCCTCAATCCAAAGTCATGCAAATATTTTAAAATACCATGTTTCCACGTTGTATCATTGCCTTCTCTAGATCGAAAAATATTGATACAGTATGTTATTTGTTGACAAAGAAATGTTTAATAAATGATTCTAAATGCACAAAGTAGTCAATGGTACTTCTGTTTTTCCGCAAACCACACTGGATGTCACTCAGGAGGTTACTTTGTCTCCAAGTACCAAACTAATCGATTGTTGATTATGCGCTCCATGGTTTTACAAGCACAGGTAGTTAATGATATTGGACGGAAGTTGGATGGCCATATATGATCCCGTCCACTCTTTGGAATAGGAATAATGATAGCATTGCGCCACGAAGGAGGAACATTTCCGGTTGTCCATATTTCATCAAAAAATATTCAGTAACGTTTCCAAACATGAATCGGGCAAGTGTTTCAGAAGCTGATAGTGGATGTTGTTGGCACCTGCTGCAGTGTCATGAACTTGACCTGGGGCAGTATGTTATTCATGGATTGAAAATGTTTCGTTATAGTCCACACCATTATCAGAGTTAAAATTGTCTTTGTTCTGTTCCTGCTGATGTTGGAACCTCTGAAATTGAGGATTATAGTTTGATGATGAGGAATGGTTTTGCCAAAGTGTCACCAAGTTTGTAGGCAATTTCAGATTGAGTAGTTAAAAGTGTATGACCATCTTTGAGATGGTTAACTCCAGATTTGGATCCTTTCCCCGTAATCTTTTGAATTATGTTCCACACCTTGGACAGGGGTGTGCAGGAATTAATTTTGGAAACATAGTTCCACAAGGATTAACGTTTATTCAGTTTAAAGGTACGTCTCGCTTTGGCGCCCGTGATGTTAACGTTATTCAAATTGTGGACAGTTGATGTCGGCGGAAATATACTGTACCAAATTAAAAACTACAATTTTAACATTTTGACCAGTTATCATTATGGTCCCTTATTGTGTATTTAAACAGTAGTCATGGACTGGCCGTCAAGGTCTCCCGACCTCAATCCCATGGAACACGTCTGGGATGCTCTTTGCAGAAGTCTGCGCACTCTCCAGAACCAACCACAGAATTTGCAAGATTTTGGCACCATTTTGCAGCAACAATGGCGTCGTCTTCCCAATCATGTGTTCACAGGCATCACAAGGTCCATGCGGAGGCGTTGTGTGGCATTTGTCAATGCACACCGTGGCCATACACGCTACAGAACTTGTGTCCCATTAGATTCTCGTGCTTGGGACTTATGATTTAAACTGTTGATGTTATTACCGAATACCGTAGGTGCTTGTAACAAATTATGCTTACCATCAGTAATTAAAATCCTTCTTTGGATATTAATGATTAAAAATTACCTTCTCTGATACAATTGTCCGTGGTATATCATATATGGGATTACTTTTAAAAATGTGAAGTTTTTAATTTGACTCAGTATATTTCTCAGCTTTCTTCCTATTTTCCCAGCTTGTTTACAATCATCATCAAACCATTGCGTATATATTAGGTATATGAGGGTTTGCAGAAGACCGAGGAATGCTTTCGTCTCTAATATCCATAAATATATCTGAAACAAGTTGCATAGGATCAGGAACATTCCTGAAACTGCCAGGTTTTAGTTTTTCGGTACATTGTGTTTGGAATAAAGACCAGTTGGGCTTTATAAAGTTTCGACTCGTTGAAGGTGGTTCGTCAGACGGATAAATAGTTGTAACTATTGTCGGAAAATGGTCCCTTCCACAAAGTGTCTGAACAGACCTGACCCATGTCAGATCAGTCTGGCAGTGGGTTGAGGTAGTATTGATAGGAGGACGAGAGACAGCAGCAGAGTAGGAGATGGTGGAAGTGCTTGTAGTGAGCTCTTCAACCCTCTTCTTGGCTTCGTGCTACGAGACATTTTGATCGGTCTTGATTCTAATGATTTGGGACTCGCGTTTCCATTTTGAAGAAACCATTTGGTTCCCACCGTAGTTTAAACACTTCCTTCTTGCAGTCAGTGGCCTTGTGCTTGTCACCACAGCGGTAACAAACAGCAGAGGCATGGAAGGACTTGGAGCCATTTCCAAACGCTTGGCAGATGTAGCACCTGAGTGGATTGGGGATATACACCTCCACTCCGATGTTACAATAATCAGCTTTGAGGGATAGTTGTTCGGGCGAAAGTGAAGAGTTTGGTGTTGGTCGGTTAACAGCTGTAACCGACTGTTGTTCAAGTTCCTTGGCTATATTATCTTCAGATATTCCGGATAGGCATCTAGCTCTGTCACGGACAATGCCCTTACATGAGTTACATGAGTTTGCACTGAGACAACAACTAATTTAATTTGAGAAGATTGACAGATCGATGTCTCCGTGCACATTCTACAAAGAAGCTTTGTGACATTTGTAACCTCTCCGCATATACCAATGATACCTTTGGAGATGACAAATGGATTCAATTTTATGGGTTCTTTGTCAAAAGCTTCTATAACCAAAAAAGGAGGCCAATAGTCGGATCGAGTGGGCGTAGTATTTTCGTCAGTTTCTACGTGTCGTCTTTTTGAACCAGGGTGTTGGGAAGCCATGAAATAGTTCTGCATCCTTTTTTCCCACCCACCATGGAGTTTCAACAAGAGCAGTCTTATGCTGCAGCAGATCTCCAAGCTGCAAAGACCAGAGATAAAGGGCTGGTATACTCTAGCAAATGTGACCCGAAAAGTTATAACCATCTACCAAATAATGGGTCAGGCTGGTTCGGCTCATGACAATTTATTGGAGACGTACAGGCTTCGGAGGTCAGCATCACCAGATTTGATCCACCACTTTCTTGGCATAGGGCTCTAAGCAGGTTTAATAGCTTCATACACATATTATAGACATTTTGATTAAATATATACTCTTCAAAAAAAAGAAACTTGACACTGACTTTTAAAATGTAATATAATGCGATGTTTCAAAATAGGACACAGAAACCATAATTGAAACACTGTTTGAAGATGAATGTAAACAATGTTCAAAACATTAATCGTGTCACCTAGACAGACACACGTACACGATACAGTTAATGTCAAAGGGGTACAGCAAATCTCAGTATCTGTTGTGCAAACCACGTGCATCAATCACCGCTTGACACCGACGACCCATAGATGCAATCAAGTTGTCAATAACACGCTGTTGGATGTGCTGCCATTCATGCTAAAGTGCAAGGTGTTTGGGGCGGTGGATTCCATCCGCGAACGTGCTCTAAGAAATCCTGACAAACACGTGCAATATGCGGTCGAGCGTTGTTCTGCTGGAACTGTCCGCCATGATTTGGCGTGAGGAAGAACGTAAGGCTGTAGGATCAAGTCTCTGTAACGCACACCTGTCAATGCACCTGCCACAGGCACGAGACGCGTCCTACCACCGTGATGAATTCCGGCCCATACAATGACACTCCCGCCGCCAAATGGGACAACCTGCTGCACACAGTTGGGGGCGTAACGTTCACCCCGACGTCTGTAGACACGTGTGCGCCCATCAGCACGTGTGATTAGGAAACGGGACTCGTCAGTAAACTCATCTCTCCACCTTGCACGTGCCCATCTAACCCTCTGTTGGCACCAAAGCAGACGGTCCGCCAGATGAAGTGGGGTCAATACATGACGTCGAACAGGTCTTCGTGCAAAAAGTCGAGCCTCCCTCAGTCTGTTGCGTACCGTTTGATCTGATATTCTGCGTACCCCAGGGATCTGTGTGGTTGTAGACATGACTGTGGTATGTGTGGTACATGTGCACGTTTTTTACAGGCAGTTGCTTTTGGATGAAGCTGTAAAATTGATCCCCAAACGCTACGTTTATGTGCTGTGCATGTGTTTTCGTGAATTATAGACACATCACCTTTCTGTTTGACTTACTCGGTTCTCATTTAATGTAATTATTTCAGATATTTGGCAAAAAGAGGTTTTACATCTATGTCAAGTTTCTTTTTTTGAAGATTATATAACCACCAGACTCTCTTCCTTTGCCGAAACAGGATGGTAGCTCAGGCAAATGGGCTGCCCAACTTGGTCGGCCTTTTCGACCAGCAATGAGATGCTGAGGACACATTCTACCCCGGGTCCACACGGGGGGAGAGGGATTAGCGTTCCCCAGCACTCATCACGTGGAGGTTGCTCTCCATGAGGGAAGGAGGTACCAGAAGTCACATATTAAATTCTATCCACTTATGCTTATCAAACATTTATTAATTTTCCTTATTTTGCACCTATATTTACCCCACAATGCAGATGACAGATCTCCATTATTTGCGGATTCAGACACGGACTGATTTTATTCTTCAATGCTTATGTCAACTAAACCGCTTCTTCACAACTCTCGAACTGAAGTACAGTCGGTTTTGTTGATTATGTTTGACAAGAGTAAACATGAAGGGTACTTGCTTCGAAGAATCTGGAGAGAGGCGACCAGTCTAGGTTTTCCTTTTTCTATTTATTTCCTCAGTTAGTGTTACAGCGGTATTTCGTCTAGGTAATGATGACAATACTTGTTTGGGGGTTCATGGGATTTTTTTCGGTCTGTTCATATCAGGGATATGGAGATCCCACCACAATATGGCTATAGATGATAATTCCCTAAAAAATAATATAATAAGGTTGGATTAGTAATATACAATTACAAGAATCTATAACATGTGTAATTAAACAAACATATTACATTTACTTGTTACCATGAGCATGAATTTAAGCATATATAATCAGAACAACCATCAGCTCTATATATATTACAGCTACAAATCCCATTTATATGATACAATACACCTCGAAATACAACAATATATACATACAACTATTAGCACATAAATACCAACCTCGTCTCAGGGACGCAGGCTCATCACGACAATGCCAACAGTATGGATTTTTATGTGTCTCTATGCCTAATAATGAAATGACACAATTAAGTAAACTGTATATAACGCACACATACATGCTTTCTCTCACACACACATACACACATACACACACAGTCATATAAACCTAACATATATATGCACTCCATCAGTACATATTTACTAACACTTTCAAAGAACTATGTACATAATCATCAACCAACTCATACAAGACTTAGTGTACTAAAATACTGTACAATATATAATAACATTTATAGCTGTAAGCTATAAATTACTGCTAATGATAAATCTATTCTAATAGATACAGCTTCAAGCTATAAACTATGTAACTTACTTAAAGCACCTTATAACAATATGGTTGCTTAACATTAAGTCATGGCTAGTGTAATTAGTATCACAATACACACTAATGTATCATGACTTTGAAGAATAAGTAATATATTTACAACATTGCGTATCATGTGGATCCTACTGCAAATTATACTATATAAGAAATATGCAATTAAAATGATAAAGATGTACTTATCTAACAAGACTAAAATATCAGATCCTAACCGCCTTATGATGAAAATAAATACTAAAGAAGTCTAAATTAACTTACCCCAATCAGTGCAGTGCTGTGAACCATGCAGTTGTAACGCAGCAGTGACCAGAGAAGAGAAATATTGAAGTGTTTAAAGCTAAAATCCTGGTCACATGCTACAGAAACAATAGAAAAGGCAATCACTGGCCAAGCTGTGGCTCGACCAGATCACTAAAGACCTTACATAACTAAACCCCGTACTTTACTTAAGGATTAGTAGAGAGTGCTCAGGTTAGTTAAAGGAGCTATTACCATACTTAACTCAATTATTTACCTAAGTTTAAAATACGTAAGTTAAAATACACACTATTTTACATTCTGTTACATTAGTAATACTAATCTTGTTGCGTTTGACAATGCAATTTCAATTTATTTGTATTTGCATGGTGTCTTTGGTGCGTTGGAATCATAACTGTTCACAAAGTGTGAGTTAAACTACCATGGTCAGGTCGGGTGTGCGTGTTCTCTTGTTATCATAATGGTGTTGTAGGACTTTGACCAGGTGCATCTGCCTCATTTGAATTATATACTTTGTGATATTTCAAAGGCGACAATGTCTCCTGTTCTGAGATCTAACTGTGAACCACTGGACATTGTTGGGAAATCATTGAGTCTTTGCAAACCAAGCTGAAGGAGGAATGCATTATCAAGAGTGTGTTCTTTGTTTCTGTAAATGAGTGAATGGAGTCGGCCTCTTGTAAAATTGATAACTAAATGCAACTATACGAAACTGGTAAATTTGGAAATAAATTGTCTTTAGAAATAAACCAGCTGTTTACAATACATTCAAAATTTCACACTGTGTGGATTGGGGGGTGGGGGGGGGGTGGGTTGTGGGGGGGGGGGGGGGGGGTCAATGGGTTTAACCCAGTAGCATGTGGATCCGAAGCTGTTAACGCGAGACGTCTTCATCGCCTCTTCACAATCAGAGAGAATACATGTATTCACTGCCACTGATGTCAAACTACCACGGACCCCTTAGCTTATCGATTATTTTTAGTGAGAATCGTATATGTGTATCGATTGCTAGGTTTCTCAGAAAATGACTCTGAACGAGGAATGTAAAAACGCAGTATCACGTGCAGCAACGCAATTCATTATCTGTGTTATGATGTCACCAAGGATACACTCTTTTGTTGTGTGAAATTGTCTAACGAACAGCTCGACCCAGTGGTGATTGTACTGAAAGTAGGTTGCCTAACTGTTGGCGCCATATTATACGGAATGCGTTACAACATGTCTGCCAAAACTACAGATATCTGTACGATGTGGGTAGAATCCATGTATGTAACTAATATGCAGCATTTCTTGACAACAAATTTCAAATAATAACCCCGCATATAATCGACACACGATATGAAACAATATATTTCCTGACGGTGGGTAAGATGTTTAACTTCTTTGGTAGGCATTTAGAAGTTGGAGTACTAAGTAAGGATAAGAATTTATGGATGAACAACTTCTTTATTACAATTAAGAGCGACGTTTCGGCGTAGGTTCTAACACCGTTATCAAGCAAGTGATTTACAGAGTACTTACTTACTTACTTACTTACTTACTTACTTTGGAGATTTAACGTGCGCTTTCCGACTGATGCGTATTTCGCACACAGGCCCGGCCAGGCCATTTAATGTGTTTCCGAAAGGGGCGATAGTGGTCTGTGCAACCCAAGAGGGGGGTTTAGGGGTTGCTTATATATAATTTGGGAATTTTGAGATTTGGAATAGATGCCGATGGGGTTGGGGAGGAGAACTAAAGGAGCTGGGTATGGTGGATGTTTGTTTGTTAATGTGATTTTGATTTGGTAGGTTATTGTGTTTTTAGATGCGTTTTATTAGTTCCGTTTTGATTAAGAATACGCCTAAGGCCTTGAAGTTTTCTAGTTTATTTTGTGGGTTTAGTATTGCTTCTAGAGAAAGAGCCTTGTTTAGATTGAGGGTGGTTTGTAATGCACTTCGATGCGTGAGGTAGTGTGTGCAGTGGATGAGTGCGTGTTCTGGGGTTTCTGGTTGTTTGCAGTGTGGGCAGTTACCTGTAGTGTTTTTGTTTTTTTTAAATTAGGTGGTTATTTAGGTTGGTGTGTCCTGTTTGGAGTTGAGTCATTACTCTGTCGCTTTTTTTTATGGATGGATAATGTTTGGTTTGGTAAGAGAGAGAGAGAGAGAGAGAGAGAGAGATTCTTTATTTCCTCCAGAAGTTAATCCGAAGATTATACATAATTTATCAAACGTATTCACACAAACTCATATTACCTGTACATATATACAATAAAAGACAGTAGCACCAGTGTCATGCCATTCACACAGTACAAAAGGTTAGATCAGATGACATAATCAAGGTAAGGCTTTAGTGTAAGTACATAAGCAGAAAATATCAATATAACAGATTCCCATGTAACTATATCAATACATTGTGAGAAGTGAGTATCAGCACCAAAGAAAAATGACAACATATCTTCTTCATCTTGTAATTCCAACTGGACAAAGGTTTCAACATCAAGCAGATCAATAAAGGTTGAAAACAGTTCATTTCTTTCCTAGAGTAGAGCTTCACAATGTAATATGATGTGATTATCATAATCAAAGGCATGCTTGTTACACAATAAACAGTCCCTGGAAGTTTTGTTACGTGATGAAACTCTAACACAAAATGTTAAACTTGACCTCTGTTCTGGGTACTGATATGCTAGTTGCCATAATATATGGTGAGTAAGCTTTGTGTGTATTAGCATGAAGCGTGAAAGACCTGTATTGACAGAAACTTTTCTGCGCCACATATTTTCCTCATATTCATGAATGGTTTTATTAACCAGTTGCTTCCAGTTTCTCTTTGTAGGAAATACACCACAGCTTATATATGTACAAAGGTTGTTTCGTAGGTTATACTTGTTAAGAACTGATAATAAATCTCCACATATAGATTTAGGATTAGTTGGATTTGCAATGTATGCGCAAAAAAGATGTTTAACAAGACTGTTACAGGTTAAGTTACATAAGCGGCCAAGCAGCTGAAGTTTACAGTTATCGATATAGCCGATCATTGTCCACAGCCCAAGATTAGCAATAGTGGATTCTGATGGAGATCCTTTATCAAGTCCTTGTATAGTTCGCGCGAAATAGCGTTGAGTATTTTCAATGACATTAATGTTTTGACCCTTAATATCAAAGAGCAGTTCGCAGCCGTAAAAACTTGTTTTTAATATCATTCTTAACCAGATTTTTACACTGGTAGCTGGATGTAGCTCAGAACTGTTGAGTCCCACAGATTTTAACGAATTAATACTTTGTCTTGCTTTTTGGCAACATTTTTCAATATTTGATTTACATGACAGGTTATGCGTTAGTAGTATGCAACCATACATGACAGAGTCAGATGTTGTTATTTTTATATCACCAAGTTTGCAATTAATATCTAACCCCTTTTGTTTTGTCTTAGAGAAGACAACAACATTACTTTTTGAAGGGTTACACGTTAGTCGCCACATTGAGGCATATGAATGTACTGTATCAAGTGCGTTTTGAAGCCCTCGTGGTGATGTGCTCACAAGAGTTGTGTCGTCTGCAAGCAAAACAGTTGGAATATCTAGACCAAATACACAAATACCATTATTTGCTTGTCTAAGGGCTGTTATAAGGTCATTAATGAAGACTAAGAAGAACCAAGCAGAGAGAACTCTTCCTTGTCCGACACCTTGTCTTACATGGTATATATCTGACTGTTCACCCTGATAAGTAACAAAAGCATGGCTATTTGTATAGCTATGGTGTAATAACTTCCATGTATTTCCTCTGATACCCATTTGGTGTAATTTATAAAAAAGGCCGTCCTGCCATATTCTGTCGAAAGCCTTTTCATTGTCTAAGAAAGCAGCATATACTGTAGAATCTCGCTGTAAGTAAAATTGAATACTTTCAATAAGGGTGAAAACGGACATTATTGCCCCATGTTCTTTCCTAAAGCCGAACTGGAGCATGTCGGGGAAATCAGGATTTGACTTTATCATTTTTAGTTCAATGCGCTTAACAATAAGTTTTTCAAACAGCTTTCCAATGCATGAAGTTAAGGTTATACCTCTATAGTTTCGGGGATCCGATTTGTCATTCTTACCCTTGTATATAGGAATGACCATTCCTAGTCTATAATTAAAAGGAATGTATTGTAGTCTTAACATAGCATTAAACAGGGCACACAGATATCTTATCAAAGATTCACCCCCGTGAATTATATGCTCGTTTGTAACTTTATCAGGCCCAGGGGACTTGTTTCTACTCAGTGTTTTAACAGTTTCATTTACTTCTACAGTGGAAAATTGTCTTTCTAGTTCCTCATCATGTGCCCCTATCTCTTCGTGAATACGTTCTAGGGAAGAAGATATATCTTTTCGAAAATTTTCATCAAATGTGTCTGAGCAATATGGCTGAGCTAGATCAGAGTAATATTTTCCCCACAATCTACAAATGTCCGAGGGTGTTGTGACACTCTCTCCCTCATAGTTGAGTTTTGTTATATCTGTAGTTTTTGACCTTTGCTTTCTTACAGTTTTGTAAAAGGAATGTATATCAAGTTCAGATGATTTTTCTATTTCTGTAAGGACTTGCTTCCTTTTACCTTTTTTGGATTTGCGATAAAGGCGTCTAAAACACCTTTTTTCATTTTTGTAAGATATACGTTCGTTTGAATCTTTATCTCTCGATCTACCATTTTGAATCCAAGTTCTTCGAGCCACCCTCATACGATAGTGTGCGTTATCAAGACCATCTTGTCTCCAAAATGGTTTAAGAAAGGGCTTAAACACACTTTGTGGGATACATTTGTTAGCTGCATGTATAAGAGTTTCATTTATGATGTCACATTGGATTTCTAAACTTTGTGGATCTAAGGAGTGGGGATTTGGATTGCCATCATATGCACATTTAATTTATCTATCAACTTCTGCTTGAAACATAGAAATATTAGTCTTATTTGCTTTATCCCACTTAGGGATAACTCGCTTTATATTTTGATCGTGGCTAGTTAGCCCTTCTTGTGATATAGAAATATGACAAGGAAAGTGATCAGATATTTCATAAGGACAGCTTGCTATAATGTAACAGTCTGTAATGAAGTTACGTAGCCATGACGGTACAAGAATATAGTCTATAAGGCTTCGTGACGTGTTATCTTTTGATCAGCATGTATTTCCTGGTCCTCCGAATTGTACCATATTTACTGCATGTAATAGATGTCTATTTTCTATAACGTTTCTAAGTAGCTTATCCCGTGCTGTTAGATTAGCCTTACAAACATCAGCATTTAAATCACCCAAGATGATTTTGAGATGGGTAAGTTTAAGCTTATTTCTGGGATTTTGAGGGATAGTTTAGCTGCTTTATCGGCGTTTTCATTACCGTATATTCCTACGTGGGCGGGTATCCCCAAGAAGGTTATTTGTTTGCCTGCCTTAGTTAGGTCGTTGGTGCTTTTAAGTATTTGATTTATTAATTTAGGTCGGTTTTTGGTATTTTTGTTTTGGAGGGCTTGCAGTCCACTTAGGGAGTCGGTAAGTATTAGGATTTTTTGGTGGTTTTTGGATTCTTGATTATGGAGGGCTGAGGCCATCCCCATTAGTTCTGCCGTGAATATTGATTGGTTGTTTGGGAGTCGGAAGGGTTGTGTGGTTTTAGTTGGTTGTGTGGTATGGACTCCGAAGCCTGTGTGTTTGGAGGTCGGATCTGAGGATCCGTCCGTGTAAATGGGACACCAATTTGGCCAATTTTCGTGTATGTATGCTAGTGTGGTAGTTTTAGCTTTGTTTGGGTCGGTTTGTTTATTTATTTGGCTAGCTAGTGTTGTGTCTTTTTGGGGTATTTTAAGTTTAGGGGTGAAAATATTTGATTGTTTGCAGTTTTGTTTAAGATTTTTAATTTGGTGTTCATTTAGGTAGTTTGTTATTCTTTGGGATATTGGGGTAAGTAAGGGGTGTTTACGAGCTAGAGCTTGTTTTTTGGGGCTGATGTTTTGGTTTATTAAGTTTTGGATGAGAGGGTTTGATTGGGACGCGGCCCAGGAATTTAAGCTTAGCTGTTCCCTGCGTAGACTTAGTGGCATTTCTCCTGTTAAGGCCTGAAGTGAGGTGTAGGAGGTGCCATGTTTGGTGCGTGTAATTAGTTTGAGAGCCTGATATTGTATTGAGTCAAGTTTTTTAGATAGAGAGTTGTTTAGGGTGTTGTATATGGCGCAGCCGTAGTCTAGTTTTGATCTAATTAGGGATATGTAGAGAGAGAGAGGAGGGTATCTTTGGAGGCTCCACAGTTAGAGCCACTTAGGCATCTTAGGGTGTTTAGGTCTTTGCTGCATTTAGTTGTTAGGTTTTGGATGTGAACATCCCAGGTGAGATGTTCATCGAAAATAAGTCCTAAGAATTTGGTTTGTTTTTGAAATTTGATTGTTTCATTGTTTAGCTGGAGGATTGGGGAGGCGGGTTTCATGTTTTTATGTTTGAATACTATTCCTGTTGTTTTTTCAGAGTTAAGGGAGAAGCCCCATTTGTCAGCCCATTGTTGTATTTTATTAAGAGATTTTTGGAGTAAATTTTGGACAATTTTCATGCTTTTTCATCCAGATCCGCGAATTTTGATGTGTTTACTTTAGGGGATAGGCCCTCGATAAGATCGTTTATCATTATATTGAGGAGGGTGGGGTTGAGGATACTGCCCTGTGGAGTGCCATTTTCTATCGGACATTGGTCCGATAGAGTTTGGTCTATACCAACGGTTATTTTACGATTGTTTAGGAAGTCCTGGATGTAGTTTATTATCTGACCTTTGAGTCCTATTTTAAAAAAAAATCGTGCCATACCATGTCGAAAGCTTTAGAGAAGTCTAAGAAGATGCCTGTGGTATATTGTTTATTTAGTTGTCCTGTCTTAATATTTTGTTCTAGTCGGGCGAGGTTATCTAGGGTTGAGCGGCCAGGAGTGAAACCGCTTTGATCTGGGTTTATGATGTTATTTTGGGTTAAGTAATGTTTTAATCTATTTTTAGCCATTGATTCCATTACTTTACATAAGTTTGAAGTTAGGGATATTGGTCTATGAGTTAGCTTGATTAGCTGGTTTATTAGGTTTAGGGATCGGTATAACTAGGGCCTGTTTCCAGGGAGTTTTTTAATTATTTGGTAAGAAGTTAGGTCTAACCCTGGGGCTGTGCCTTTGTTCCTGTTTTGGATTACGTAGGGGAGCTCCTCCATTGTGTGGGGTTGATTTATTTCTAGATTGTTATTGTTTGGTTCTTTTGTGGGTTTGTTTTCTGTTTTAAGTTTATCTTGGAATTTTTGACTGAAGTTGGTGTTACTGCTAACGGCCGAAAAGTGGTTAGCGAGATTATTTGCTTTTTGTGCGGGGTTGGTTGAGTTGTCAATGTTTGTTTTTTTTTATTTCGTTTTAAGCCTTTGATGGCGTGGATTTTGCGCCAGACCATTCTGGCATCTGTACGGTTATTTATACCTTCGCAGAATTTTTTCCAGTCTCTACTTTTGGCTATTTGGACTAGTTTTTTAACCTGGTGGTTTAGTTCGTGGGCTATGTCTAAATATTTGTAGTCGCGTTTTGCTTTATTGAAGGCTGATTTACGTTTTCGTCTAGTCTGTTCTATTTCCTCATTCCACCATGGTACCGTCAGTTTGCCTGTCTTAGATGTTTTGAAGGGGATGGAGGTTTTGGCTGCGTTTATTATATAGTCTGTTAGGTTTTTACAATAGGTTTCTGGATCATTATTTTCTGTTTCGTTTAAGTTAGCTTCGTTGCAGATATCTTGGAATTGGTCCCAGTTAGCTTTATTATAATGGAATTTTGGTTCTTGGTTTTCTGTTTGGATTGGTACGTTTGTATTTCCTATGGTTATGTTTATTGGGAAGTGGTCACTACCTAGCGGGACGTCGTGCACTTCCCATTGAGTACTTTGGGCAAGATCTGCGGTGCATATGGTAAGGTCGATAGCCGATATTTTTTGGTTTATCTTGTCGTACTTCGTGGTTTGGTTTCTTTTAAGGAGTACTAGGTCGTTTGTTTTTATCCATTCGGAGATTAATTTGCCATGATTATCTATTTTATCATCTATGCTCCATGTAGGATGGTGAGCGTTAAAGTCTCCTAGAAATATAGTAGATTTATTGCTTATTTGGAGTAGTTTGTTTAGATCCTCAGGTTGGACTTTTTGTTCTGCCCAGTGGTAAATATTTATGATGTTTATGTTTCGGTAATGTGATTTTAATGCCGTTGGCTTCTAGGTTTGGCGTGTCTATTGTTATTTCTTCGTAATTTTTATCTTCCCTGATAAATATGATTAGTCCTCCTGCGGCTCTTCTTGTTTTCGGTTTAGCTCTGTCAGTTCTAACTGAGTTGTAGTTAGGTAGTGTGAATTTGGATTTTTTTGAGAATTTGGTTTCCTGTATACAAGCAATGTGAGGGCCTTTATTTAGTTTAAATTTAGTTTTTAGTTCATGGCCGTGGGAGGTGAGTCCAATGGCGTTCCACTCAAAAATATTTAGTCCTTCCATTATTGGGTTCAGGTGATTGGTGATTTAGTTTTTAGTTTTTATTTTATTCGGTGAGTCCTTTTTGATGGAGGTTAAAGAGGAAGAAGGGAAGATCGGTTAATTTTAGATTGAAAGCAACTTTGTGGAAGGATTTCATGCTAGCTTTTGGTGAGTTTTGACTATGCATGTATGCTAGGAGTAAGGTGAGGTTATTTAGGTTTTGGGTGTTGGCTGGTTGGGGAGTTTGGTTTGTTTTAGTTGGAGTAGTGTCTATTGTTTCCTCAGTAGTGGAGAAACCTTCGTCATCGGTTAGATTAGGTTTAGCTGATTGAGTTTCCATGGGGGAGGCATGTGATGTGGAGGATTGTGAAGGTGTTTGCGGGATGGGTGTAGCCGATGATTTCTTAGTGTTTGTGTTTTGTTGTTGTGCTTGCTTGTGGGAGAGTTTTGTTGCCATATGGGCTGTAGGGTCCTTGGATGAGGGGCGTGTTGTGGTGGTCATTTTGAGGTTTGTTTTGCATGCGGGGGTTGATGTTTTGGCTATGTGAGATGTGGGAGGGTTCGTGGTTGGTTGAGTGGCTGCTTGTGTGTGCGAGGTGGGTGCGGTTTCTCGGTAGGGGCCCCAGACAGAGCTGTCGGTTATGGGTGTGGTGTTTGTTTCCGGGATGGTTTTTGGGTGTGGTGTATGGAGGAGTGGTTTAGATGCAGGTGTAGCAAATTTTCGTGTTTGGATTTTAGCCGTGTCTATGTTTATGTGTTTGTTGGCCTGCAGGGTGAGTGTGTGTGTATGGGCATTGGTTTGAAAGTGAAGTGTGTGTTGGGTGGATTTGCAGTGGATGCACCAGGGTGTGCATGTGCCTGGGCAGTCTGTTTGTGCGCATTTTTTACATTTAGTTTTACGGTATGTGCATTGGGAGGCAGTGTGGTTGTATTTGAGGCACTTTGAACATTGCTTAACCTGCTTTATATAGGGTTTGACTTCTAAGTTGGTGTGGGCTCCGAAGGATATGTGTTTGGGGGCTTCAGGAAATGTAGAGGTCTTTTTTAAGTTGATTAGGACAATGGAGGTTGGGACCGTTTTTCCGTTTCTAGTTGAGGTTATTCTACGCGTGCTGGTGATTAGGGGTTGAGGGTTTTGGTCTTGGTTTATGTTAGCTTCAAGAGAGTAAAAATTGTAAGTCCTCAGTTGTTTCCCTTGGGTTAACCCTAATTACGCCTCGTGTATATTGTTGCCAATTAGGTGTTTGTTTGATTACCTTGACGTGGAATATTTGAGTTATTTTATTTGCTGCGTTGTAAGATTCTCGGTTAGGGAAGATTATCTGGTATCCTTTGTTGGCTTTTTTAATATTGTTGTAATTTATTTTTTCTCTTTTAAACCAAAGTCCTATTTTATCTCCCGAAAGTTCTAGTGAGAGAGTGGTGCCTGAGCCTGCTGAGAAGAAGTAGAGGGCGAAGTCGGTGAGGAAGGCGGCCGTGGAGGGTGTGGGCGATGGAGGTGGAGTGGATGTGTCGAGTTTGCGTTTTTTGGTGTTTTGAAGTGGCGAGTTAGCTGGTTTGGTGGGGGTGTTGTGTGTCGTGTTTTCGCCATACTCGGTCGGGACGATGTTTTCGAGTGACCTCCCGGAAGTGTTGTGCGCTTCCGCAGGCGTGGGTGAGTAAGGAGCTGAAATGTCTTCGAGTGTGGCGTTGCGGGTGTCAGTCATGTTGTTTGGGTGTTGTGTTGGAGAGTTGGAGAGCGTGTGTTGTGGTGAGTGGTGGTGGAGTGGGAATGGTGTTTTGGGGAGGTGAGTTGGTTTGTTGTTTTTACTGGGTGAGTTGTGTTTAGGAGGCGGAGGAGGTTGCGGTGGTTATTTGTTGTTGGTTTTAGTAGGGGGGGTTGGGAAATGGATTAATCATTAAAGATTATTTTGTTGCTGGAAGGCTGGGATTAGGTGAGACAAGTGGAAAGCGGGATTAGGAGATATTTAGTCGGACAAGACTCGATTATTTACAGACCGCTGTCCTATAGCTGGAATATTGCTAGGTTCGGCGT
Organism: Haliotis cracherodii; assembly: GCF_022045235.1. Taxonomy (NCBI): domain Eukaryota; kingdom Metazoa; phylum Mollusca; class Gastropoda; order Lepetellida; family Haliotidae; genus Haliotis; species Haliotis cracherodii. The sequence continues at coordinate 2,339,761 of NW_027266267.1, forward strand.
TAAACAACAAACAAACAAACGATGAGAGTGATTTTAAGAGTATGTGAATAAGGCTGAAAGGATAACGTGATAATTACCGATGATGGATTTCTCCTTGGCTGGCTATCAGGCAATGCTCTGTGCTGGCTTGGGAGGTGTTGCTCGCTTGGAGTACAAACTGCAACTGAGTACTTACTTACTTACGAGATTTAACGTGCGCTTTCCGACTGATGCGTATTTCGCACACGGGCCCGGCCAGGCCATTTGATGTGTTTCCGAAAGGGGCGAAGGTGGTCTGTTCAACCCGAAGAGGGGGCTTTAGGGGCTGCTTATATATAATTTGGGAATTTTGAGATTTGGAATAGATGCCGATGGGGTTGGGGAGGAGAACTAAGGGAGCTGGGTATGGTGGATGTTTGTTTCTTTATGTGATTTTGATTTGGTAGGTTATTATGTTTTTAGATGCGTTTTATTAGTTCCGTTTTGATTAAGAATACGCCTAAGGCCTTGAAGTTTTCTAGTTTATTTTGTGGGTTTAGTATTGCTTCTAGAGTGAGAGCCTTGTTTAGATTGAGGGTGGTTTGTAATGCGGTTCGATGTGTGAGGTAGTGTGTGCAGTGGATGAGTGCGTGTTCTGGGGTTTCTAGTTGTTTGCAGTGTGGCAGTTACCTGTAGTGTGTTTGTTTAGGTGGTTATTTAGGTTGGTGTGTCCTGTGTGGAGTTTAGTGATTACTCTGTCGATTTTTTTTGATGGATGGAGAATTTTTGGTTTGGTTAGTGGTTTGCTGAGCACTTTTTGGATTTGGCTATTTGAGTTTAGATATAGGTTATGCCATTTGTTTTTGATTTTTTGCTTGTTTACACTTTTAATTTCTGATTTTGAGATGGGTAAGTTTAAGCTTATTTCTGGGATTTTGAGGGATAGTTTAGCTGCTTTATCGGCGTTTTCATTACCGTATATTCCTACGTGGGAGGGTATCCACAAGAAGGTTATTTGTTTGCCTGCCTTAGTTAGGTCGTTGGAGCTTTTAAGTATTTGATTTATTAATTTAGGTCGGTTTTTGGTATTTTTGTTTTGGAGGGCTTGCAGTCCACTTAGGGAGTCGGTAAGTATTAGGATTTTTTGGTGTTTTTTGGATTCTTGATTATTGAGGGCTGAGGCCATCCCCATTAGTTCTGCCGTGATTATTGATTGGTTATTTGGGAGTCGGAAGGATTGTGTGGTTTTAGTTGGTTGTGTGGTATGGACTCCGAAGCCTGTGTGTTTGGAGGTCGGATCTGAGGATCCGTCCGTTAGCTATGTTTGGGTCGGTTTGTTTATTTATTTGGCTAGCTAGTGTTGTGTCTATTTTGGGTATTTTAAGTTTAGGGGTGAAGATATTTGATTGTTTGCAGTTTTGTTTAAGATTTTTAATTTGGTGTTCATTTAGGTAGTTTGTTATTCTTTGGGATATTGGGGTAAATAAGGGGTGTTTGCGAGCTAGAGCTTGGTTTTTAGGGCTGATGTTTTGGTTTATTCAGTTTTGGATGAGAGGGTTTGATTGGGACGCGGCCCAGACATTTAAGCTTAGCTGTTCCCTGCGTAGACTTAGTGGCATTTCTCCTGTTAAGGCCTGAAGTGAGGAGAAGGAGGTGCCATGTTGGGTGCGTGTAATTAGTTTGAGAGCCTGATATTGTATTGAGTCAAGTTTTTTAGATAGGGAGTTGTTAAGGGTGTTGTATATGCAACTGAGTGTATTAAGCAAGTATATATACAAGTAGGGGGCAATGTTTGTACAGTAGAGTAGATATTGTTATACTGGATTAGAGAAGCCTGTTGTGTACACACAAGGGCAGTGATGACAATCATCGGTGAAGTCAGTGCCATAAACAAAGGATGAAGCCAGTAATGTAAACAACGGGATTATGGCTGATTTGGGTCTTTGATGAGTTGATGGTACGCCGGGGATATGTAATAGCCTTGGTCACGGTTGATTGAGGGCTGAAGTCTTTTGATGTTGATGGCTTCTTGTAGCTTCCTGATCTTGAAGTCTTTGAGGTTGGTGGCGAGGGTTGTGACTCTCTCCCACTGGATGCTGTGGCTTGGGTTGTCACGGATGTGGTCTGATAGAGCTGATTTAGAGTCATCTTTGGAGACTCAGCTTTGATGTTCTTTAATTCGGGTTTTGAGGGGCCTAGATGTTTCGCCTATGTAAGCTTGTCCACAATTGCACGGAATGTGGTACACTGCTCCTGATGGTTCTGGCTTGTGACTGGATGGTGGTTTCCCTGTAGCTTTAATTGTGTTCTGAATAGTATGACTTCTTTTGAAGACTACATCAATGTTGGCATGTTTCTTTAAGAGTCTCTGGATTTTGTGGCTTACTATTCTAAAGTAGGGGAGGCTGATCACAAATGGTGCAGACTGTTGACGTGGGGATTTCTGAGATTTCTTGGTGATGTTCTTTATCGTCTGTTGTACTAGTTGCTCAGGATAGCGGTTATGCTGTGTAAATACTTGTTTGAGGCTTACATAGGCGAAACATCTAGGCCCCTCAAAACCCGAATTAAAGAACATCAAAGCTCAGTCTCCAAAGATGACTTTAATCGTTATTGTAAACTTAAAAAAACCTGCTAAATTTCCTGAAGCCCCTGAACACATCTCTTTCGGTGCCCACACTAAACTAGAAGTTAAACCACACATCAAACAGGTCAAACAATGTTCTAACTGCCTTAGATATAACCACACAGCCGCCCAATGTACATTAAAAAAAACTAAATGTAAACAATGCGCCCAAACCGATTGCCCAGGCACATGCTCTCCCTGGTGCCACCATTGCAAATGCATAAAACATACATCACTCTCAAACCAGTGTCCGCACAGACATGTCCTAACACAACGGCCAACAAACATTTAAACATAGATTCGGCCAAAATCCAAACAAGAAAATATGCACCACCTACATCCAAAACTCTCCTCCCCACACCACACTCAAACACCACACACAAACTCCAGGATTTCCTCTGAGGCAACCACATAGAAACCGCACCCACCACATCCACACATCACCTCACACAGCTACCTACCAACTCCCCCATAACATCAACACCCGCATGCAAAGCAAACAGCAAAACCACAGACACACAACGACCCTCAGCCAGACACTCTACAGCCCAGGCAACAATACTTCCCCACAAAAGCAAGCACAACAAAAAAACTCAAACACTGAGGAAACCACAGCTACACCCAACACGCAAGCACAAACTCAACCCCCCACACCACAAACACCTCCACAAACCTCCCTAATGGAAACTCAAACAATAAAAACCAACCTAAACGACGAAGACGAGTATTCTTCCACCGAGGAAATAAATGAAATCACTTTCTCAGCCCCTAAAACAAACAAAAACTTCAGGCGCAAAAATCCTCAATTAACTAGCACTAAAACTATTAATTACCTCACACAACTCCTAGCCTACATGCATAAGCAAAACTCACTAAAGCTTTTCACTCAGTAGCGCAAAAACTAAAACTCACAACTCTCTTCTTTGAGTTGTTTCTCTCCCAACTAAGGGCAGCTACCAATTAAACACAACCTAAAACTCAAAACAAACTAAACACCTCTCATCCCCCAAAATGGAAGGACTAAATATATTTCAGTGGAACGCCAACGGATTAGCCTCACACGGCCAGGAATTAAAAGCTAAATTCAAACGAGACAAGGTCCACACATAGTCTGTATACAGGAAACTAAGTTTATCTACTAAATCTAAATTCACCCTACCGAACTATAACTCAATAAGAACTGACCGAGCCAAAACAAACCCAGGTAAAGCCGGAGGCGGCCTAATCATATACGTCAGGGAAGACTTAAGCTACAAAGAACTAAATATAAAAACACCAAACCTAGAAGCGAACGGTATCCAAATAACAAATAACAACCAAAAAATTAATATCATAAATATATACCACTGGGTAGAAAAAACAGGTCAAACCTGAGGATTTAAACACCCTCCTCCAAATAGGCAATGAATCTACAATCTTCCTAGGAGACTTTAATGCCCACCACACTACCTGGGGTATAGAAGATAAAATAGATAACCACGGAAAACTCATCTCAGAAGGGATAGAACAAAATGACCTAATACTACTAAATAACAACCAACCTACTAGATTCGACAAAATACACCACAAAATGTCGGCTATTGACTTAACAATATGCACCCCAGAATTAGCCCAAAGTATTCAATGGGAAGTACACGGGGTACCACTAGGTAGTGACCACTTCCCGATAAATATAACCATAGGAGACGTAAACATCCCAACGCCAACCCAAAACCAGGAACCTAAATTCCACTACAACAGAGCCGACTGGGACAAATTTCAGGAAAATTGCAACCAGGCTATCCTAGCTGACCTAGAAAGTAACGACCCCGAAATCTAATGTAAAAACCTCACTGACTATATAATAAACGCAGCTAAAAACTCCATTCCTTTCAAAACAACCAACATAGGCAAATCCTCGGTATCTTGGTGGAACGAGGAGATAGAACAAACTAGGCGTAAACGCAAATCCGCATTCAATAAAGCCAAACTTGACTTCAAACACCTAAAGATAGCACATGAACTAAATCACAAAGTACAAAGCTTATTTAAAACAGCTAAAACTAGAGACTGGAAAATTATTTGCGAACAAATTAACCATCATGACGCCAGAATAGTTTGGCGCAAAATAGACCCCATTAGGGGAATTAAACGTCATAAAAAAACTCCCAACATAAACAATTCAACAAACCCCACTCAAAAAGCAAACAAGCATTAAATACTCACATCCCCCGCCAATATGACATGTCGGGTATGTGCAATGCATTAGCTCCTGTGAACTATGTTCATTGGGCCTTTTTGTAAAGAAATATAGTATGTTTTTCAAGATCTGCTCCGGAAACGAGGGCTACTGCCATTTTCAGTCTAAATGAAAGTCGTTGCCATGGAAATTCGAAACAAAAATTGTTTCACAAATCCCAAACTATCAAAAGGCACCAGTTCACCACTAGATCTATCTTTGTGCCAAGTTTGGTGAAGAAATATTTTACAGTTTTCAAGATCTGCTCCGGAAACGAGGACTACCGCAATTTTCAGTCTAAATCAAAGTCGTTGCCATGGAAACTCAAAAAATAACTTTTTTAAAAATCCCAAAGAATCAAAAGGCACCAGTTCACCACTAGATCTATCTATGTGCCAAGTTTGGTGAAGAAATATGGTACGGTTTTCAAGATCTGCTGCGGAAACGTAATGTGACGGACGGACGGACGGACGGACGGACGGACGGCACCCATTCCTATATCCCCCTTCCACTTCGTGGCGGGGGATAATAACCTAGCAAATCACTTCTCGGCCGTCAGTAGCAATAGCAACTTCAACCAAAAATTCCAGAAACAACTAAAATCAGAAACCAAATTTACCAAAGAGCCAAAGGATAATAACCTAGAAATTAATATCCATTTCACAATGGAAGAACTACTCCACGTCCTACAAAATAAGAAAAAGAGCACAGCCCCAGGCTTAGTTCTTACTTCATACCAGATAATTAAACAACCACCACCCAAACTACTCCAAACTCTTCTAAAACTCTATAACCTCATATATCTAAACGGACAGGTCCCATCACCTTGGAAACAAGCTCTGGTCATACCAATCCCCAAACCCAATAAACCAGCTGACCGGGCTAATTCATGCAGACAAATCTCCCTAACTTCTAACTTATGCAAAGTAATGGAATCAATGGCAAAAAACAGGTTACAACACTACTTAGAACAAAACAACGTAATAAATCCAGACAAAAGCGGTTTCACTCCTGGACGCTCAACCTTAGATAACCTCGCCCGACTAGAGCAGGACGTTAAAACAGGTCAACTTATCAAACAATATACTACAGGCATCTTTCTAGAAATTATCCAAAGCATTCGACATGGTTTGGCACAACGGGCTTATACAAAAACTACAAAAAATAGGTCTTAAAGGTCAAATAATTAACTACATCCAAAATCACCGTGGGCATAGACCAACGCAATCGGACCAATGTCCCCTAGAACATGACACTCCCCAGGGCAGCATCCTAAGCCCAACACTCTTCAATATTATGATTAACGATCTATTCGAGGGACTATCCCCCAAAGTAAACACATCAAAATTCGCGGATGATGGAGCCCCCTGGATCAGCAATATAAGCATTAAAGTGGCCCCAAACTTACTACAAAAATCTCTAAATAAAATACAAAAATGGGCTGACAAATGGGCCTTCTCCCTAAACTCAGAAACAACCACAGGAATAGTATTTAAGCACAAAAATATGCAACCCGCCTCCCTAAACCTCCAACTAAACAACAAACCAATCAAATTCCAAAAACAAAACTTCGATGAACATCTCACCTGGGATGCTCACATTAAAAACCTTGTAACCTAAACAGGTTAAGATGCCTAACCAGCTCCAACTGGGGGGCCTCTAAAAACACCCTCCTTTCATTCTATATATCACTAATTAGATCCAAACTAGACTATGGCAGTGCCATTTACGACACCTTAAACAACTCTCTCATTAAAAAAATAGACTCAATCCAGTATCAAGCCCTAAAACTAATCACACGAACTCAACATGGCACTTCCTCCACCTCACTCCAGGCCTTAACAGGAGAAATGCCACTTGATCTACGTAGGGAACAACTTACCCTAAACTACTGGGCCACGTCCCAATCAAACCCTGTAATTGAAAACTTAATAAAAAACAATATTAGCCCTAGAAACCAAGCCCTAGCCCTGAAACATCCACTACTTACGCCAATTTCCCCAAAAATAACCAATTACCTAAATGAACACAAAATAAATAATCTTAAACAAAACAATAAAACAGACACAACACTAGCCAATACACTAAATAAACAGACCGATCCTAACATCGCTAAAACCACCACACTAGCATACATACACGAAAATTGGCCAAATTAGTGTCACATATACACAGACGGATCCTCAGATCCGATCTCAAAACACACAGGTTCCGGAGTCCACATCGCACAACCAACCAAAAACACACAATCTCTACCGACTCCCAAACAACCAATCCATATTAAAAACATTCCCTGACGCTGGAGTATCTGCGTTAAGATTAATTCACATATTTCCAGATATGTCTAGCAATCATGTTATTTTTACAGCTCAGGAATACATGTGTATGTGGATCATGATCTGGGATGTCAGGGAAAGGCGAATCAAAACGAGGTGTATGGGGGATAAACAGTCTGCGTGTTAAGGAAATCTACAGGAAACTTGGTTGTGGCAAACTCAAAGTACATCTATTTTCTACTGAGTTTTATTTGAGGCGAACTTGTTCACTTTTCCGTATTTCCGCAACACTCCTCAAGATAACCATGTCAACTGGTTACAACGGGTTACGACCCGTGAAGATCCGGGGTAGAATAGGTCTTCAGCAACCCATGCTTGCTGTAAAAGGCGTATAGGACCGGGTGGTCGGGCTCGCTGAATTAGTTGACACATGTCCCAATTCCGTTGATCGATGTAATGATGTCAATCACTGGATTGTCTGGTCCAGACTCGATTATTTTCAGACGCCGTGATATAGCTGGAATACTGCTGAGTGCGTTACACAACGAACAAACAAACAACGGGTTATATTTCAAAGCAAACACTGCAGCTGCCTAACTGTGTACCCGTTGTATGAGCGATTCAAGTTCGGAGTTATATTAAACTGAAAATCGATTGCAGTGTTTCTTGGAAAACGACCCTGAACGAGGAATGTTGGACAGCAAAAACACATGTCTGTTCTTATGAATTGTATTGAAAGGCGTCACCATGAGAACGTGAACTCTAGGCTGTGTTATTACATCTCCAAGGCTTGACATCCTTGCCAACTAATCACAATCAAAACACAATGCAATGAACGTCTACCAAATCTCACAGGAACAGTGTCACACAGTTACAATCCTTGTTCAACAATACACTACACTGCCATATAACATGTCTTATCATACTGTGTCCACTGATACAGCGACTGTGGTCAGTAAAATTTCCTGGGATATTGTATACAGCTCACGGCCTAAGCAGGAATTATCTTAGCCCGTGTAGGTCTTGTTAGTCCTTTGCTTATTTCTCTTGTATGAATGGTCAATTAGGAGACATATTATTGCGTTTAGATTAGCTTCACTCCCTAGCACAAGTTTCCCCACCGCCCTCATTCATGTGCAATAGCATAGAACACACGCGTGTACTGAAGTTTCCTCACACAAGTGTAACATGGCATAAGCCCTGTGGAATTCTAAATAAACCCGAAACTTGTTTACTGTGTGGCCGCGCGTGCTTTTGGCCTAGGGAAGAATTGCGATACTTCGTTTCTGCAAGGTGCAGGTTAAAAACATAAAAGCCGAAGTACTACTAAATTAAGTATTTTCTGCAGAATCGTATTTACGAGAAAAAAACCAGGTGACAGCAGACTTAATATCTATGTATATCCATTTCCATACTTTCTTGTTCTTTTATCAGCATATTTTATTAAATTCCGTTTTAAAAACACGTACCAAATGCAGTTAACTTTAAAACAGTCACGTGCCTAGTTGATGCGGCAGTTGTATCTTTAATGTCAACTATTTCTTTTTCCTCCAACTTTTGCTTAGCGTTGCTTCATATGCGGAACAGTGTTAGTGTTATAGCTAGGCAACCAGCGTGGTGTGAGGAGGTGGGTCGAGGTGACTTGAATTGGAATAAACAAGCTCATGTGACAAGAAACCATTTCTTCAATTCACCACACTATGCCGATCTGGTATGTCTGCGTAAATTATTTTTGTTTTTGTTGCAGATTTAATAGCCATGTGTGTAATCGTACCGTCGGCCATATCGGTTTTATGCACCTGACATGCTGTTATTCTCATTAAGGCAGCCAAGAATAACCGTTCAAACAATTCTCACAGCAGGGCGTTTGGAGTTTGTTTAACGATGCATTGACCACAATACTGCTACGTAATGGTAGCCACACTCCTCCTCTCCTGAGTACGGCTCACATTAGGAAGAATTATGAATGAAAAATGTCCTGGTAATCAATTCATGGAGGTGTTTTGGGTAATTGAACATTTACTTCCAATGTCTGCAGACAACAAGTCGTCATGGTAAATGACAAGGAGCTTATTGCAAGGAGTGAATTTTGTCTGATTTGTCACATAAGTGAAACATTCCTCTCTATGGTATTCGTTGTTACCTTGATCTGTGGATTAGAATCCTACAGGAATAATGCTGACGTTTAGGCTTAAAAATTGAATGTCGCGTTTGACACAAAAATTACCAAACAAACAAAACAAATAGGAACAAAAATGCTCCAAACAAATAAAATATGTACAAAGATGTGAATCAATCAGCGATATTTTGTTTGTTTGCGCCTAAGAAGAACCTTTGATTTTTGTGTTTTTGAGATATTTTGGATAGAAATCTGACAAGAATAACCTGATAGACTGTTTAACGTACAATAAAATACTGCAGCGAGAATAAGTCATGGGTAAACTCGATCCACCTTAAATGTTTTGTGGACACCAAAGGCTGAAACCGCTGGAAGCTTCACAAGACATATGCATACACATGAAGTTACTGTACCATTTGATAGTGATTCATAAAAATATGCTAAGAATATAGTTGGCAGCGTAAAATTGAATCTGCTTTTAGCAAATATTTCTTATGAATGTGGAAAGGGTTTTGTCCCTTCTATTAACAATCAGCAGTTTGTATATCATTTGTTTTGTACACATATGTGTACGTTTTAATTCGAGTTAATCATTCATCATGTTATTTGAAGAGATTATAATTGAAATGTTATGAGGGTAAACGTGTTTGTTGATGTACAGAACAGGTAGATAATGAGGATGAAATGTGTAAAACTGTTGCGAGACTCGAGTATGAATGTTGTTGTGATATCAACACTAAATAGCGAACACACAACAGACATCTATCAAAATTATCATAGACAATAACAAGTTTAGAAAATAATTTAATCTGATACAATCTTTTGTTTGGATTCATATCGCACAACCGTCAAAGAAATTCGTAAACATATACTGTGTGCTAGTGATTCGTAGACACCTGCTTGTTATATAGGCTTAGAATGGATTCTTCCTTTATCCGATATTTCATATAATCATGTGTTCTGTCACTTTAAAGCAAAACTCTAATCAAAATAAACCGAATTAAACACATCAGTTAAAAAGACTGTGTACACAGTTTATTAAACGTATATCATATTTTCATATTTCGCCCCATAATCAAATCACCACAATGTAGTTCTCAACCGCCCCAATATCATTGATACTTAATATACCTAGGCATTACATATTTCAATAGTATGCTATGGCTTCATTCATAGATAATAACTAACGATGGACATAACTATTTATAAGTAGCAGTTTACATAATACATATTACACATATTGTAAAGATATATCGGGATACTTTTAGTTTGTTTGGGTCAAAAGAAAGAAATCCTCTTACCCTTTTAAACCCTGCGATTGAAGGGAGATAAACCTTACTCAAGTGTAGTGCAATCAGCATGGAGTAACACCAATTTCAACACATGGATAAGGTAGCGAACGTACAGGATATATCAAATATCAAGTCAATACATGGTATTAGTGTGGCATTAAATCACATGAAAATGAAACCACTAAATCTATTACTTAGAATTCAATGACACTGTAAAACGACGAACGCCGGGCTTCGCCGAGCAGTGTTGCAAATAAAGCCAGGGGATTATTTACAGAGCGCAGTCATATAGCGCAGTCAGATGGAATATTGCTGATTGCGGCGTTAAACAACAAACAAACTACAAACAACATGTTCATCTATCATTTTACCATGGCAGAATAAACTCATGGCAAGACCGCCTCTGTGGTAAAGTGGATAGAGTGTCTGCCCAGAAGATCGTTTGTTCTATCGCCAGGCGTGTAATACCCAAATAGATTAAACAACACTCCAAACCAGTGTGTATATACCACAGCATTCACCGCTCATCCTTGGTCCATCTGGAGTTCATGACAGCTAATGTTTACAGAGTTACCTCCCATCAGTAAATCTCCGTGGTCTAGTGGTAGAGCGTCCGCCCAGAGAGCGGAAGGTCCAGGGTTCGATCCCCGTCCGCGTCATACCAAAAGACGTTAAAAAGATGGTACTTGTTGTTACCCTGTCTGGGGCTCGACTTGAAGGGATCAAACAAGGACTGGTCGGTTCGGAGTCAGTATACAGTGTCTGAGTGGGGTATTCATGTTTTCACAATCAAGACACCATGTGGACTCCATGGCGAGTGGAGAGTAAATGAACATTTTCTCAAGAGGAATATTCTTATATACTCTGAAGATCAGTCTCTGGGATCCAACTGTTAAACTTTTTCGGATAGCCCGTCCATTTGACAAACACCTCTTTTACACCAGCTCGCTTCCTTGCCTTCAAAACCATCTCCACTCGCCACACAGTGTCTGCAGGCTTGTCTACTCTCTGCAGTTCATTTGCATAGAAACTGCCTTGAACCGGATCGTCTGCCATATCTTTCAACTGATAGATGGCCATACAATCTCTGTAGCATCGCCTCAAAATAATAAAGATTTCTTCAGTCCATTTTTCTTGATAGTCTTTTTGAAATGTATGTCTCAAATGAGACAGTCTCACTTGATCACCCACTTTAAACTTGAAGGGTTTCTTCATTGACTTCGGTGTGATTTCAACTTTTGATTTTATTGGTCTCGTCAAAGTATCAATATATTGTTCTTTCCATACAAGAGCTTCATTCGTTTGATTAATATCTGAGGGTGATAATTCATTCAATGATCTGTGAGGTCTGTGGTTATAATCCCGGACAAGGTCCTGTAAAATATCCAAATAATGATACGCTTGTTTGAACGTGAAATATATGTACATCGTTGTCTTGAGGGTCCGTATCGCTCTCTCAGCATAAGTCGCCTTTGCTTCATTCTGTGTGACATAGTAAGTGATGCCCTTGTTTCTTAAAAAAGACCTCACTTTCTTATTATCACATTCTCGCTCTTTGTCTGATCGTAAAAATTGTGGCAAAGTAGCATGGGAAAAAATCATCTTCATGGCCTTAATGACAGCATCTGGTGTTTTATTTTTGAGGGGTTCCACCCACAGGAACCGTGTAAATACATTTATAGCTATGGGGAAGTATTTCACACCGTAATTTTATGAAGCTATATTAGATACATCAGCCAAGTCGATATCCCATCGAGCATTGAGGCCTGAAGCCACCACTCTGTTCCGCTTGAACGTGTATCTTAAAGGTTGCTGAAGCGAATAGGCGTCTTGAGAAGCTAGCCACTTCTTTATGTGATGTAAACTAATATCAAATTTACCTTCCCTTTTCACAATGTTATATAACTTAATTGTGTAATTGGGATTAAAATAAATACCAGATAAATAAACTTTCCAACCATCAGCCGGCATGGTTAATAGAGAAATGAAGCCTAAACAATGTAAATAGAGCTTTTATATTTATCCACTACATAGTCATTCATAACTATGGAGAAGGAGCTTGGTTACATTCAATGATAAACGTGCTTGTATGTGTATGTTAACTCGTGGATACAGAGGACCTCCTTCCTCAACGGTTTGTTTACACAACTGTTTGCCTTCAGTGGACAAGGCTACTTTCTTTTACACTGTCCCTTTTAGGACGATATTCGTACATCTTATCTTAAGAATATGTTCTATCATACACCTGTAGATATCACCATTTTAAATAACCATTGTAACTTACCACTTTTAGGAAGCATGTGCTTCAAAATGTTTACGCGTAGAAAAATATTTTATGTATAATTTAACAATATATTTAACTGTTTATCTTATCATTTATATTCTTAATATTTATATTCCTAAACTGTGACTATGATTATAATATTATGTATAATTTTATCTCATTTTACATTATTTTATAAAGCACTTACATTTGTGTAAAATATAGTCTCTCGTAACCCCCTTGGGTGGCATTAGTACTTTTAAGTTTTTAGATTCTTAAAATGCTTTATTTAAACCCCTGCTGTACAATGGTGAGACTTTAATAAACTATATTGTATTGTATGTATTGTATTGTGACCTAGTTTGTCGCCGTGTTGTAAAGTACTGTGCCCTACTGGTCATGTCTATTTTAAGCGTGACGTCACCGTCTCGGACATGATTTACCAATCAGAATCACGTCCCTTCCTGTCAGCCAATCAGAATGTCGACCCTTTGATGTTGAACCGGCGTTTCCTATTCATCGAAGATTTACAACAAGCTATGTACAATTATTGAGGGGGGAAAAAATATCATAAATACATGAGAAATATCTGAGTGTACATATAAACTCCACTAATGTTTGAAAAATATAGTAACAAAAAACAATTTCAACACATGGATAAGGTAGCGAACGTACAGGATATATCAAATATCTAGTCAATACATGGTATTAGTGTGGCATTAAATCACAAGAGAATGAAACCACTAAATCTATTACTTAGAATTCAATGACACTGTACAACGACGAACGCCGGACTTCGCCGAGCAGTGTTGCAAATAAAGCCAGGGAGCGAGGCGGTGATTTGTCCGTGACAAGGATAATTCGAGAGACGGTGACACACGGTATTCCGAAATTTGACACATGACACTGGCATCTAAATATAGTAACTTCCTCAAAACTGCCAATTGCGTTGATCGATGCTCATAATATTAATCACTGGATTGTCTAGTCAAGACTCAATTATTTACAGAGCGCAGTCATATAGCGCAGTCAGATGGAATATTGCTGATTGCGGCGTTAAACAACAAACAAACTACAAACAACATGTTCATCTATCATTTTACCATGGCAGAATAAACTCATGGCAAGACCGCCTCTGTGGTAAAGTGGATAGAGTGTCTGCCCAGAAGATCGTTTGTTCTATCGCCAGGCGTGTAATACCCAAATAGATTAAACAACACTCCAAACCAGTGTGTATATACAACAGCATTCACCTCTCATCCTTGGTCCATCTGGAGTTCATGACAGCTAATGTTTACAGAGTTACCTCCCATCAGTAAATCTCTGCGGTCTAGTGGTAGAGCGTCCGCCCGGAGAGCGGAAGATCCAGGGTTCGATCCCCGTCCACGTCATACCAAAAGACGTTAAAAGATGGTACTGGTTGTTACCCTGTTTGGCGCTCTGCATTAAAGGGCTACAACAAGGACTCGGAGTCAGTATACTGTGTCTGAGTGGGGTATCCTTGTTAAACTGCGGCATGATATCTCAAATGAAAGATAATGTTAACCTCCCTTCTTATAGTACAGACTTACCTCCCATTCATAATTGTTGGCCGCACCCAACTGATTGCTTTCCCACATACTTTTAAGGTAAGATTATCTATTCTTTGTAAATAGTTAGGCATTTCACTGCCAATCTGTACTGTATCCACAGGCTGGCGTTAAAGCTGCAATAAAATCACAAAATGTAGCAAACGTAGCCAGCCTCTGTATCCCAGTACAGGGGCCTGTGTTTACTGTCCCTTGTCTCTCAGAGTTCTGCCTGATCGACTGCACGTCGTCTCTCAAAGCTGGATACAGCTGATCAAGAATATGTCTGGATAACTTGGGTGACAGTGTTGAGGTTGGGTTGTTTTGGTACCTGAGCGTGGCAGGCCGAAAAAACGACACCTAGAAAAGATCGTCTCGTCACATTATTGCATTATTCATTAGATTCCAATCTGCTCCCAAGTACGTGCAATGACAAATGTATCGCCAGTATTGATATTATTTTAAATACAATTCACAAGACAACCACATGGTGAAAACTTGCTGACTCGACATTTGCCGAACTTGCTGAACTTGTCTCTAAAATTTGCCGGTAACATGGTTAAGTTGTTTATGCTTATTGTTTTAACGCAAATTCTGAAACATCCATTGTGTTTCCTCTGGCCAACACCCACACCATTAGCTCCCACAGTCTGCTCATGTGGAGGCGTCATGATCATTTGAAAGGATTAATAAAAACAGTTCACACGTGGATGCAGCCTTTCACCCATGTCACAAAATATTCCATGAAATACAAGTAGTTCTTTTCTATGTGTTCCGTTGCCCTGAAACAAGAAATGTAAATATAAGTCTAATCCGAATTTTGGGGGACATAGCATTACAATGATGTATCAATCCGATTGAAATATCAGTCCCGATTATCAGCCAAAACAGTTCAGCGTTTACATAATTTATATTGATCACGTCTCAGTAACGCAGTCGTTTCTTAAATTTGTATATGCATTTCAGTTACAACTTCCGTTTCTTTTGACGTTAAGTATATTCTAGGACCGATGTTTGTTCTTAATGAACAATGTGAAGTAAATCCTTGGGACCATCATTTTAAATATATACTCTTCCAAAGAAAGTATGGGATCAGTAAGTATAAATGTTAATACCAAGTATTACAGCACAGATAAGTGTTAACGACAAACATTCTGTACAATAACATTTGTTTCTGTAAACCTAACACCAAAACACATCCTGTAGTGCGCACATGCCTCGCGCAGTTGCACCAGACACGTGCGAAGGTGCCATTCCTGATTCATATCTGGGGACCATTATTTCTGTCAATCTTACAGATTCTGCTTATCATGCAGTGAATTACTTGAATCCATTCATTGTCTGCAGCGCGCGTAACGTCAGTGGACCATTGACATCCTGGACTCTGCAGTGGCCAATACGTATAATATTTTAGAGTCTGTGATTACCAGAGTATGGAACAGGTATAAACAAACCCAAGATGTTGACGGTCGACCCCGTTCAGGGCGTAGCAGGTCAACGACAAAGTACATAGTCGATTGATATGAAACCAGGCCCTACCAAATCGAACTCAAGCGGCGTATCAAACTGTCGTGAACCTTAATCAGGTGACTTGAGTAAGAGTTACTGGCCAGACGATGCTCGACGGCCACGTGTTGAGCCGCTCTTACACATCGTCATCTTGCAACATACGTCAGTCGTCCAAACTGGGTGATTGATCGTGGCTGGTTACGCGTCATGTTTTCAGATGAGTCCCGATTCACTTTTCACTTCCTTGACAGGCCTGATCGTGTCACCCGACGAGGCACACTGCGTATGCGTCTCCAAATGGGTGTTTGCCTCACTCCTCTTGCAGAACATTGCAAAATTTAGCCAACGTGGTCGGCGCCTAAGACGTTGACGCACACCGTCTCACTGTCCTGTACCAGACGTGTTTACTGGGGGAAAGGTCTGAGTTCATTACAAGTCATGGCATTATATGGATATTGTGCTGCATGAGAGCTTGACGTTCTGAAAAACAAAACGTCGTCTCAAACGCCAAGCAAACGGTTTTCGCAATCTTTGCCGTTACCACGCACCCGGTTGTCCCTTTCGATGCAGTTATCACCGTCTCCGACTGAAGTCGCTTAGGTCCATTTGACAGGATGTCAGATATGTTAGCCTTCTGTACGTCCGATGTACGTTTGTAGCTTCGCACAGCTTCGCTCTTGTGACCATGGAAAAAGGAATATTCTTAAACTGGTAACAAAATGTTTAAAAAAATATGTAATCAATGTCACATTACTGAAACACTGAAGATACGAGAACAGGAAAATATGACGAATTCATGGGACATAATGTAGGCATTTTCGTGTACTATTTTTTTTTTTTTTTTAAAAAGAACAAGCAAAACCTTATGATAACCACTTATCTCGCAGATCATCTGTTCATCTACGTTGGCTTGATAAAGCCTTGTAGCAGCCGTGGCTCTGAGACAGTGGTTTGTCTTGGTGCCTTCCAAACCAGCTTCTTTGCACAGGCGCTTGACCGTGGCTTGGAGCGTGTTATGCCCAACAGGTGTCTGTAGGTACCATTTTCCATCCTTTCGGCATGGTTCCGGGAGTGAAATAGAAGTAGTCAGTCTTCTTTCCGTCTTCACTACAAAAACAGTAAAAATACTAACATCAACAATATAATAGGAACATTAAATATATTCCATTTTAGGTCCAATCAATGATTAAACTGGTTACCTGTTTAAGGTAAATAAAAATAAGACGAAGTGTTGAAAGATAACATTATTCTACTTCGCAATTTGAATTTGAGTTTAGATTTTTGAAAACAATTTAAAATATAGGTGATATTTCCATAGACCAATTTCGCCATCTAGAAAATATGAATATCGATTTGAAAGAATGCCTAAAGTTTGTTTAAGATTGTTGTGTACTTGCAGTTACAGGGGAACATACACAAGATTAATACTGACTGTTTATACAAAGTACCGATACAAATGTATACCATACTCACCACAGTGACTCGTACTTCACAAACAGTCGTACATAACGGCGGTCGTGATTTTCGCAGTCTTCGTAGACACGCACTTGCTTAGGGGCTTGTTTCCGCTGCTTCAAACCACCGGGGTTTGTCTTGGACACATCTTCCGTGTACAGAAGGAACTGTCGCCCGTTCTGGTCCTTCTGTGGTCCGGTAATCTGTGGGTTCCTGGACATCCTCAAGGACCTGTGCTCCTCCCCTCCCCTCAGCGCGAAGTGCAGACCTGCAA
The DNA here is from genome assembly GCF_022045235.1 of Haliotis cracherodii. NCBI lineage: Eukaryota > Metazoa > Mollusca > Gastropoda > Lepetellida > Haliotidae > Haliotis > Haliotis cracherodii. Next base: position 2,357,319 of record NW_027266267.1, read on the forward strand.
ATATACTTGAAATGTAATCCTGTTAATTATGGAAACTTTGCTATACAGAACGACTACAAATCATTTAAATTATGAAGTCAAGACAAACAGTTTGCTTTTTAAAAACTTCTGGACGGGTCAAAATCTTTACATGTACTTGCAACACACACAGGAATAAAGGAGAGCTTGAAAAGAATTAAAGTGTTTCACATTGACTTATTGTGATTTTTCGGTTTAAATGTACAGAATTTCACGGATCAACTATCCAATCCGGGTCATTACAATTTGAATTTCACTCATGGTCAGAATGTGGTCTGTCAAATTATGTGCACTTTACACTTTCTTTACACAATTTTATATTTTTAAGTAAAACTGGTATCACTTATGTCAACGACAAATACACAAAAATGCAACTTGCCTTTAAGGTACAAAATTGAGTCCAACAGTTGTCTTGGTGTGTGGTCACCCAGCATCCTAGATTTCCAAAGCAGCTCCTCTTCCTCACATGTGATGGTCTCCTAACATTCTGCATGATGCCCCCAAACCAACGTTTCCTCATGACGGTGTCCTTCGACTGTCTTCAAACTCTTCGCCTTCAAACATATTTATGTGGGAACCTTTAGCTCTTATAGCCGACTGTAGTGAAGTGAATATGCCTTAAATACTATGTGATGGATAGTGGCCTCCATCTTATTTTCGTGCTTCGAATAAGAAAAATTTCAATGCCATACCGATGTTTTCAGGCTTCATTTCCAATATACTGTGTGTCAAACATTCACTCGGAAGATCCAAATTGCAATCCAGAGCCCTTTGTCTTCTCTCCTTTTGCCATCTTTGGAAAACCGTAAGGGCCCAGTCGCTTTTGTACCTTGTCGATTTAGGTACACACATTTCGAGTTCCTTATCAATGTCCATGCTGTCCAGAGGATCACCTAATCTAAACTGAAACTCACGGTCACTATCATCCTTTTCCTCAATTTCAATAACGCTCAACTGAGTCACAAAAATATCATCGCTGTCTCCTCTCTCCATCCTTCTTGTCGTGCACCGTACTGCTGACAGAAATGAGAAGTCGTCCCACGTGTACGACTTTAATCGCGAACTTCCAGCACGTACAAATCTTTGAAAGTCTGAAGCCCGCGCATGTGCTTAGGTGTATTCGTTTCTGAGTTTCCCTCCTGCCTGCATTACACTTATCCAAATACAAAATATCCAAATAAAATTTGTCATGAAAAAGTGCATTTTTCGTATTTTTTCTGTCGATTTATATGACAGATAAAACACTTCCTCTCGGGTTTGGTTGAAAATGTAAGCACTCTGCCTACATTTTCAACAAAACCCTTGGGGGCGTGTTTTATCCTTTACTTAACACACCTCTGTGCAGCAATCAAAAGATCTTCGCTGAAACTATTACTAAAACTTTATTCACACATACAGTGTGTTTACTCACTTAACGCCGTGTTTGACTGAAGGAGTACTTACAGAAGTGGTTTCTTTGTAAATATTAGGCCGAGAGGCTATTTGACACAACTTGTCATACATTGTTGCACGATGTTGTTTATGAAAGGATATTTTGGTTAATGGTTTCAAACGGGGGAAGTAACACACGGCACTATTTCTGAAATGTGTATCGACATGGTGCAACTTTAAAGGCACTACTACACACTTTCACGGCACTATCGCGACACTATGGGGCAACTAATGCGGCATTATAGCGCCACTTTCACGGCACTATTGCAACACTATCGTTCAATTAATGCGACACTATCGCGACACTATTGGGCAACTAATGCGACACTATCGCGCCACTTTCACGGCACTATCGCAACACTATCGGCAACTAATGTTGCATTATTGAGCCACTTTAGCATCACTATCCCGAACGTTTGCTCCATTTACGCGCCACTTTTGCAGCATTTTGTAGCCACATTCGTGTATTATCGCGTTATTTTCGAGTCACTTTCGCGATTTAGTCATGACACTATCACAATACTATTAGGCGATACAGGGGAAGGAACATTTGAAATGTAGTGTACATTTGTCCTCTGATAGTTGCTTCTTTCCTCAGCAGTATTCACTACTGCCTTGAATTTCATTCTCCTTACACCCCATACAGATGCACCGTAGCTAAGATCAGACCACACCATAGTGTCATATGACTTAGAACAAGTGCTAAAATATATACCTCCTAAATAAATACTAACTTGGAAATAAGTAGGCCTAAAGCTCTTTCAGCTGATTTTGCCACAGTATTTGCCATTGTGTTATAATCGAGATGCTTAGTCAACAATTAAGTAAGGTAGCTGTAACAGGTAACAATACTTAAAGCTGATGTATCAACAAAAAAACTGTTGCGTACAACATGTGGCTTATCAGCGTTCATTACATCATCATTGGTTTTACGCGAGTTATTCAATAGTTGTAGCAATTTGTTCATCTTCAGATTCTGCAAATAAAATAATACCATCGCCATACGCTAAGGCAGAAATAATGTCCAATCAATATTATTGCCAATTTTGGAATCAGTCATAACATCCAGCAAGTCAGTGATGTAAAGATGAAACATTATAGGAGACAGTATTAACATGAAATCAGGATGTAAACATACCATTCACTCGCACACTACATTTGCCATTGCGATAAAGTGACTGAAGCGCTTCTAGCATGTTCCAATTGACACTAACATCGTGAAGTTTATGTCATAGCGGACTTCTGTTAACACGATCATCAGCTTTTTCAAAATCTGTAAAAGCAGTAAACGTTGATTTTTCATACTTTTTCTAGTTTCTATAATTAAAACTTTTTCTAGTTTCTATAATTAAACATACTGTGTGAATATGGTCCAAAGTTGACCTCTTTTTTCTGAAACCATTTCGGGCATCATTCAAAACACCGGTAGATTCTGCACAAGATTGTAATTTTTGATTGAGGATATTACAGTTTATCATAAAATGGGCAGGTTTCTCGGCAGGATAAAGCCTACGGATAAAAACGATATTTACCATCCCCAAACACACTCGCGTGATAACCTCTTTATATCTTATAAATTGCATTTGTGAGGGTTAACCTTCCATACGATAAGAAATATGTAGCATTCAATGTACAGCTCTTTGGTATAGGGGTCATCAGTCCAATCGACCACTTCGTGGGAATATTACCAGTGCTAAAACAAATATGAAATATGCATTGCTGATATAACATTTTGAGACTTCAAACATTCAGTAGGAATACCAGGAATCTAAGCCAGGCTCCTTGGCACGGTGACTCCTGTCTATAGCAGTAGCAATTTCAAACATTGTAATATTGACACTGAAAAGAACATGAACATCTTCATCATTTTGTCTGTCATTATGCGCATTACCAGCATCCCCATTCAGCAACTGGCAGTAATCTCTCTTCCATTGATCTAGCATTATATTCCATTCCTCACTCACTGTACCAGCTGCTAAAACAACTGTCATTGGAATCTGCTTCTGTCTCTCTCCACCGACACTGATTTTACCTGTCTTCTTCCACTACTCCCGGTCATGACTTTCACACAGCTTTTCCAGACGTTTGCTAGTCTTGCATATGCACGCTTAGCTGTTTGAAAGCCTTATCAAACTCCTTTCTCCTCATAACAAAGCTACGCTTAAGATTCACTCTACCGGGGCCATGATAACATTGACAGTTTTGTTTCACCTCACATACTGCATTCCAATACACACGTAGGCTACCATTCCACCATGGGTTTCCCACTCGCCGCTTTTCATTACTCCTCTCCTCCAAAAAACATATGAGCCAGAACTAACCCAGATAACCTGTCAGAACAAGTATCCAGATGAGTGGGAGTGAGTCAAAGTCTCACGTTGTAAAATGATATCATTCAGTTGGTTACGACAATCATTAGATGTAAGAAAATCACCGGGAACATCCGAAGTACAGTACATAGTTGCCTAAACAACATCCTTCTTCCGAACAGCAACATTATTAGTGCTAACAAACTTGACTGTCCACTCTAATAACGAATTACCAGGTCTACATCTGTGCTACCCTGTGTTACTGACAAAAGGGGATGGGCATATTACCCGAACCTGACTATAATGGTACAAGTTCCCATGTGGTATGAGGCAGTAATTGACGACTGAAGCGCCTCTGTTGATATGTATGTAAAGACACTTGAGATATGCTGCCTTCATTTCAGGATACAGTAGCTGGCAAATATGAGAAAGTCAGTAAAGCGACGGTCATGTTCATTTTGTCAGTCTCTCAGGCTGCCTGTCTATCCCTTCCATAAAACCCCTCATATCCGAACATCTACTATTAGGGTCACAACAAATGAAGAACATAGTGCCACATGTTTGGAATTCCAATATCTGTGCCAGTAAGATGTCATGGGGGACACAACAAACACAAATATAGAAGTTAATGTTGCTGTGGTCTGAGAACTCGGATTTATTTCAACACTAACACTTTTAAAACTATCTCTAAAAGACTTCCTAATGAGAAATCCTACTCCTCCAGATCTATGTTTGGCACGGTCATGCAACAGAGTTGTGTTATGTTCGAATCATGTATATCCATTGGATGTCAGTACGTTGTTTCGGCGTAGGTGAGTTTCGGCTATACCAACAATATCTAAGCTACGAAATTCTAACAGTTCGCGGCGCAGTATGTGAATATTGTTCAGAATGGCAGATGGCCAGCCAGCAACATTCCAGAACCCACAGACTGCCTATCTCCCTCCATCCTGCCTCCATGGATTAGAGTCTCTGGTCTGTGTTGCAGATTACCTTTTGTCTCTTGGTCTCCTGTGTCCATCACGCCAGTCTCTTCTGTCCCTGTTGAGACTGTTGTGTCGACTGCTCTCTGTCTCCTGACGGTAATGTGCTCGTGCACTGTTGTCTTATCGTGGTTGTCAATACCACTGTCACCTCGATCAGTTCTATCCGTGTTTCTGTGCGTGTGTCACATGATTGTGTTAGTTTCAACCGTGCACCCCTCACCGAGAGCTTGTTACGGGTTTTATCGGCCATAACATAGACGTTTCTATAGTTCCTCGTATCTTTCAGCTTTGATGTTGATTTCAAGGTTTCAATTTTATCCTCACTTGACTTGCAAATCGCAACTATCCCCCCTGGGTAGCGAATATCTGTCGATAGTTTTCTGAAAGCTTTGTCTTTTACCATACCTCTCAGTTTCAGACCGTCCTTGATCATGGCATTGACTTTATTTCTTACATTCTCACCCTCTGTGGCTCCAGTGCCCTCAGCCACCCTTCTTCCACCGACACAGGGACGCAACCCAGCGCAAACAGGTTGCCCAATTTTGTCGGCTCATACGACAAGTAGTGGGATGCTGACACATCCTACCCCGGGTCCACACGGGGAAAGAGCGAGTGGCGTTACCCAGCACTCGCCACGAGGAGGCCGCTCTTCATGAGTGCATACAAGTTTTAAGTAAACAATATTATAAAATTTGAAGTAATGCATAATATGAACTTAAAAAATACAATATGCATTTATTTCACATGAAACAAACAAATACAAATTAATTTATATGTTTTTAAAGCAAAAGTAATTATCCACCTTCTCATTTAGGGACGAGGTGAGGTGAGATGAAATTGGGTTTAACGTCGCGTCCAAGATTATTGCACTTATATAGCGACGTGCATGCACGTGTGTGTGTGTGTGTGTGTGGCTGCTTGTACTAGTGCGGACTGATGCCGATTTATAGTGCTAGTCGACTGAGATACACACACTCACACACACACACACACTCTCTCTCACACACACACACACACACACACACACACACACACACACACACACACACACACACACACACACACACACACACACGTGCATGCACGTCGCTATATAAGTGCAATAATCTTGGATGCGACAATAAACCCCATTTCACCTCACCTCACCCGTAGAGTTAAAATGAATTACCAAGTACTAAGTGTCATTTGCAGTATATGGCGTAATCTGACGCATCAGTGATAAATTGATGCCCCCTCTTTTTACTTGTACCATATGTGCCTGTGTTATATTTGAGGTGCCTTGCCTTTGCATGTGACTGGTGCCACTGGTGGAGCAGGATACGCTTACAATTTCGCGAACACGTGGTTTCCTTACTGTTTGATAGTGATTCAAAAACACCTGCTCATGATAGAGTCGGAATCGTACAACTGACGCTGTGATTGGCAGATATTGGTTAAATATTACATATGGGAAGGTATGAGAACTACTAACCCATAATTGATTTCTTATTTTAGCGTGGACTTTCCGACATCATTAGTTCGGTGTACATAAGGAATTACTTAAATTATAGATGTGGGAAACTTTGAGATCCAACAGACCATAAATACTTTCTTATTTTAATTTGGATTTTCCTACATCATTACTATGATGCACATGAGCAATAAGATAAATTATACATGTGGGAAACTTTGAGAACCACCTACCCATAAATAATTTCTTATTGTAATGTCGATTTTCCAATATCATTTTGAAGCAAATCTGACGACGTTCTGTAAATAATTGTCAGGACCTGTCAATCATTGGATTGTCAGGTCCAGACTCGATTATTTACAGACGATATATGGACATGAGTTCAGAATTTGTGTGAAATACGATAATTTGATATTGACCACTATTTTTCAGAGGTTATGTCCAGTACAATGTACCGAGTACATTCAAATACACATATACAGCTATAATATTCATTCAGATACATAAAACAAAATCATAAAAAATGATCTTCTTTTTTTGGCTTCATAACATCAGAGTGCATATGAGTATAAAAATATTGTTTTCCCCTGTTTTTATCATATATATATGATAAAAACAGGGGAGAACAATATTTTATATATATGATAAAAACAGGGGAAAACAATATTTTTATACTCATATGCACTCTGATGTTATATATATATGAGTGACAGTCATGTCAGTACATTCCACTGTGGTAGGCAGGCCCTTCTCAAACTACCGGGACTTGCGGGAAAGATATTTTTTGCTCTTTCCGCCCATTGTTGGTACAGGATAGAGCTTTGTACCTGTCCATGATCAAGGGACAGATACACGGAGAAATCCTCCAGCCATGTTCAGGGCCTCGGCCAATCTGCTGGAGAGCCAATGGCTGGTCTATCCTCCTGCCATGGTTACCGCACACGACAGGGCCGCCTCCGTGGTCTAGTGGTAGAGCGTCCGCCCCCAGAGTGGAAGGTCCGGATTCATACCAAAAGACTTTTAAAGATGGTATTTGTTACCCTGCCTGGTCTTAGGCTTTAATGGACTTAAACATGGACGGGTTTTGTTTATATTTTTCAATGAAGACTACATGATGATATGACAACCTCAACGCTTTACTCGTACAGTGAAATATGCTGTCACAGTTCACGGGAGGACTACCAGAGTCCTGCTCTCACAAATATAATGGAGTAAGTAAGGTTTTCATCAATGCAATTGAGGACTCATGTAAATGCTGGTAGGTTTCATACATAGCCAGACCAACAGATGAAGTTAACGCCATTAATAGTATAACTTTTGTTAATGGACTATTTCCATGGTTGACACTTGGAAAACGAAAGACCAAACTATGTTGTATTCCCGACAATATTTCTCATCAAATATGTGCATCAGGATCATGAGTGTAGGAATGAGTATTCACAAAAAGAAAAGCGTTTCCTGCTCCAAACGGTGGCACAAACACAGGCAAAGGCAAGTCAATTGTTTCCCTGCTGTTTCCCTGCTGTTTCCCTGTTGTTTCCCTGCTGTTTCCCTGCTGTTTCCCTGCTGTTTCCCTGTTGTTTCCCTGCTGTTTCCCTGCTGTTTCCCTGCTGTTTCCCTGTTGTTTCCCTGCTGTTTCCCTGTTGTTTCCCTGTTGTTTCCCTGCTGTTTCCCTGCTGTTTCCCTGTTGTTTCCCTGTTGTTTCCCTGCTGTTTCCCTGTTGTTTCCCTGCTGTTTCCCTGTTGTAACCTTGATAAGACAGACCCGTGAAGATCCGGGGTAGAATAGGTCTTCAGCAACCCATGCTTGCCATAAAAGGCGACTATAACGGGATCGGGTGATCAGGCTCGCTGACTTGGTTGATACATGTCATCGATCCCAATTGCGTGGATCGATGCTCATGATGTCAATCACTGGATTGTCTGGTCCAGACTCGATTATTTACAGACCGCCGTCATATAGCTGGAATATTGCTTAGTGCGGCGTTAAACGACAAACCAACCAACCAACTTGATCAAACATCATCTGACGCTCTTTGAAATCTTGGTAGAAAGAGAATGCTCGATTGTATCTCAAACGTAGTGAAACGTAGACACCAATGGTTATAGATGCAGGACTATTGCTCGACATACAGGGACATGTACACAAATCAATAATGTTAATCAGCTTGATAAGGTAGACGTGCAATGTATATCACCTAGTCTTGTAAGCAATGGTTATAGGTGCAGGACTATTGCTCGACATACAGGGACATGTACACAAAGCAATAATGTTAATCAGCTTGATAAGGTAGAAGTGCAATGTATATCACCTAGGCTTGTAAGCAATGGTTATAGGTGCAGGACTATTGCTCGACATACAGGGACATGTACACAAAGCAATAATGTTAATCAGCTTGATAAGGTAGACGTGCAATGTATATCACCTAGTCTTGTAAGCAATCATACACACCGTGCTGACATATCAGGTATTACATGTTTTTATATACAATCCTTTCCGTAACAAACATTGTATTTACTTTCGCCATTTCCTCTAAGCTTTTATTTGAGATATGTTGTGCACAGCAACTTAACAATGGCATTTATAAATATTGCCAAAACAATCTAATTTTCATACTCACTGTATGTAACGCAAGTGTATCAACATTTGTCATTTCCCCACAAATTTCACAGGAGACAGTAACACACACAACTCAGTAAGATACAAATATAAGCGGCAAGACCATTTCCAAAGAGCCAATTGTAAAACTCCACCATATATGAATGATTCTCAAAAAGGGATGATACTTGTGTATGTGCAAAAAAGTCATGAGTATAGTCATATTTAGCTCGTTTTTGTATCGTTATGTCAAGCAGAAACCGATTGTACAATAGACAATTGTCTATGCTCTGTCCTGAACATTTAATATTTAGCCACAATGTAAACCACATGTGTTGATGACCTTAAGGATGCCTCCGCACCACCAGGTGTCGTCGGGAAGTTGTTGGTCAAATTACACATATGCCGGCCGCACTACACTACAGATTTCTGTTCAAGGGTTAGTCATTACATTACTACAACATGTACACCACTACCCCACACAACCAACTTAAGGAATCACTAAGTATAAGTTAAAGGGATGAACAACTTCTTAATTACAATAAGGAGTGGTGTTTAGGTGAAGGTTCTAACACGCCAATCAAGCAAGTCAGTTGCTATAGAAACTGGAAAAATATGTTTTTCAAAAATCACAAACTACTAAAAAGGACTAGTCGAACACAAGACTTATCTATGTGCCAAAATTGGTGACGAAATATCGTTCGGTTTTCAAGATCTGCTCCGGAAGCGAGCACTAGAAGTCGTTGCCATGGAAACTCGAAATATTTTGTTTTTGTAAATCCCAAACTATCAAAAGGCACCAGTTCACCACAAGACCTATCTATATGAGTGAGTGAGTGAGTGAGTGAGCGAGTGAGTATGGTTTTACGCCGCTTTTAGCAATATTCCAGCAATATCACGGCGGGGGACACCAGAAAGGGGCTTTACACATTGTCCCCATGTCGGGAATCGAACCCGGACTTTAACCACTGGGCTACCGGGCCGCCCCTATCTATGTGCCAAGTTTGGTTAAGATATCTCTCATGTTTTTTTTAGTTCTTCTCCGGAAACGAAATGTGACTGACTGACGGAAAGACGAAAGGAAGGACGGGCGGACAGCACCCATTCTTATATTCTCTAGTCCACTTCGAGGCGGGGGATAATACATCAGCCTATATGGAACTATTTTATGGCTATGTGTCAACAAACATACTTCAGGCTGTGAAGTTGTTGGGATGTAAAGCGTCTACGTATTGTGATGTGCAATACACTATTTTATGTCCAGATTAACATGCTGAATGAAAACATGAAAAGACCCAAAGCATTTCAATTTTAGTGGATTTTATATAAATATCAAATTATAACATTGTGCTGGTAGATATGCCTTTTATTTCTATAACTGAATCACAGACAGGTGTTGCTCATTGCAAAAGATATTTGGTAATAATTATTCTTTTCAATTTGCATCTTTGAACACAAAGAAAACGATGTACATGTATTGATAAAATAATATATTTCAACAACAGTTTTCTTTCATGAATTGGTAACATTCTACAAAATGGTTAATACCTTTGTCATCTTGTTTCTCCTAATGTCTCAGCAGGTGCTCGTTACAATTAAGAACTCCTTTACAGCTAAAGACTGAAAAGGTTAGAAAAGTTAACTGGTGCAAATCAAATACTGTATGTGGTTTCGCTAAAAGTGTCGCCACAACTGAAAATGTTCAAGTGCATGTTATCCATTCAAATTAGGATGCATCGATTTAAATGCACACATATATCACAGACATACTCATGAAGTCTATGAATGGCATTTAGAAGTGATACACATAAGGAAGAGAATGTATGGATGTCAACTTCTTTATTATGATGATCGCAAGAGAATATACTCACTCTTACATCAGGTGTACATTCATGAATATACTCCAATTGCATATATCGATACTTATAATGTCATCCACTGGATATACGTCGTCATTAATAGGTCAATTTATATATGATTGAATGTTGCTGAATGTGACAATTTATGCCGTGAATTTAACTTAATTTGAGTTGTGTTTAACCTAAGCGTTTACTTGTTATTTTTTGTTTAATTCATTTTTATTGTATTTATTTTTTTGCTCGTTTCGGAAATTATCCTTTTCTTCTTGTTTTTCAGGGGCGGTCAGGTAGGCTAGTGGTTAAAGCGTTCGAAGATCCGGGTTCGATTCCCGATTTGGGTATAATGTGTGAAGCCCATTGTCTGGTGTTCCCCGGCGTGATATTGCTGGAATATTGCTGAAAGCGGCGTAAAACCTCACTCACTCACTCACTCACTCACTCACTCACTCAGAACCCACCCACCCACCCACTGACTCACTCACTCACTCACTCACTCACTCTTGTTTTTCACATTTCTACTCAGTTGGTCCCAAACATACTCTCGCCCTTGATTGATAGTTGTTTATATTTTTCTTGTTTGTTTAAATCACAACACACTGATGGTATTGGTATTTCGTAGGAGAATTGGGTTAGTTCATTATAAACTATACAATGATCTAAAGGGTAAAACTGATGTCAATGTTTATTATTATCTTTCGATATTGTTCTACATGTGTGAAATAAGAGGTAAACAGATATCATCAACATGCTTGCTTTGCTGTGGTAATATACATCCGCATCCTGCCACAAATGGTCGTTGTATCATCCATACAAATGTCTGCAGTCTCAAAGAGAAAATTGAGTTAGTTTTTGCAGAACTTTATGAATACGGTGTTTTGTATTTCTAAAAACATTGCTACACTCCGGTATTTCTATTAAGTAACTATTATGCCTGGTTTTCACCCACCACAATGACAAGGGGTTGGGTGGCCATAATATTATAAAGGCACATTATTTTCTTTACACACAGGGCTAATTTAGAATTACCGGGTCTTATCACAAAGTAACTCCTTTGAGTGGCATTTAGAAGTTGGAATGGTAACTAAGACAAAATTGTTATGGATTAGCAACTTCTTTATTACAATTTGGCGACGTTTCGGTGTAGATTTTAAATTATCACTAAGGCAGTCTTCATAATTTATTTCAATGTAAATATATAGGGATATTAGATCAAACTTTTTCTTTTATATACCAGGTTATGACATTTAAACCGTATTGTTTTGTAGTTTAACTCTGTCATCTGAAACAAAAATGAGACCAATACAATATGCTCGTGCATATTTTACCCAAACAAAAAGCTTTGAAAGCCTTTAAAGTAGACTTAAATATATATTCGTGTTGGTGTCACATTTGTTGGCCTCTCTGCCAGTCAGGGCAAACGTCCCTTTTTGTGTTTTGACAAGTCACACGTGCTAAGACAAATTACTAGTTCACAGGGAGGTGCAAAGTGGTGTCTATATTTTTTAGCTGCAAACTGACCTGGACTTAATGAAAACATACATTAATTAAACAATATAAGTATGACCATTTTCATGCTTGTATTAAGTGAACATTACAGGTTCAAAACTTACTGCCAATTATTGTTAATAGTTTTTACATTTTCCACTCAATTAAACAGTAAATATAAATGTATCTACATGCACATGACAAGTCGAAACATCAGTATTTTCGCCTGCCAAGACTCCCGTGGGCTTTCCATCAGCTGATTGTCTTTTATAAAATCAGATCCACTTGGCAAGACAAGCTCAGTTTATGCATTGACTTAATGCCACTAGCTGTGATAAAATGGCGTGAAGAGTGATGAATGTTACCCCACACCACCCTACCAATATATGTCTAAAATACCATAAGCATTCGGCGAAAATTATTTGGTCCAACCATCGAGGTTTAAATATATGTCACCAAACATAAGATCATCACTAAAGACACAATGTTGGTACATAAGAAGCTGCTTACAACAGCATACAACATACAGAGAAGTATTAAACCGCATTATTAATTTACTAAAACTGTACAATGTCGTCGCTATAAAGTAAAGGATTGCTGATGCGATGAAAACCTTGAACCTATTCGATATACAATGATGAGGTGTCGGAATGATTGAATCTTAGGGAATTCTATATACTTTATCTGGGTAACTGTCCAGTGATATCTGTGTTTATAAGGGACTTACAGACTTTAATCCTTGATTGTAAAATGTCAGTTTATAAATTGGAAAGACTGTGTGTGGTAATTAGCGCTGAACGAGATGCGGGAATGATTGAATGATTGAGGTAAGGTAGTAGTCCAACAATCGAGTTTTAAACATATGTTCATCAGATCATCACTGAAGAAACAACGTTGGTACATTAGGAGCTGCTTGTTGATGTAGCTATGATCATTTGAAGGGGTGAGTGAGTGAGTGAGTTTGGTTTTACGCCGCTTTAAGCAATATTCCAGAAATATCACGGCTGGGGACACCAGAAATGGGCTTCACACATTATACCTATGTCGGGAATCGAACCCGGGTCTTCGACATGGCGAGCGAACGATTTAACCACTAGGCTACCTGACCGTCCCATGATCAGTTGAAACATGTGTGGTACAACATACATACAACATATAGATTAATATTAGACCTCAATATTTATTGTACTAAAATCCACTATACAAGAATAATAGACTTTAATCCTTGATTTTAAAACGTGAAAGACTAATAATAAGAGCGGAATGAGATTGGGTGAATGATAGAATGATTGGGGTAAAGTTGTATTCTGAAGCTTGAAAAAGTCAACGCCAGGGAATACTATATGTTTACGAAATGCCGAAAAATATTACATTGGAGGATATTATTTTATGCAAGTATGTGTTGCATGCTATCTATTCAGTCTTCGTTTGTGATACAGTTGTGGTCGACGCATTGACATCTCGAGATATCAGATTATTTCAATGTTCATCAGCTATATGAATATTTCTTTAATGACAAAAATCCATGACGTTTTAAACCTTCGAGGCCGTACCAATGTTACCCTATATACAGTAACGGTTGCCTGATCTACAGAACAAATACGTCTTAATACGTTCATGTGCTCAAAACAGAAATTATCTTTGTTTCTGGGATCTTAATTATATATTCAGCAACAATTACTCATGTAACAGCGTCGTCAATAGCTCACAGCATAACCCGTTGTCGCCATTCCCTGGTCATAAGTGTATTAGTGGTATCGCCCAACTGCCGCTGCCTCTGTGTGTGTGTGTACGGACGATGCCATCTGAAGTACATATCAATAGTAGTTCTCGTTTGGCGTTTTCACTTTCCTGAGGTAATTTCATTTAATCAACGATTGTGTTTTTAAAGTATTTGATCATTGACGTGAAAAGTGGCCTAATGCAGCTCGGTGTGATTAAACCAATGTGCAGAGCAATAGCCAGGGATGTTACGTGAACAAAGCTACAGACTGTGTGTCGGTTTTTTCTCGCCTTTCAAGTTGTACACAAATAATAGAAATAAATCTAGTTGTACAGGACAATGATGTTCTAGTGTAAACCCGATATGTGAGAGATGTCTCACTTCAGGAAAGCAGTCATCAGTACGAGATTATTTGCAGGTGGGCAAAAACGAAAGTAAACTTTTATGTTGTACACAAACTTTACTATCGCGATCCAGTATGATATACATCACTGCTGGATGTGGTGGTATGAAACTCTGAAAGTGAAAAGCTGACAATGTATCACATTGAACTCGCATATTATATCATTCAGTTTTTTTCAGACAAAGTAACTTTCACTGTGGCTTTGGTTTGGGCCTGCACAGTGAGACTTATTAACATGCAAAGTTTAACAGTTCTGTGCTTCTGAACATACATCATTCTGTAGTATATGATACACAGGACCACAACATATGGTACATGTATCTTAAAAGCTATGGGGCTGATTGACCGCCCTACTAGGACGTATTCTACGACTATCACACCAGGCTATTTCAGAGTGTATTAACAACATTAATAAGATCTGTTCTTACTGTTAAGCAATACATAATTTCAAGTATTCTTAAACGCCGTTGTGTCTAACTTTGATGTGTCGAGTTTATGTTTGTCTCGAAATAACAGCTTTGTCACTGCATATTCCTTCTTTATTCATCATTTTCGATTGTTTCGAATCTCGGTATTTACGGAGGTCCCTTCAACTTCGACACAACCGAGTTTGACTGTACGGTACTGTAACTATCTATTTTAGGATTATTTTTATCAATCGTTTTATTGACTGAACTTGAATGATCAAGTTGACGTTTCAGTTACAGTGATAGAGAATGTTACTGAACACTAACGACAAAAACTTTCATAGCGAGTAGATAACACAAACAATATTTCAATGGCACGTGAATGCATGTTTACAATCTGAAACGCATTTATCTCAGTTTAACTTATAATATGAAATATTGATGCTGTCTGCTCAACAGACATGAACACTGACAGTGGGTGTTCCGAGAGCAAAGGCAAAGCCTATTTGTAATGCAATGCAAGTGGATTTCAGTTGTCAGGTCATGTGATTTCGCTTAAACTTGTTTAGAAGTTTGACAGTTTACATTCTACGTGTAACATTGTTGGTATCGAAGAGTCCAAGCTGTTGAAAATGATACGCCATTTTTTATGTTTCTGTTCAACCTTGCCGTGGGTCGCGATGTACAGCATCGATGTGAAGGAGGCTATGACTGTATTCAGGAAATGTGCACAAGAGGAGCAATGTGACACTCCTCTTGCTGTATTTGAGACATACGGTAGTTTTCTGTGCTTTGACAAGTGTTTGCAGCTCGCTAGTTGTAGTCATGTAAGATTCAATTCCAAGACGCTGGTTTGCAGGATCTGCAAGGCATCACAATTTGTGCAATCTGGTGAACCAAAGGATTCAGAGAGTGATGAAGACTGGAGTTGTCGGAAGAAAGCAAGTTCAGTAAGGACATAAATTTGCCACTTTTAAACTGATACAAACTGTATATATTTTAGACTTTATGATCTGTACCCCTGACCGAGAGGCATCCAAGCTACTGGTCTGAGGCACTGATATATGTAGGGCAGAAGAGATGCGTCCCTCAGGCGTGTCCAACACCTGGGGTCGTTCTTTAGAATCTCACTCATTATGTTTCTTGTGTTTGTCAGCATCACAGCCATGCCCGTTGGTTTAAGTCATTTGATTGAGTTTTACTTTGGTTTTAGAAACAGCAACGTTACTGCGGTAGGCATCTTAAATTGGCTTAAACAGGGTTGTCAGCATGATGAGCGAACTGGTAAACTATCGCGCCTACTAGCAAGATTGCCTTTATTTTATTTTAGCATGTCATGGTTAACAAATATGAATGAAAACAATTCTTACACACACACGCACACACACGCGCGCACACACAATCAAAAGTAAATAATTATACAATTGAAGGAAAATACATCTAAGAATTGTTTTCATTTTATTTTCGTTCAATTGTATTTTGATTTACTTTTGATTTTGTGTGCGTGTGTGTGTGGTGGACAACTACACACAAACGCGCGCGCGCGCACGCACGCACGCACGCACGCACGCACACACACACACACACACACATACACACACATACACACACACACACCTTAGTTTTATTAATTATGTGATAACTCTCTAAGGATCGTCATGCACCAAGATGCCAGCCAACATCGTGGAAGCCTTTAAACCACATGATAATGAAAATATTCCCTGCTATGTTTACTGATACACAATTTATAACGTATCTGGATGACTTGACACCCATGATAAAATAAAACACATAAAGTTCTTTTGCTGGCTTGTAATTGTTCCTTGTGTTCCACTTATGTGAACATTTATCTAAATCAACAATTTTCGTTGTTTTAAAGGAACATCAATCTTAATTAATAATGGATAATTTTTTTCTATAGCCTGTGGGGATATTGGGAAGGTATAGGAGCAACACAGATATTAGCTATATCAGCCAAGGTATCTTAAGGATTGTTTAAAGAAACCAGCAATATGGCAAATACACTTACCAGCCCCATGATATACACCGAGATGAAAAAGTTTGATATTTCCATAACTAATGACGTTCATCAGGCTGGAATCTTGTTTCTCCAGCATGATGAAGTAAGACTTGAAACAGATAGATATGTTTTAACTGTAGTAGACGTAGCTAGGCGATAGAAATAGGTACCTAAGATTCCTAAGATTCAACTGAAGTAGCTAATGGACTGGGCCGCATATATAAACGTGAACCTTAAAATGTCCTGACTTATTTCAAGAAGATCCTGGACTTGAGTTTGAGGGATCAACAACCAAACTATTAACAAAGTGCAATGTAGAATAAGGCGTGGCAAAGAAGAGCCCCGTCGAAGCCAAACTCTTTTTTAAAGATTTAACCGAACATTAGCAGAACGCTTGTGTGGCCGATAATGTGATCAGGAGATGTTGATGAGTGATAAAAGATCAACGGAAGGTCGGACAGGATTATCAGCTGTTGTATCAGCACTAAAAATCGAAGTAACAAGATAAAATGGTAAGTAACCATCCAATGCTATTAAAATGAATTCTGTGACTTCTGAATCTTCAGCGCCAAAAAAATCTTCCAGGTACAGTAAGTGTAAGATATTCATACCAACCTGGTGAACTCGAAGAAGGCTAATGACGTGCAACTGATTCATTTTGGTCTTTTAGGATCCATAACATTAGTCGATTGGTTATGAAAGAAGATGAGCCTGTTTTATATTACCTAATGCCTCTTTATACTGTCCGTGTTTTATATGCTTTTTTACCACGACTTCTTATCACCTTTAGCTTTTCTTATCAGGCTTCAATTTAGAATACAACTTAGGTCTTAATCCAACATACTCCGCAATAGGAGTTCCAGCACACTCATCCTTCATCTTAGTAATACCTTTATATTTACTGTGCTATACAACAGATTATCTTTTTGGTAATCGCTCGTATCACACATATCTATTTCTTCTGCCATATCTTTATACGTATGATCGGTTTTCATTTCCATTAACAAAGAATCTGTATCGGTATATAACATCTCACCTCTATCACCATATTGCTTCTTAAGTTCATTGTAATATAATTCATGCATTGAGTGGTTTGACAAGTCAAAATACTCATGACACCACACACTGGTCTGTTGAATTTCATGTTACTTTTCTCCATATGTAATGCCACAAAGTCTTTATCAAATACCTTTCTTCTGTTAAAGGCTGACACTAGCTATTACCTTTCTAAGTCTTTCTTTCTCATGAGATCTGACCAATTTAACATCAACACGCCCTCTTAGATTTTCTTTAGCTTTATCAAATCCTGAATGAGCTTATTTATATACTTTTGGGCTCACTAATGAGCCTTCTTTCTTAAATATGCATTCATTCTTATGTAGGGCTCTGTCCAATAGACTATATATTTTGTCTTATTAATTTGGAACCGAGCGTTGTAAAAATAAAAGTCATCTACTCTACAGTGGGTTATCTCCATCCTACCATAACGGCAACAACGCTTTTAGAACATTCCGAAAGTGGTCACAGGTAAACAAATATTACTAAAGTTCAATATAAAAATACCCATCGTCTTGAGTCAAAATATGTTAACAACAAACATTCCAAACATAGTTCTAAGACAGGTGTTATAATTTCATTGCAACCTGCTGTGCACTCTTTGGACTCACCAAGTCATTTCTTGGAAATCAGTGAGAGAATTCATTTCTCGGAAATCGATATTGCCATATCATATTTACCTCTTCCATAACACCATATTCCTCCAGTATATGGTGATCTGGTAGATAAATGTGTTTTCAATGATATATATGTGCCCCTATGATCACAAATCACATTATGAAGATCACTCACTCCAGAATCAGAAACAAAAACATCTTCACTTAAAATTACCGGATCTTTGTTTAATAAATCTGTGTAAGTTAATTTATCATACTGCAATCATTTCATATTTTCTGTCTGACAAATCATAAACATGAAATTTTCTATCAGGCAAAATATTTTCATTAATATCTCCGACAATCACGTAATTAGATGTTCAATACTGTCGTCTAGGCTGTTCCAGAAAATATTCGAAGTATTCTCTGGTCTGTACACAACACACAATATTGATGACTTTTGTGGTAGAAACATCTGTATACACAACGTTTAATCAAGAACATTTTCTAATACATTCAATCTTTTATATGCTAACGTTTCATGTACATAGACTATGACCTCTCTACCAAATGCATTTCTATCTTTTCTTATTGGATCATGGTAGTTTTGCCATCGCAAATCATCATTATTGACAGCTTCTATTAATGAGTTTCAGTGAAACAAACATCGTGAACGTCGCAACAATACTCGCGAAGAAAATGTAACTTATTGCGTCCACTTCTTGTGGTTAGGTGAAATATTGACACAGATTTCTCGTGCTGGTCATTTTCACGATTCAGTGGGCCTGGGTTGAGCTCCACGTCCCCGGCAAGCTGTAGATACAACAATAGCAATAAACATATAACTTGCTTATGGAGACATATGATGAATGCACATACTTTCCATTCCGAGATTAGTATAATACCAATTGTGTGTATCACGTTCAAAATCGTTTTTGGAAAAGTGTCTAACGAATTCTAATGGTTAGTCTATTATGAATAGAAGTGACCATTTCCCAACTATCATTTCACCAATAGAACCGTCTGATATTCCACCTTCAATAAGATGGAATTTTACAAAAGCTAAATTGTCTTTGTTTCAGACATTATGCTCACTTAAAACAAAGTTACATGAACATTAGTCATTTTAGGACGTCTCCAATAGTGGACGACATCCTCCATTACTGAGATAATTTACAGATAACCTCCAATAGTTCAACCTCCATTAGTTGAATAATTTACAGTACATTAGTAACAGTCAACAGTCAACAGGGTTAGCCCATGCAGGTGGTAGGTTCGTTTCAGGAGAGACAAACTGACAGTCTACGTATATTATAAGACAAAGACAACAAAACAAATGATTTCGCAAATATTTATGCTGAACACAAATTCAAAATTTCACAGAAAATGTTGTGCCGTCACCAACTTTCATTGTGAAATCGCGTCTGTCACTTGTGCAGGGAGCCTGTTCGCCTTTTGATGGGCCCAGCGTCAGTCTTGTCGATGGTTGATTGCCTGACGGATCAAAGGTTGCAGCGGCAATAACAGGGGGACCAGTTACAAAAGCACTTTGACGTCTTGATTTTCTCTGCACGATTGAGTCTACTGTGTCCGCCATTTCCTTGGACGTCCTCTGATAAAAGAAAAGCTTATTTTGCTTGATTATATCACATAAACATTTAATTTTTATTTCCTTGTCATCTTAGTTTTAGTAGTACAACAGGGGCTTGTAACGCAAAAAATAGCAGCTCCAAGATATATATATTATACTGACACTGGGTGTGACCACTGGATATATAGCAATATCATTTGGGATTCGAACCCCGGGGATGTTGATCCGAAGTCTGGCGATTGTCAAAATGCATTATCGCGTCCTCTAACATCCACGGTAATGTTGCAACTACAAGCAGATTAGAAAACGCCATATACCAGATTCAAGAATTGTGGGAAATACACAAACGTATAGGTAAAGTTTATACCTTGTAACTTCGAATTGCAACCGATTTATGTCCCGTCTTCTCGGCAATTAGCTGTTCGTCTACTGCGCTGTCGTAAAACCGAGTTGCTGTTGTAGCTGTGAGGGAGTGATTTGTGTAAAATCCGCTGAACCCAGCGGCCTTACACAGACGGCTGATAGTTAACCGGAGTGGATGAATCTTAACGGCCGCATCAGCAAACCAAACCTTGCCTGCAGTGTATCTTAAGGGGCGCAATTAGAAGGCGTCACACTTTCCATGTACTGGTCTAAAAACAAAGTGAACTGTCATCAATTCATGTAGCTGACCGTACAAAGTACATAGTGCATAAGAACATTAGAGTGAGTGAGTGAGTGAGTGAGTATGGTTTTACGCCGCTTTTAGTAATATTCCAACAATATCACGGCGGGGAACACCAGAAATGGGCTTCACACATTGTTCCCATGTCGATAATCGAACCCGGGTCTTCGGCGTGACGAGCGGAAAGAACATTAGAACGTAAGATAAAGTCATCCAAAATATGTTAATCACGTTCACATTACGTTACACAGACAGGTAGAACTCGCAGACAGAAACGTCGCATAGGAACTACTTCTTCCTTTTCACAATATTAGTTGTGAACTTGTGAGAGAATTATATTTACCTTAATGACATATACTTTTCATACAGTCTGATGAGGCATCTTCCAGGGTTTTCCTCATTACTAGAGATGGTCACGTGTTTCCCTTCAAATATTTCCTGTGCTTCAGCCCCCCTCTGTTCGTCCTCAGTATATTTCAGTTGTTTGACGCCATTGCTTGACATCAACAACTGTAACTGTGAATTTGAACCACTGCGTAGGTATCTGTATCTCGGAATTTAACTGTCTCTCAGACACACGTGTGCCAATAATTCTTCTATCATCTGACTTGCCAAGTATAGTTCGGTGTCGCAATTATCATCAAAGTTATCCTGACTTGTATTATACGGTTCAGTGTCAGTGTTCTCATCAGAAAATAACCGGCCTAATTCAAAATTCCGCCAATATTCTTCTTGAAAGTTATCCATATAAAGTGATGTTTCAAAATCTGAGTTCATAACCACATCAGACTGATTACAAAATGTGTTCTGAGTCACGAACAATTCATCACCACAATCCGACATGTTGTCTCCCATACAGAAAATATTGGTCCTCCGATAGTTTAGCACGTGCACTGCTCCGTTTCATCGAGGAAGTGATGATACACGTGACCTCCATTAGTATCACACGATAATTATGTGAGTACATTAGTTTGGTGGACAGTTTTGGACAGTTTTGGACAGCTTTGGACAGTTTTCGGACATTCTCCTTCACATAAATTAAGACTTGAGTGTTCTAGTGATGTTGCTGATTCTGTTCAGGTCTTTTCTTACGTTCTAGGTAAAATTGCTGATGAATGTATTCCAACGTCCTCTACAAATCCACATATGTGTAAACCATGTTTTAACTATTATTGTAAAGAAGCTAGGAATGCTGGGAAAACAGCGGAGAAATATTTCTGCCACCATCCAGATGTCCATAACTTAAAAAAAAGTTTATAATATTTAATGCAAAAGCTCGTCACACGTTTAAACAAAATAAACTCCACTGTTGGTGGAACTATGTTTCCAAAATTAACTCGAGATGACCTATGTGCAAGGTTTGCAACAGGGTCCAAATGATAATGAGTCAATGATCCAACTCTAGTGTTCACCATCTTAAGGAGGGTGACACACTATCAACCAATAAATGTGATTAGGAAAAACTTTAGCTGATTATTCTTTCTCATCAAATGTACACCAAAATTACCGAAATTTTAAGACCAACAAGAAAATTCGAAAATAAATTTGTTTTAATTCTTACAATTGTGAGAAGATTAATGAAATATTTTCCATTTATGAACTAAATACTGCCTTAGGGCAAGCTCATGATACTGCTATAGGTGCTGACAATATCCAGTATCAGGTACTTAAATATTTACCTCACTCATTATCATTCCAAAACCAAAATCTATCATAGATCACACTGATCCTTCCAATCATAGTCCAATATTGCCTACTATCTGTGTTTGTAAGACTATGGAAAGAATGGTCAATAATAGATTAATGTGGTACTTAGAAACAAACAAAAAATATAATAAATATTCAATGTGGTTTTCGAACAAAACAATAGAAATACCATTGGGTTACATTAGAATCATTGTGAAAAATGCTATCATCAATAAACAACACACTGTATCTATATCATCAATAAACAACACACTGTATCTATATCATCAATAAACAACACACTGTATCTGTATTTTTCGATTTAAAAACTATGATACAACCAGGAAGCTGGGAATTTTAAAGGTTTTTCATCAGATAGGGTTGAGAGGGCGTTTGCCTAGTTTTGTATCAAAGTTCAGCATCTTACATTTTTGCTACTTTTAAAATATCTTAAAGTTAAGGGCGCGAATGCACTGGATTCATAAATAAATGTTTCCTATTCCACACTTCTTCACTTGTACAGATCACTAATTCGTTCAAGACTCGACTATGGCTCAATCATCTATGATGGAGCCTGTAAAACATTATATCCATCATCAAGGACTAAAACTCTGTCTTGGATCTTTCTGAACCTCCCCTACTGACAGTTTATACATTGAGGCCGATGAGCCGTCTCTTAAACAGCGTTGTAACAACATTATCTTTACAATACACAACCAAATTATATTCCAATGAGTCAAATCCTACAACTGCATTTTTATGAGGATCTTTTTCAATAAGAAGTCATCACTTATTCCACCGTTAGGAATCCGAATTAAACCTTTCTTTTCTGCTGCAAATATTGAACCCGAAAATATATCTCCTTTACACCTGCTTTCTTCTCGTCCTCGTCATAGGTGGGTGGATCTGACAATCTAGAACGAATAAAAAACAATATAAAAAAGCATATAATCTGGTATGAAGCGTATATAGCACTTACAAGTCTATATTTACAAATCGATCCAAGGATGGTGATGCTGTTGCCAGCACCACTATCATTGGGTCCCGACCTGTATCAATTTGATGACCGTAAAACGTTTTCCATTTGTACAGCCGAATAAACGGCCATTATGACTGCTCTTACAGATTTTTAAAAGAGATATAAACTTATTGACACTGGTAGTGTTTAATTTGTAACTTGGATGGTTGGTGGCTGTATCCTCAAAGAAGTTGAAATAAAATTATTGACCTCCTGAGATGATGTAAGACCACACCATTCAAAGTACGTTTATTCATACGAGAAGTTTAATTTAAAACGCAGTATATTTGTCTATTTTAACTGATCGCGACTTTGGATACCATCACCAGCAGCTGAATGGATGGTGTAAATCCTGCTAGGGAACCATGCAGTTAGCAGAAGTATCATAAGTCCCCACGGCCCCAAGTATGAAGGCCTAGCTCTGGTTGCCGGTCATCTTTAGCCCATGTTTATATTGTATTGTTGAATGATAACAATAATCTCGACTAGTTTTAAAGTCGAAACTTTGTTACTCGAGTTAGTACACTGTCCATCGCTGACAGGTTCTTATTCAATCTAATTATATATTTTTTATAAAAGTCTTAGTTCTCATCGCGATATTGCTGAAATTTAGGCGATGTGACGTTATATCTCAACACTCTCACTCACTCATACAAAGTTGAATCCATCATTTTGGAATAGCTCGAAGGCCTATCTGAATGTTTGTTTGCAGGAAATAAAGCAGATCTTAATGCCCATACTAAACATTTTTAACGTTAAATATGGCATTTTTTTTTTCTTAATATACGGAGGTAAATCTATATCAGACCCACCTTTCAAAGTCATATAATTTGCAATATCTAAATATAAAGTCTCAATTCTATTCACAACCTAAACAACCTCTAATAGTCGATCATTCAAATAATGATGAATTTATAGAACTCGATACTGTTATTATTTCCTGGTTGTTCCTGAAATATAGTATAGTATAGTAGTATAGTCAACACTCTCATCTGTGTCATTTTTACTTAATGACATTTTAACTGTAAGCTGATATTTTATGCTTTTCAAATAATTGAATTCCTCGATAAGTTTGCGTCATTAACATCCGTTTTGAAATTAATATCCACCTTCCAACCTCAGCATGATCTGTGGGGACAATTCTTAACTCGACTGGTTCATCATTTTTAATGTCTTGGTTTTTTTGGTTGTTCAGTAAATAAATCAAGTTTTGCTCATTTCAATAACCTCTCAGGTCACCACGCTGTTTGGCCTAGGCTTTCAGCTCTCCGAGTGAAGCCATTGTACAGTAGGATGACATGTGAAATCATCTCTTATTGTGTTTTTTATCTATAAAAAAATATTTCTGCCCAATCTATTCTCTCATTGAGTTATTCCCTCTTCCTTACAAAAATAAGTTGGAACCGTTTTTATGGTCAGCCACATCGTCCTTGCATAAACAGTACCCCGATTCCACACACAGAGCATGTTAAAATGTCCTTTCCTTATTACCATGACATGTACACCACAACATTCACTCATACAGCTGTTACAGCAAGTCATGGCTTTTCCTTATTGTCATGACATGTACACAACAATATTCACTCATACAGCTGTTACAGCAAGTCATGGCTTTTCCTTATTGTCATGACATGTACACAACAATATTCACCCATACAGCTGTTACAGCAAGTCATGGCTTTTCCTTATTGTCATGACATGTACACCACAACATTCACCCATACAGCTGTTACCGTAGGTCATGGCTTTTCCTTATTGTCATGACATGTACACCACAACATTCACCAATACAGCTGTTACAGCAAGTCATGACTTTTCCTTACTGCCATGACATGTACACCACAATATTCACCCGTACAGCTGTTACAGCAAATCATGGCTTTTCCTTATTGGCATGACATGTACACCACAATATTCTACCATACAGCTGTTACAGCAAGTCATGGCTTTCCCTTATTGCCATGACATATACACCACAATATTCACCCATACAGCTGTTGCAGCAAGTCATGAATTTTTCTTTTTCTCTTGACGTGTACACCACAATATTCACCAATACAGTCATGGCTTTTCCATAATCACATACAAATATAAGTTTAATTTGCCAGCTGTTTCAGTTTTTCAGTATCTTTGTATTACATGTCAAACCATTGTGCATATTCGAAAATTCACCAAGTGATACGTCAGTGAGAGCCAGATCCTTTGTGACCAGGTTAACTTCAAATAGATGGAAGTTTTTTAACCTCATCCCACTGTTGATATGCTCGTATATCTCGACTATATAACTGATTAAGTACACCCTTGATAGTCACTTCTACTTTAGTAATCTGAGGGTGGTACAATTCCCCGCTATCTGTGTAACATGCCATTTGCGGATCTTCAAACAACATTGAAATACCCTTCATGAATTCAGATTGTTTTTCCACCGTATCACTTTTGTCCTTGGTGATCTATGCACATATTTTATTGTCCAAAAAGGCAAAGGGATTGGGCACAAGTGCAGCACTTATTACCGCCTTCTCCCTATATACAGTTATACATAATATTGCATAATGAAAATGAACAATTTACAATTGAAGCTTCACATTGTGGAAACATAGTGCGCAATATATATACAGTGCTCATAAGAAGGATATGTACAAGGTGCTGGAAAGTGAAGACAGTGTGCATCTCATACATATCCTAATATCATACATTTTAGGGCTGTATATAGATTTAACAATATTAATGATTAACAGTTTGGAAACACTAAAATGCTAGCTACTGAATCTGTTACTCGTTTCTATAAATTTGTGTACAGACAAGAATATTTTTCTAAGTTTGGATCGCCAAAAAGATTACTATGTAGAGTTTTTGTCCTCCAAGATTATCGATAGCTGTAAGTAATGTCTCCCTAAAATCATCATATAAGGTACATTCGAAGAAGAAATGGAATGAATTTTCACAAGGAGCTCCGCATTTACAGGAAATAGTATCAGATAAATTAACACGGAACAGGTCAGAAATTAGTGTGCTGCAATTGTGTCTCAATCTAGTGTGCAATATATTTGTAGATCTCTTACCGCAATTATAGTGCATAGATGGTGATGTAGGCTGCTCAGATGCGACAGCTTTAAAATTAGATATTGACGCACTATCCATGATTCTGATGATAGATTATTCCATTGGCCTAATGTATCTATAATATAAGTCCTTTTAAACACAGTTGTCCGTGCAAATGGAACGACCAAATCATGGCGGTAACTGACATTCAGTGACACAGTTGGCGGTGTAAGATCAGTAACATATGAAGGACATTGCTTATTTATTATTTTATACATTGTTACAGGTCTGTTGACGTTTCTTCTGTACGCTAAAGGCTGCCATCCAGTTTCGTGATACAGGCTGCGACGGGGGGAAATTTAGTTAATCCTGTTACTATTCTAGCTGCCTCAAGTTGTAGTTCTAATTTATAAGCATTATACGACAAGCAACTGTCCCAGACAACTGAGGCATATTCTAAAGTCGGTCTGATAAAAACTAGATATAGTCTAGCCACAATTTGATCTACTTAACCGATATTTAAGTTTTCTCATCGATGAAACCATTTTTGATGCACATGAAAGAATATTATTGATATGATCGTTCCATATTGTGTCTTGTGTTAATGTAACACCAAAGTGCTTGTGACAGTCAACCCTTTCTATACATGTTTTATTAAAGACTATTGATGGTATTTCATCTGGGATTTTATGCACAAATAATATATACTTGGTTTTGTTGGGATTGAATTGTACTAACCACTTTTGTGCCCAGTTATGTAGTTTGCATAGATATTTATTCATGGAGTTTTCAATATGCTTAATATCTTGAGAGGAGATACCAATGCTAGTATCATCTGCGAACAAGTGTGTCAAATTTCTCATTTCATAACCTATATCATTTATATAAATAAAAAATAATAGTGGGCCAAGAACTAACCCCTGGGGGACGCCAGCATGTAGGATTTGTTCACGGGAGAGACATATATTTTATGGCGTCTGTTTGTGAGATAGCTCTGGTTATCACTAATACTATATTGTCTTAACTTGTGTAATAAACCCTTATGCCACACTCGGTAAAATGGTTTAGAAATGTCACAGAAAACCATGCAAGAATATTGCTGATCTAAAGACATATTTGATGATATATTTCTGGTATTTGAAAAGTAGTTAAGTGTCCTGGTACAAATCCAAATTGGTATTTATATAGCAAGTTATGATCCATAAGATGAGTATACAATCTCTTGAAAACGATTCGCTCACAAATCTTACTTATACATTATAGTAGTGATACAGGTCTATATATAGTTGGAAGGTTAAGATTTATCCCTTTTCTTATATATAGAAATGACATGTGCCAATTTCCACTGGTACACATTCATACACAATGGCAAAACTTCCAGTATACTGGCTGTGGATTTGTCTTGCTAATTCAGGATCTGTTTGCCATATCATACTCCAGTATCATACTCTTCTGTGTCACCAGTGCCTTTGATTACTCTACCATGGTGACCAAACGTGAGATCGTATTCTAACCTACCACCTAGTTATTATTTTGCTTGTGGTTGACCTATGTTCTGAGCAGTATCCCTGCTATCATCAGAACAAGTAAAAAAATGAAACAGCTAGTCCAGCAGTTCCTAGAACTATCACACCATGGGTACTGAGATTTGGTAAGGGAACAAGAAGAGACCGATTCTGATCAATCGTACAGCTACAGACTGGCGAATTGCTTTGGTTTCTAATGGGACATGACATCTACATTGAGGATTTAACTTGTGTCCGTATTGTGAAGAAATGATTATGTTAAACACATATTCTTAATGTCTAATGTAAAATTGATTTGATCGAGATGATGTAACAGATACTGCTGCTGAATCTGAAGCAGCTGAAGGAGAAACTGATGAAACCAATTTAGAGTCCCAGCATTATGGGACTACAATGAGGAAAAAGTCTGAGTGAAGAAATTTTACAATAAGCTGTTGCTTCTCGAAGTCATGACAATTCCAAATTTACAACAGATATGAAAATTATATTTGTTAGGTGACTGTGGCTTGACTATTACTGTTTCACCTGTGCTTGATTGACCTATTACGTTGATGTTCATATCTGAATGGACACCTTCAGTTTGTTTTATCAGCAACAACGACAATTTTATTATGATAACCTAACACTTGCCCCATCGTAACTTCATTGTTACTTGGTGCCATGTACAAGCCTTTTCCAAAAACATTGTCTAGCATGGTGCATCTTGATATCGTTTGATAGTGAGTGAGTGAAATTTATCGTCACATCGGCAGTATTGAAGCCATATCGTGACGAAACAGTTATAATAATTATATTTTGATTTAATTAAAAACCTGTCAACGATGGACAGTAAGATCACTAGAGCATCACAGTTTCGATGTTAAAACTAGTTGAGAACAGTTAAAAGAATACATTTTCATTCAACAATACAATATAAAAATGGGCTATAGATCACCTGCAACCAAAGTTAGGCCACCTCACTAGGGACCGTGGGGACTTATAGTACTTTTGCTACCTGCACGGCTCCCCAGCAGGATTTATAACAACCCTTCAGCTGATGGTGATGGTATGCAATTAAGCCAACACTTAAAATAAACAAATTTACTACGTTTAAAACCAATGTAAGAATAAATGTACTTTGAATGATGTGGTCTTACATATCCTCTCCGGGGGACAATAATTTTACGCTACTTCAACCCCCTTTGAGGATATAGCCACTAACAATCTAAGTTTCATATTATACATTACCAATATAAAATATAGCTATTTATAAATTATCAATAAGTTCAATTTCGTTTAAAAAAACAATAATTAAATGAGAATTTATTCTATTAAAAAGATCCGTCATTGATGATGATTTGAAATAATTATCCATTGTGATGGAAAAATCAACACAGTCAAGCAGGACATGCTTGACGGTGATTCTTTCGTCACAAGGGATACAGAATGGAGGATCCTCACCTTTTAAAATATATTCATGAGAATCGTTTGATAGACAAAGACAGATCAAAAGGGGAAACACTAGCATCCTCTACGTTAACAACAGACTGCCTTTGTGCATCAAATGCTGTACCTAGACCAATAATGTTTGCCCGTGTTTGAGCCTGAGCTACTCGAGCCTATTCATGAGTTCTGATTGAGTCCATAAGTCTTTCAATACCAGGACGAGTAAAACCTTTTGTTCCATTCGAAATGAAATTTTCCCATTGATTTTTAGCACTTATTTGTTGTTCAACCTTTGAAACAGTGAAAGTTCATAAGATCATCTCTCCACTTGTTACTTTAGAGAGCATAGTCGATGCTAACTATTCCCCTTTTCAGTAATCCTTTTTAATGGTGCGTTCACCGCTGTATGGGTAACCTTGGCCATAGTTGAATTCGGCAGCAACCATCATTTGGGGAAACATCAAATTCGTGACAAATACATTCATATGCCTGGTTATTGTATGGACTATTTATTGCGTCCAGTGCTTGATCCTGTGGTAATGGCACACTTATCTATGTGAAGATGTGTCTAATCTGATAGTACACTTGAAAGAAGAAAAAGTGGAGCTGGGTTTGCCAGAACTGCATTGGATTGGAGAACCAAGCATGTGCTGTTTTAATGTTTATTGCTGTGACTCGGGGAATTGATTTTGGAACTTGGTACCTGAGACATCAACCACATTTATTGGCAGTGTGAGATCAGTTGCTTGCAAACTTTTATTATTAACACCTCCCATACTAAAGTTGTAAGTTTTTTTCTGTATACTTAATACACTGTTACACTCACATGAGTAGCAAATGGACAACTGCTTCACTTTGTTGGGTGAAGATGCCCTTTGTGATAAAGTATATTACCCCAAGTGGACCAATATGAATGCTGTGAGAGGACGAAAATTATTGTTATTAAACAAAGAACCTTAACCTATACCTGATGAGTGACTTTATGACGCTTTTAGCAATATTCCAGCAATATCACAGCAGGGAACACCAGAAATTGACTATACATATTGTTCCAATTTTGGGAATCGAAACTGGGTCTTCAGCGTGACGAGAAAAGGCTACACGACCGCCCCCTATACCTGATGGATATTACAGTGTATGTTCATGCAATAGTGAAATAATATAGCCTTATGTTTTCAGTATCACATTAAATGAGTCAAAAGGAGCACTGGCTTTAAAACGAGAAAAATAGTATAAACCTTGCTGGGGAGTTAGCACATACATTTGGATTTGCAGGAAGTTTGCAGCAATTATACCTTCAAAACAAAGGGGTGTTCCCATTGCTCCACTCCTAGAGAAACCAGGCTATATGTTAATGAGTCGTCCAGCATTCAAAGGGGCGGTCGGGTAGCCTAGTGGTTAAAGCGTTCGCTCGTCATGCCGAAGACCCGGGTTCGATTTCAGACATGGGTACAATGTGTGATTTCTGGTGTCCCCCACCGTGATATTGCTGGAATATTGCTAAAAGCGGCGTAAAACCATACTCACTCACTCACTCACTCCAGCATTCAAAGATATAAGCTTAAGTTTGGCTTGTAAATTCGATGATGTATCAAGTAATTTGAGAACTATACCTGAAAGTGCTACCGTTTGTTTTGAAGTCTTGAGGATGCTCCAGAAGACTTCCACGATACAGTTCTTGGCCTAAATTAAATGGCTTAAAAGACACGAGTTTGTATTTTTTTATGCAGCCAGGTATATTTACTGATATTACCCTTGAGGAGGTCCCGGTTACACCTGAGAGAACTGCACCCGGGAGCATTTCTCTCACTAAGATATTTATGCCCTATAATATTACAGATGATAAGGTTTCGACAATTAAAGACGCTAAAGTATTATGATATTATATATTATGGATGAAATAATTGGAAGGATGTTTACTGCTGATGAATTTCAAATAAAACAAATAAGTGAAATTAAACAGCAACTGTAGAAAGAGCGTGATTCTCGAATTGAGTTGAATAGAAAACTATCATAGAGCTGTGAATGCTCTTGATGAAGTAGACACTGCACTTTTAGTGGCAGGTTTAGCTCATGTTTTGTGCATCGGGTGCAACAGAAAGCATTACAATGTGATATTATCTGTTTGCTGACTGACGCAATGATAAATAGCAATGAGGATAATATCTCATCAGTACCAACTGATTTCTGAGGGAGAGTTTTGTTCATTGTTGTCAGAACTCACCAAATACAACCAAATAAAGGAAGAAATTCTATCAAATTATCTTAAGACAAGTAGCGTTAGGGATGTGAGAAAAACAAGTTCATAGAACATGTCCACCAGGCATTCCATACCAAAACCAGAGATTAACATTAGTTCCTCGATAAAGGGTGGCATGTAGATACA
Organism: Haliotis cracherodii; assembly: GCF_022045235.1. Lineage (NCBI taxonomy): Eukaryota > Metazoa > Mollusca > Gastropoda > Lepetellida > Haliotidae > Haliotis > Haliotis cracherodii. The sequence goes on from NW_027266267.1 coordinate 2,388,998, forward strand.
TGAGTTAGACCTGGTCCAGGTTGGATGGTCCAGTATGCCAATCATCTTTACTACCGAGTGTGCTGTGTTTACTGCAAAAGCATTGTTTCAGCCGAGACATCACACTGTGTTGCAAAACGAATATATTTCTTTACGCTTTTCGTTACTTTTGAGCAGCAAAACCTCGGCAACTTGTACTCTGCGTACCTCTTTGAAAAGGGACATATCGTTTTCTGTTTTAAAAAGTAAGAAAATCCTCTGTCTTTGCACTTCATTGTCTAGTTTGAGTACTGATCAACGTCACATGGTAGAAGTATTGCATTGTATTGATGGCGGGTGCCACCGGTAGGGGTGGACGTGCTCACCCTTTTCACGACCACCTGGTGTTCAGTATTCATTTACAGAACTTGCACAGTTAAGTTTGTCTTTTGCACTCAAATGAATCTGTTTCATAAGATAGTCGAGACATTTTCTTTCTCTGGTGTTGGAAGTTTTATATTTACACTATTGTAGGAGACTCCTTCTTGCGCCACTTTTAGTACACCCCCCCCCCCCCCCCCCCACTCTCTTCCCCCCCCCACTCTCTTCCCCCCCCCCCACCCCCCACCCCTCCCACCCCCCACCACCACCACCAACCATGTAACTGACAGTTGATGTACATCCAACACAAATCGTCAATGCAAGTAAAGAACCAATTCTTTCATTTCACAGGTTCCCCGCTCCGAGTGTCAGCCAGGAAGCACATGTGTGAAGTCTCGAGGTGGTGAAACAAAGTGTGTCCATTATGGTGTGTGCAGAATATAAACCTATCTACACATAACCCCTCATCATCATGGTTCATGCTTCAGTTTTACAAAGCACGAATGTTTCCTGCTAGGGTATAACATCAGTCAATTAAATATGTTTTTTTAATGCAGTTACTTCAGAAACAGCGTATGAATGAAAGGTTTGAGTGAACGTTTTGATGATATAGGGCCATATGATTTACAGCCATTTACGGAATTCTGGCTTACATCATAGTTCCCCAGTTAACCTGGTTGAAAAAGGCAACCTAACGAATCGAGTGGTCACACTCCGAAACTAAGTGAGTTGCGTGGCATCATACCCGATCATTGTTCTCAATATCAATAACTAGATTGTCTGGTCCTGACTATATTATTAACAGGGCGTTGTCCTGGAGCTGAATATTGCAGAATATCGCTTTAAACAAGAATCATACATCCATGCTCCTTACCTGTCGCTTTCTATATCCAATAAGAAACTATATTTTCCAAAGGAAATTTATTTGGCATGGATGATTAATTAATGATTAAAATGATCAAGCTTGTTCTGTTCTTTGGAGTGTTGTATTGAATCAGTACTCGAATTGTCGTTTCAGACAAAGAAGAACACTTACAAAAGGGAAATAGAATGTCGATGAAACCACGAAAGATATTCAACATAACAGAACAAGGTAATTTGTTTACTGGTTTGAGAGCAGATGGTTTTCTTTAGCATAAAACAAGAGTGGAGATACACACATGACTAAGAATATATAATTGTTTCAAAGCTCCAAAGATAAGGAAATCTGTGAAGTAATTGGGATGCAGTTGCCTCTCTGAGAAAGAATTTTGGAGGCAATGCTAGGTAAGCATTTGCTTTCATTAACCTTCAATAAGACTTGGACACTGAAAACATAAAACCGTCATTTTGTTTTGTCTATACATTGGCCTTCGACAGGAAAATGATGGAAAACTAATTAATTAAATGGTGAGCGTCAAGAAAGTATCCAAAATGCATCAAAATTTGCTCCGCTTTTCACAAATGTTTCGAGAACAATCACATGGCATTTGTTCCCGAGAAGTCCTCTAAACCATGTTACTTTATTGATATTAATAAGAGACATTTTGTCCATAAACAACATACTACAGACATGTATCAATATTAAGTCCTAGTTTGTACAGCTAATGCATATCAAACATTTGGCAAAACATATTGACTCTGAACATGATCATCCCCCGCAACAAAGTGGAAGGGGGATATAGGAATGGGTGCCGTCCTCTCGTCCGTCCATTCGTCACATTTCGTTTCCAGAGCAGAACACAAAAACCATGGGAGATATCTTAACCAAACTTGGCACAAAGATAGGTCGAGTAGTGGACTGGTGTCTTTTGATACTTTGGGATTTTCGGGAAAAGAAATTCGAGTTTTCCTGGCAACGACTTTGACTTAGACTGAAAATAGCGGTAGTGCTCGTTTCCGGAGCAGATCTTGAAAACCGTACAATATGTCTTCACCAAACTTGGCGCATAAATAGGTCCAGAGGAAAACTGGTGTCTTTTGATACTTAATACTTACTTGATTCATAAATTGTAGTGAACAAAAAAGCATGGGATGAGATTGCGGAATGAAAGACTGTTCACCTGGAGACGTCCTGTAGCGAACAGTCATGGTGATGGACTCAAGGTGGCTTACTTGAATGTTTGATCACTCAATGCTCATTTTGAAGATGTGAAGAAGGATAAGTTTGTTGGAGTGGTTCATGTCTTGTTTCACAGAAACCTGTAAGGATGTCAAGTCTATCCAGGAGACACTACTCATGGTATTGCTGTGTATGTGTCAACATGATTCAAGAACAGTCTCCAGCTTTGTGATGTAATGTCATCTCGCAGTATTGAATACATTTCCTTTCTTGTTGGCAAGTTCTGCATTACTTGTGTGTATGTTCCTCCAAAAGTGTCAAGGTCCCGGTTGTCGCATTCACTTACTGATTTCATGCAGAAACTTCAGGATCTCTCCAAGCAGCATGAATGTGAATGTGTACTAGTTACCAGGGATTTCAACTGCGATCTGAGTGAAAAATTAAACTTGAAGATTTCTTTAATGTGCGGAAAATAACTCATTCACTCTCCAACTCACTGTCTTGGAGCTGGACTTGTTGTTTACTGATCATGCCAGTGTTTTAGCATTCTAAACTCCAGTCTACTACTCAGATCATCAGATGATCGGTGCTGTACTTCTCAGAACACCTCATGGTGACCCCTGCTCTCAATGATCTCTAAGTAAAATAATACCCCCTTACTTCTCTGATTTTTGGTTAAGTAATACGAAAACTCATTACAAATACAGTTATGTTTTCTATCATGTCAAACTCATCACCCTGTCACAACACTGGCCCATCCTGCTCCTGGTAAAGTATTGATCCAAATCCCCGAGTACTGGCATCAAGGGGCGGTTGGGTAGCCTAGTGGTTAAAGCGTTCGCTCGTCACGCCAAAGACACGTGTTCGATTCCCGACATGGGTACAATGTGTGAAGCCCATTTCTGGTGACCCCTGCCGTGATATTGCTGGAATATTGCTAAAAGCGACGTAAAACCATACTCACTCACTCACTCACTCACTCACTGGCATTAATGTGGAGCTCAAGAAATTTGGAAAAATCAACATATCCAAGCACAGGTGGTGTTGACAAGCGAGTCTTCAGTTCCTGAAAACCCATGCTGCTATTTTTCACCCCTCTTCCAGGCGATACTGTTAGAATACTGCTTGGATTTGGACTTTATGTATGCTGACTTTTTCATAAGTTCTGAAATTGGTCTCGCAATATTAAAAAGTTCTGGACAAATTGCATATAATAGCAATCAAACCAAGGACTTTATGTACCTATTCTGAATTGGATGGTGTTGGCCAGTATCTCATGTTGTACACTTCTCTCGGTCAGATTTCATGCCATCTGCTTAAACAATGTATCCCACGTATCTGACTTTCCACTTGCAACATTTGTACATCTTTGGAGCGAGCTGCAGCGGAAGACAATTTCTAACCTATCCACACGCTCTTCATAGGATTTTGAGGAGAATTGTCATCAAGATAAATCAAGCAGATCTGCAAGTGCAATCCTTCAAAGTAGTTCTCCAGTAGGTGCTGGTAAGTTGCAGGAGCACTGAAAAGTCTGAATGTCATTCTGTTCAATTCAAAGAATCCAAGTGGTCCGACTGTAAAGGCTGTTCTTTGCTTGTGTTAATCCTCAACTTCCACTTACTGATAACCGCTCTTCATATCCAACACCGAGAAAAAGTCAAGTCCGCCAAGACATTCAAGGATTCTTCAATATGAGGGAGCACGTAGGAATGGTACGAAGATTGAGTTTGAAGATTGATATAGTCAATACACATCCTCAGTCATCTATCTTTCTTCTTTGCTGATACAACATTAGAGGTTCATGGGCGGCTATCTGCGTTTATTAATGTAGGCCAGCTACATCTATGGGGAACAACTTACTAGACGTCTCCAAAAATGACGTCATGACATAACCATGTTTTATCGTGAAATAAACCAGGCTTTGTTCTTCATTGCTCTTTGCGAGCTATCGGGTATCAATCTTATATTAACAAATATATTTAAATTGAAAAAACCTGCTATCGAAGGACAGTGTAACAACTAGACTATCACAGACATCAGTTAAACTAGTTTGAAAGCATGTGAATGACAAAAAAATCTATCTTTGAACAGCACAATATTACAAAGGGTCTACAGATCGCCAGCACCTAAAATTAAGTCACCATACTAGGGACTGTGGGAACTTATGATACTTCCGCTTCCTGCAATCTTCCCCGGGAATATTTACGCTTTTGCTTCAGCTGTTGAGCTTTCAGACATCAATCCAAATTTTTAAAATATACTGCGATTCAAAACGCTGGTAGATAATAATATTTTTTGGGTAAATCAAAATTAATGAATTAATTGTATTTAAAATAAAAATCACAAATTTAAATGAGAATTAGCATGAATAAAAAGGCCCTTGACTGTTTTAACATCAGTTGTGTCCTCAGCTTTCAATAAATATTCATGCATGTATCGGCTGTTTCCTCTTAAACTCTGGACAGACAACGCAGCGGGTGTAACCAATAGTTGGTTTAAATTTATGCAACTTATTGATATCTAAACTGACGTCCAAAAGAAAATTTACCAGAGTTTGAAATTACTCTTGCTCAAAAACAACAAAACATACATGCATGAAGTTAAGTGTATTGAGAAGAACAATATATCAACATAATCAACACTGAAAATGTTAATCATACCGCGACCGAGAATGACGTCAGAGCCCCCCAAAGTTGGGTGTGGTACAAAACTCGAGCTTTCAGAATCATGGACAATAGGCAGAGTACATAAACAACCGCTCACGTTCAATAACAAGTCATTAGTAGCGTGTGTGGCCACCAAATGCCTCAATACACGCAAAAACTCTTCAACGCAGAGAAAAAGTCAGTGGTCTGATGAGGTCACGTGGGATTTGACGCCATTCTTCTTGGAGGGCCAAGAATAGTTCTTGCCGGTTGGCTGGAGAGTGTGGTCGTTGTCGAACACGACGATCCATCAAGTCCCAGAGGTGTTCTATGGGGGACATGTCGGGTGAGCGTGCAGGCCACGGCAGGACGTTGACGTTGTTGGCTGCGAGGAAGTTAGTGACAATTCTGGCTGTAAGGGCTCTAGCGTTGTCATGCTGATAAACGACACCACGTGGCTGCTGTTGGAGAAATAGTAGGACAACTGGACGAAGAATGTTATCCATGTAACGCTGAGCTGTCAAGTCTCCTTCAACGATGACCAGCGGTAGCCTCTCCGGCCCACAGATCCCTCCCCACACCATGACACTCCCTCCACCATATGGTACGACCTCCTGCACGCAACACGCCGCCGTTCGTTCACCCTTTCGACGGTAAACACGTTGTCTTCCATTAGCCCTAAACATACAGAATTGACTTTCGTCAGTGAAGACAACCCTCTGCTAGTCACGTCGTTGCCAACGTCGTACAATCCGGGCCCATCTCAATCGCAGACGACGATGTTGCGCTGTCAAAAGCTGTCCTCTGTATGGTCTAAAAGCCCTGATTCCATTAGCCCTGAGTCTCCTGGCCACTGTCGGTCGACTAACCCTGTGACCTAAGGCATTTGTCGCTGATGACGTCACTGTCAGGAAGCTATTTCGGAGGTGCAAGGTACGCAAGTACCGGTCATCATGGGGCTTGGTCTTGGCCTGTCAGCGGTCCGCCCTGTCTGTCTGTAACGTTGCATCAAGTTGGTAACGGCAACACGGGAGCAACCGAAGGTTCGTGCAATATGGGCGTGGGTGGCTCCCATATGTACCATACCCAAGGCTCGTTCACGTTGTTCGACTGTGAGTCGTGGCATTTCTTTTGTGTTTTTTTATCACTGTGGATTTCTGACTTGCCGTTGCAATCGTTTTATACCCTTACCCGCACGTGCATTTGCAGTTGTCCGTGGTGCACGTGTTTTTCACTTTTTCGCATGTTATCTCGCAAACATGTTACAGACGATTAACATTTTCTGCATACACTATTGTTGTATTAAGGTTATATGTTTTAGATTGACTTCATCAAAAAACAAATTATACTTTGTCTTAAATTTATATTTTCATTTGGTTAAGTTTTTTTGGGACGTCGGTTTATTTGAGTGTCCCAGTTCTTTTGCATTAGATCACGGAAGTAAAATCTGATCATGGGTTTATAATCACTGTAAGGGATAAGAAGTAGTGTCACAGGTTTCTTCATCGCTGCCTTTGTGATACGTAACATCGGCCATTGTGATTATTCGAACACGACAGGGTAACCAACAAAAGATGATGTCATACTGGTCAGTAGCAAGATCGTTTAATAATTCAATGTTTACATGACATATTCTTAATAGTCTGAAGGCTCGAAAAAAAACCTGAAAAAATAAGGAATTATTTTATGTTCAGACTAGTTTTTGATATATTTTAGAGTTGTGAATATGGAGCTATTATCTGGTAATGTTGAAGATACTGTTCTGGATCCTATGACAGTGGCACCAGCAATTCAGCCACCGTCCTTGGATCAATCTGCAAATATAGATTTATAAGTGTCATATGTGTGTCTTCATTGATTGCATTGTTGTTTATACACTAGAGGGATTGTGTTGGATGTTTTCAGTTTAGTTAATGTCAGGTCGACATTTGACATTACCATTTGACATGGAGGTAATGACAAAAGTTGGATCGGAACTACATCTTGAATGTTAATTTTAGCAGCAGAAAATGCTGATTTAGTTCTTATTCCAAGCCTTCATATGACAGTATGCCCGTGTATTCCTTCCACAAAAGAACATTCAATTTATTACATTACAGATCTTAAAGAAAACTGGATCACAACTAAGATTTTACGACCTGACAAAATAGTATCATTGGCTTGGAGCCCCTCATTTGCTGATGAGTTTTACGGTCTGTGTAGAAAGAGTTCTAATGATGTCAACATTGCACTTTTCGTGCTCAAAAGAAATTCAATGGAGAAACAAGTCCGATGGGATAATGTCCTTCTTCCTCGAACAAGAATATGGTCTGAATGGAAATCAATTGATACAGGACTTTGTCTGACAAATGATAGTATGTCCTGCATATATGTATTCAGAGTATGGAAATCGATAGCTGAATTTATGATGCATTTGCGTTCTTACCGGGAAGTCAAGAGTCCACATCACCTTGAGTTGGAAAGGGAAGCGGACATAACGAAGTATGTACAACTATGTTGGTTTTTTTAAGCTGTTGTTGACTCCAGAATACACCCGTGTCTGTTATTGCCCATTTTTCAAGTGATGTTACTTAAAGTCCTTTCATCAGGTGATGGTACTTATTGCCCCTTCCTCAGGTGATAATACTTATTGCCCCTTCCTCAGGTGATAATACTTATTGCCCCTTCCTCAGGTGATAATACTTATTGCCCCTTCCTCAGGTGATAATACTTATTGCCCCTTCCTCAGGTGATAATACTTATTGCCCCTTCCTCAGTAGATAATACTTATTGCCCCTTCCTCAGGTCATAATACTTATTGCCCCTTCCTCAGGTCATAATACTTATTGCCCCTTCCTCAGGTCATAATACTTATTGCCCCTTCCTCAGGTCATAATACTTATTGCCCCTTCCTCAGGTGATAATACTTATTGTCCCTTCCTCAGGTGATAATACTTATTGCCCCTTCCTCAGGTGATAATACTTATTGCCCCTTCCTCAGGTGATAATACTTATTGCCCCTTCCTCAGGTGATAATACTTATTGCCCCTTCCTCAGGTGATAATACTTATTGCCCCTTCCTCAGGTCATAATACTTATTGCCCCTTCCTCAGGTCATAATACTTATTGCCCCTTCCTCAGGTCATAATACTTATTGCCCCTTCCTCAGGTCATAATACTTATTGCCCCTTCCTCAGGTCATAATACTTATTGCCCCTTCCTCAGGTGATGCCACGTACTCCCACTTCATCAGGTGATGTTTTTTCATTCTGTTTCTGCAGATAATCAAGACTGGTTTGTCTCTTGCATCGACAACTTTGATTTACGTATTGCCCCTTCATCATTCTGCAGCGCATTATTATAGAATAAAAAAGATGTCATCTGTATTGACCATCTGACCATCTGTCAATACCTGTATTGACCACGCCCTCCCTGTTGATTAGAGCTCAAGTGTCGTATATCGGGTGGTCAGGCTCGCTGACTTGGTTGATACATGTCATCTATCCCAATTACGTGGATCGTTGCTCATGATATCAATCACTGGATTGTCTGGGTCAGACTAGATTATTTACAGACCGCCGTCATATAGCTGGAATATTGCTGAGTGCGGCGTTAAACAACAAATCAACCAACCAACCTCTGCGAAAGGATCATAGCCATGTAAATCTTAGGTGAAAATCCACTGTCACAAAACAACTATGTGTAAAATCACCAAACCATTGCATAGATTACCAACAAATACCAATAAGGATGCCGAGAAGGTAGCAACTGCACATGAACATTCTACTTATAGAGACAAAGAAAGCAGTAGACACTAGATGTATCTCAATTGCTGAAGAAGTATGTAACTGCCGGTGGACATCAAGTCCTGAGTGCTCCGAAGTGCTCATTAGCATGTGAATCCACCTTCAATTCCCACCACTGTTGCTTCCTAAACATTAAGTTACACCATACCAGAAATATAGCGGCAAGCAGCAACGCCAGCGGATCAACACTAACAGTCTCCAGCATCAACACAAACTACGAGTGTCTATACTGATGGTGTTATAATCTCTCTCTGTTTTAAAACAATGAATGTATAATATTGAAAAACAACAATATATATATATCTATAAAACAATATTTCATCTGATCCATTTGTTTTTAGACTGTCTCGCATAGCCCTTTTAGTGCGGCCATTGTACATGATACGTAGTGTTTTAATTATAGATGGTCATACCTATGTACGTATAAATAGATGAGACTTAAATAAACAATCTCTCTCTATCTTTCTCTCTCGCTCTCTCTCTCTTTCTCTCTCTCTCTCTCTCTCACTCTCAGATAACCCTGGTAAAGACCACACCCTCCCTTTTCATTAGAGCACAAGTGTCGTATATGTATACTCTATCATCTCTCTCTCACTCTCTTCTCTCTCCCCACCTCTCTTTCTCTCTCTCTCTCTCACACACATACATACTCTCACTCACGCTGTCTCTCTCCTTCTCTCAATATGAATATATATGTATACGTTTATTTTTTCTTTGCAGCAATCTTCCCATCTCAATGGCTTCCTGTGCATTTGCTTGCAATGGGAAGTTAGGAATGGCTATATACTTCCATCACGTTTTCAGTAACGAAGTCCAAAAGTACCTCATTCAGACCAGAGACGGGGCATTCACTTTGACTGAATCTGGGCACTTTAACTGGCAGATGTCGGTAGAGCACGTTAAATGGAATAATGATGGTTCATATGCCTTTGCTCTGTCTCGTAATAATATGCTTTTAATCAGGTCTTTTGATGATAAGGAACAAGTGGTAATCTCACTCCCCGTTACATGGTATGGGGATTGTGCACCTGTATGGACCAACACATCACTTTTGGTTTATGAGACTGGGTGGAGAGCCAATCTGTTGCACATTCTTAAATTATAATTATTGTGGTAAAACGACTGTGGCTGACACCTTTTTCACAATAATCAAGAAAGAAATAAAACACTTTAAAGCAAGAGATGCAGTGTCTCACTTATCAAATTGTTTTTGTTAGCATATCAGTGGGCGAATCTAGTCTATATGCGATTACTTCTCAGTGACCTGAATTACTGTGTTAGATGGTATTGCACTTTGTCAAAGACACATGTGAATCGAAGTTTGGCATCACCATTACCGTGCATCCCATACAGCATACAGTATTTCATGTATAGAATGAAGTATGTCTACGTTCAGTATACAGTATATCTACGTTCAGTATACAGTATTTATGTACAGTATACAGGATATCATGTGCAGTATATCACGTACAGTATACAGTATATTACGTACTGTATACAGTATATAGAAGATTAACCCCTGTGTTCGGTTGTTACCGAAAAATCTACACACGAGTGGTTAATTAATCAAAATAGTTAAGAATAAATAGAAACGAATAAATTACTTTCTTGCTCTGACTTAATACATTCAAGTTTAAACGTGGTAATTTTTTGTTTTTTTTATAAAATGAGTTTCTTAATTGTCCTGAGATAGCATGTTTAAATAATTGAAGTCTTCATGTTAAAAACAACACCAAATAATTATAGGCCAAAATAAATTAATTATATTGATCTTGATTAACTCCTCCTGTTGAAAGGGACAACTACTGCTGTGGTTTCAAAACATCTTGGTTGCGAGATGTACGGTCCGGCAAAGGTTGATCGTTTCCTGCAGTAAAATTGAGTATTGCTTTAGATCCAAATTATTTGGGTGTTTATTTTCTTAAAATTTACTCAACAACAAAAGATTCTGTGACACCAATATTTTAGTGTATTTTTCAAACAAGTAAAGTTTGGTTTTCAATATTGTAGTACATGTATGGAATCAAGTCACAAAAATGCAAGTCCCATGCATTTCAGTACCCAAGAATGGGTATAAAAACATGTGCGTTAACGGGATTCCATATGCATTGTTTAGCATCGTGCTGACAACAACCACTCAGAAAACCAACAAAATTACGCAATTATTCAACATTACGAAATACCACGCCTGTCCCAAAATGAGCGTTTGCGAGCCATTGGTATGCTTGAAGCAGGATGAGTCAACGCGAAGTTGCATGGCAATTTAACGTCCACAGAAACACCATTTGGTGTTTATGGCAACGTTGGCAACAGACGAATGCAGTCAGGGACCATCCTCGAAGTGGCAAGCCTTGCGTAACCAATAATCGACAAGACAACTGGATTCGAACAAAAGAACCTACGAAATCGATTCCAGCCAGCAACAGTGACTGCAAGAAGCATCCCTGGCCTTCGACGAATATCTTCACAAGATGTGCAGGGATTTTCGCCAGAAGACCCGCCAGACGTCCAGTTTTGACAAGAAACCACAGTCAAGCACGTCTACAGTGGTGCAGGCTGCGTCTACTCTGGACGGCCATGCGGTGGGGACAAGTTCTATTCACTGACGAGTCTCATTTTCACCTCAGCCACAGCGAAGGACGGATTCGAGTGTACCGACGTCGAAGTGAACGTTACGTCAATCATTGTGTCATGGAAGAAGATCGGTTCGGTGGCGGCAGCGTTATGGTATGGGGTAGGATAACAGCAAGGACCCGTTTGATAGTGGTAGAGGGAAATCTCAATCGACAGTGCTACCGTGACGAGATCATCGACCCCGTTGTTCTACCGTGTTTGCGTCGTCATGGCCCAGGCACTACCTTTCAACATGAAAGACGCTCGGCCTGCTTGACTTGTTCAGGATTCTCTTCAACAAAACAACGTGAATGTCATCCCCTGGCCGGCTCGCTCCACTGATCTCTCACATGTGGGATAAGATGGATTGGCGCCTTCGACGTCAACCACATGTTCCACAGACACTCCAAGGACTTCGAAACATGCTCCAGCAGATATGGACAGATATCCCACAGGACTTTGTGCGACGCCTGGTCCATTCCATGAGACGAAGACGAACCAGAGAGGTGGACACACACGCTATTGATTTGTAAATTGACATTTTGGCATGTTCATGTTTTTATATGAAATCACGCATTTTCAGTATGGCAAATTAAACCATTTGAACACTTACAGGAGTCTTTTATCTGTTGTAAACCGAAATTGTTTCAGATTTGGTAAAAAACATAACTTTGCATTAAATCTTATTCAATGTCACAGGAACTTTTGGTGTTCAGTATATGAAATTTAAGTTTCGATTATTTTAATATAACTATGAAATATGTTTTTGATCGATCGGCTCTAGATCAACACTTTGTTATAACGTGGCATTTCTTATGTGGTTGATGTTTATTTGTTTACAAATACCCAAAACAATATTGTTTGTTTCATTATTTCATCAGTATTTTTACATGAATTCATTAATTGTTTCATTAGCTGTTTTATTAGTCTTGAAAACGCCTAATACAGAATGTACCGGTGTGGCTCACCTGGTCCCGTAATATCGATGTGGTATCTAGCTTCAGTTACCGTCTTCCCATCCTGCAACTGAATCTCGTACATTGGGAAGCCAAAATTCTATGATATATCTCCACATATCACACCCCTTCCTCCCCCACTAGTTTTCACTCGGTCACCAACTTTCGGAGATGGAAACATCGTCACCACGGTAATGTTTTGACAGCTTGGGATTCCCTGTACTAGACAACCTCGGGAATCCCCGATCCAAAAATAGTGCCGTCAATTATTTTTAGCCAGCCAATCAAAACGCGATGACACAACTCTCCACTCTCAGCCAGCAAATCTGATTGGGTGAATAAAGATAAACCACTGCTGGCGATTGAAGATCAAGCCCTGTCATGGGAGAAACAGTAGATCATATACAGTATAGAGGTTTTCCCATACAGCTTATGGTATATCACGTACAGTGAGCAAATTAATGAATTGAGAAATAAAGAAATTGCCTGTCACAACAATGACATTGTTGCAAGATGTTTTTCTTTAAAATCAATGCATATTGAGAGTTTTAAATAACAAAATATCTGGATTCATAGCTTATAGCTTAAAAAAGGTATCTTATCTCGATTCAAAATAAACCCCAACAACACCCCCAGCCCCACCCCCCACCGAATATCAAATGCTTTGGTCCCTAAAGGCATGGGTAATTGTTGACGAGGTACTTGGTGGTCTGGAACTTGTTGTATCAAACCTTCATTAACTAATGGCTACATTAAACCATAATGATACATAAAACATTCTGAATGCACCATTAGTTAATGGCATCATTTTAATCGGTTGTAGCAGAACGTTTATTAGCATATCAGTATCTATTGACGCCTTAATGTAAGTGTTTTCATTAACCTGTCATTATAATCGGGGTTTTCACTATATACAATCTCATTAAAATCAAAGCAAAGATCTGAGGACATCCCATTGCAGGTCATGTCAGAACGACCTTTCATCTGACCATCAGAGCTTATAAGATCATGAAAGTGACAGTTGGAATGTGATTTTTCATCGTGCAAACTCGAAAAAAACACAGGGTATTCCGAACGACATTTATGGGCTTTACATCTGGATTCATACCATAGACCATCTTTTGTTCAGTTTTTAATTTTTTAGTGGAGTATATGTCAAAATATGTCTCTAAGCGTAGTCGCCAGTTTGAAACTGGTGCGGTAAAACTCGATTAAGCTGCCTACTGACTGGCTATTGTGCTTATTAGTAATTCCATCGCTCGGACAAAGTTCGCAAAAGGTCGGTGTGACGTGACCCATAATTGGATGTCCTCAGATCTTTGTTTAGTGGTAGCGAGGTCTGATTTTAATGAAATTGCCCCTAAATATTTCCCACAATTCCGTGACAGTAACATATACGTGTTACATCCGTCATCTGTAATAATGACAAGACTTTCGACAATTCCGAAATCCAGCTATTGGTTGAGTTGGTGGAGAAACACATCTCCGTACTTAATAGAAAATTGTGTACCCACGAAAGAAAAAACCTATTTGGGCAGCCATAATTACAAAAGTTCGGTGCTCTCGGTGTTTGTCAGCGTGAAAAGACATGAAAACAAAACGGACGAACATGCACCAGACGGCAAAAAGAGAATTCAGCAACAGACATCTGGACATGAGGAGGACCGGGGAGGGCCCTGTATTGCCCCAATTTCCACGACGAGTTTACAAGGAATGTCCCAGTTTCACTGGACTCATGGGCATCGAATTGGATGATTTAGTGATGCAAATGGGTATGTCGCCTGCATTCAATAAAACATCGATACATTAACTGTTGTAAGTGTTAAAAAGTACTTTACATGATACAACAACAAGTAGCCTCATCAGCTGCTCATGGACGTTTAACAGGGCTATGGGGAATCGGATATTGCACATGACTTGATGATCATTCATTAAGAGGAGAAGTAAAAAGAAACATTCAACCAACATTTTGGCTGGCAGCCATTCTGAAAGGAGAAGGGGGCAACTCTCATCACCCCTATTCCAAACCCAAAAGTTCCTGTTGTGTCTTTCAATGTGAAGTTCAAATGTTGACATTCTTCGTCTCCAAATACAAATTGTATGTGAAGCATTTTTACTTTTCAAAACAGATTTTTATTATGATGACGAACATTAGGTGAAAAATATGTCTCATTAGTGCGATATGCTAATCAGTTCACACACGATTTCGTCGCAATTTATGTAAAATTATATCTTGAATAAAAAAAATATAATAGACTCATTACTCCAGATACACAATGACTCTTACAGACCTACCTTGAAGTCTTGGAGTTGTGAAACAAAATCAAACTTATTGCGTGCGTGTAACAATCAGCTGTATTTTTTGTGGGGGCAAACGTGCACTATGCACTGGACAATATGTATGCAGTAATCTATGTTAAAGTTAAACAAAGCTGGGAAACCATACCCCTTTGACTCAACATGAAAAGACAACAGTGCACGCAAAATATTCTGTTTAAATATTTGTTACAATTTTATTTTGCAAGCATTGACAAGGTATTCTACCGCGGACACTGTTAAAAAGTCTCTTTAGTGACAACAAATGGTATTGCTTCATTCTTCAGTATAGCTATGGAAACCCAGAGGCAGTTTGACCATGTCAGTTCGTGAAATAATGTCTTGTTGTATAATTACGGATGCTCCGCCCCTCTTCGGGACCTGTAAATTGCCCTTCAATGTTACTGTCGTCCTGATTAATCCTGATAATCGCCAGATTATGCAACACAGCACAAGCACCTGTGAAAAATAGTACGATTGTAATTAAGGGTTTACAGTATTGTTATCATTCAATTCTCATGTTACGGTGAGTGACTATTCCAGCTATATAAGCGGTTTAGGGTACTTACACAGCTCATACGTTATCAGTGTTTAATGTCATTTTTTTATTTCAATTGATGGCTTTATTCATTCAGATCTTTTGATCAGGTTGTTTTCAAATCTTATGTATGAGTCAGTTTCAAATTTATTTCATAGTTATAATACTATCTTAGTTGGCTAACCAATGATGGTGCAAACTCTTTCTGGGCTTCTCCTGATTTCTCGGTGCAGAAATGGAAACCCAAATACTCTTTCTATGGTTGACCTTGCTCTTTTATGGGAAGAGTTGAATTGCTCTTCCTCGGGAACCGCCGTTATATAGCTCGAATATTGATGTGTGTGGCGTTAAACAAATTTTGAATTTGGCTTTTTTTACATTTCAAACAAGTGCAGTTTTCCGAGCACAGCGTTCGTTTTCACACCTAATATATTGCACTTGTGTTCGTCTAGACAGTTTGTATTGGTGACTAAGGCTTTTTATTATTTGATTCTAAAATGTATGAAGAATTCAGGGATGTATGTATCACAGCTGAAAATTACGTGATATAATAGGCGTCTCATAACCAGCAGATGTGAATGTGTTAACACTGTCTAATATCGCGGAAAGTTTCTTCGGCGTTTGTGTTTGCGTATTTTTCCAAAATATTCTAAATGATTGTCAGGTTATTGGCGATGTTTCATAATGATCATTTGTGATTTGATTAACAAACATATCCCAGACATCATCGATATGCTATTTCTGCATTTCAATTCTCCGAGTATATTCAAAACATAAACTAAATAACGCTGTGAATGGTGATTTAGTTTTGAGTAAAAAATGTGAGACTTACAATGTTCCTAATTTTCAGTGATCATTTTAAGTAATTTTCCTTTGCCTGAAATGAGATTGGATGCTATCATTTCCCTCAGCATATATATTCTGCAAAGAAGGAAATGCAAAACGGAATGTAGATGTATATTTAATGTTTCATATGGATAAATAACAGATGATAATCGAATGTTCAAAATAAGCACACATGGAACAGTAGATTTTCAAGTTGAAGGTCATCTGTCCAAAACTGGCCAAAACTAACAGATGTCGCTGTCCCATGGAAGCAATCAGATCCCGAGTTGTGGCCTGGGGAATGTTCATCAAGACTGCCTGCATTTGTCGGAGGTTGTGTGGTTGCTTCTGACGTGCTCCAGTCGTTGATCCAGTGCATCCCCTAAATGCTGGATTCGGTTTAAAGCTTGGGACCTGGAGCCATGGCACGACCTGGATGTTGTGAGTCCTGAAAAAAGGCTTTTGTCAGTCTTGTCTTGTGAGGTCGGGCGTTGTCTTGTATGAAAATGACGTTGCATAATGAGAAGGACGTGTGGCCAAAGAATCTCATCAGTGTAACATTCTGCCTCAAATTCTCAAGAACTTGCACCAAGGCTGTCCACGTCTTCACATTACCACCACTAAATCTGTCACCTTCCTGTATGCAACCGAACTGTTCGAATTCACGTACACAATGAGGGGCAAAACGCTCATTTCGACGACCATAAACACGTTGTCTTCCATCTCGCTGGTGAAGAAGAAATCGTGTTCATCACTAAACCACACTCCATTTTCTCAAATTCCAAGGCTTTCCAAGGTATGACCCCGACACAAGCGTTGCTGTCGATGGATCTGTTGCAAAACAGGAACGATAATTGGGTCTTCTTTGTTAAATTCCAGCCTCGCGAAGATGGTTCCTAAAAGTCTGGTCCGATATCCTCCCCAAACCAGGGATGCGTCCTGCAGTCTCTGTAGCTGTGGCATTGCGATGACGTAGGTGAAACAGTCAAATGTAGCGATCCTGTGCAGGGACGGTAACTCTTGGTCAGCCGGGTTTCGGACTGTCTGCAGTGGAATTGAACTGTGTATATCCGTCCCAAAGGCGGCAAATGGTGCTGTGTTGGACGTTGAAATGGCGTGCAACAGAAGACTGCGATTCCCCTCTTTGGATATGTCCTATGCCGATTTCCCGTCTCGGCATTTTCGAACTTGAAAAATGTTGATAATTGAACGACAAATTATTGGCTTATCCTTGCCTTTTTGTAGCCACTACCAGAGTTACGAATGCCTCAACTTGCACGTGCATTTTGGTTTATTGTTTACTTTAACAAGTTTGATTGTTTGTTGTTTAACGCCACACTCAGTAATATTCAAGCTATATGACGGTGGTCTGTAAATAATCGAGTCTGGTCCAAACTATCCAGTGATTGATATCATGAGCATCGATCCAAGCAATTGGGATACGATGACATGCATCAACCAAGTCAGCGAGCCTGACCACTCGATCCCGTTAGTCGCCTCTTACGACAAGCAAGCATAGTCGCCTTTTGCGGCAAGCATGGGTTGCTGAAGACCTGTTCTACCCCAGATCTTCACGGGTCTTGAACAAGTTTGAAAACAATGCTATTTAAGACATAGCAAATCGACAATGGCTGCGTTTTGACACACCATTTCTCGAATATCCAATTTTCCAATAACATATATATAATTCATATACCGCAATTTTTGTACAGTCAGGTTCAGTGAACTACATACTACCTGTGCGTTTCTTTTTTGAAGAGTGTAAAAGGGAAAACAATATTTTGTATATATATAAGAGTGATAACATATTGCATTTTGATAAACCATATCTTGTTGCTATGAAACAAATTTTGGAAGATATTGTATATAAAGGTTGATTTATGTATTTGATTGTATAGCACAGCTGTATACATGTAAGTGAATGTACTCACTTGTATTGTACATAAGTTTTGAAAAGGTGGTCCACAGTAAATTATTGTATATCACACATATTCTAAAGTCATGTCTGTCCAGATTAATTATTGCTCAGTGATAAGACAATGTGTTCGCAACAATTCATTTATTGATGTAGCTTTACTGATTGTCCACTGTTGCAATACAACACGTTTCTTTGTTCAGTAATGCAAGGTTGGTTAAATGGACTAAAAATTTCTCAGTCTCAGTCTCTCTCGGGACCGATTCAGTGTGTACTGCTGGTGATGTTTGAGTGTTGGTCTACCCAAGTTCCCTCTGTGTCCAAGTTGTCTGTCTGTGTCTGTCATCTGTCTCGGTATTTAGGGGGTAACAGAGCCTTGCCCTTTCGACATAGCGGCCCAGAGTTTACCTCATGAAGGACGTAGACAAGTTGTTGATTCTTACTGCGTAGTGGACTTTAGTCCAGTCCAATCTATTCCCTGTCACTTATAATCCTCTGACCATGTAATGGCTGCACGTTTACACAACATCGCTCCTGGACAATGACACACGATGGCTTGTCCATGTAATGGCTGCACGTTTACACAACATCGCTCCTGGACAATGACACACGATGGCTTGTCCATGTAATGGCTGCACGTTTACACAACATCGCTCCTGGACAATGACACACGATGGCTTGTCCATGTAATGGCTGCATGTTTACTCAACATCGCTCCTGGACAATGACACACGATGGCTTGTCCATGTAATGGCTGCACGTTTACACAACATCGCTCCTGGACAATGACACACGATGGCTTGTCCATGTAATGGCTGCACGTTTACACAACATCGCTCCTGGACAATGACACACGATGGCTTGTCCATGTAATGGCTGCACGTTTACACAACATCGGTCCTGGACAATGACACACGATGGCTTGTCCATGTAATGGCTGCACGTTTACACAACATCGCTCCTGGACAATGACACACGATGGCTTGTCCATGTAATGGCTGCACGTTTACACTAACATCGCTCCTGGACAATGACACACGATGGCTTGTCCATGTAATGGCTGCACGTTTACACAACATCGCTCCTGGACAATGACAAACGATGGCTTGTCCATGTAATGACTGCACGTTTACACAACATCGCTCCCGGACAATGACACACGATGGCTTGTCCATGAAATGGCTGCACGTTTACACAACATCGCTCCTGGACAATGAGTGAGTGAGTGAGTGAGAATGGTTTTACGCCGCTTTTAGCAATATTCCAGCCATATCACGGCGGGGGACACCAGAAATGTGCTTCACACATTGTACCCATGTCGGGAATCGAACCCGGGTCTTTGGCGTGATGAGCGAACGCTTTAACCACTAGGCTACCCGACCGCCCCCCCTGGACAATGACACACGATGGCTTGACCATGTAATGGCTGCACGTTTACACAACATCGCTCCTGGACAATGACACACGATGGCTTGTCATGTCTTTCTTAAATGCGTGGTCAGGTAGGAACTTTGTGTACTTCAGAGTTGACCAGTAAATAGCCTGTCCAGAACAAGATAATAAATTATACACACTGTCATTGTCTACCTCCGCGCTTGGACGAACAAGGTTAATAAATCTGTTTCCTTAGCCTAGCAGCCTCAGAGGTAAGTGAGGTAAGTGTGGTTGTCGTCAAGGTCGACAACTGACTCTTGGCTCTATTACACTCTACTTCTTTCACAACCTTATTAAAGACGCGAGGATGCGTCCTTTGCCACGATGGTCCTACATAAAATATACAGTACGTCGCGATCTGGCGATGTCGACGCATGATCCTCTCCCCTTTTCCAGTCGGATGTTGGGCCGCTGCATTTTAGGATAATATTAAAATTGCAACTTCAAGCAGTAGTCTCATAAGGTCGAGAGTTTGATCATCCTGGTTGGCCACTGCCCTAGATGCATGGGGGATGTGAACGAGGTACTATGTGGCCTGGTCGTATAACCGTATTAGGAGTATGGTCAGCAAGCTTAGAATATGTATACATGCCTGTGAGAGTTGGGCAGATGGAGCGGAGATTTGAGAGCTGATTGCCTTGTGTAGAATAAACACTGTGGACCCTCAGCCGGAATTGTGTTGTCTTTATCGAAGTATTTTGTAGAGTAACAATTTCTACTCGTGACATATGCTTGTGGGTTTCACCAAATAGGTAATCACCTATAGTGTAATCTTCTCCTCCAAAATTAAGCCTGCACACCATGATGAAACTGAAATACTATTCAAAACAGTAATAAACCCAACTGACTCGAGCTTAGTCATAAAACGAATGTGAAATAATGTGTTTTTTCCACGCACTGTGTTTTGTTCTGACTAAGGACATATACTCTTTAAAAAACAGAAACGTAATACACAATATGTTTTGCCATAAAAGCAAAATGAGCGGACCAAGAGGTGCCGAATGAAATGTTTAATGTGTTATGTGTGTAAGTGACAAATTTCCCGGATCAAAATGATCACAACAAGGACATGCAAACCATTAGTCGGACGATTCGGAAAAACGCACCTAGTGCATTAACGAAAGGGCCATGGAGCTATGAACATTATTAACGTGAAGTGTTTTTGATTGCCTGGCATCTGCGTCAATCAAACAGTGACAGTTCAACAACAGGCAAAGAAACAAACAATGTCACAGGCCGCTTGCAGGCAGGGGAATTCTGATCTGCTGTAGACAGGATTTTTGTCATATTGAGTCGACAATGACTGCATTGGTGTCGTCAACACAGGGTATGGCTTCAACTGCGATGGGGAGACGTCTGGTTCAGTGACGTATCAAGATTTCTCCTCCGTCAAGGGGATGGAAGAGCACAAGTCTACAGACGTTGGGAGAACGTTACGCCGGAAACTATGTACAGGAAGTGTACAGGTTTGGTGGGGGTAGGATTATGATGTGGGCGGCTATCTCTCATCATGGCAGGACAGGTTTGGTCCATATCCACGGCAATATTACGGCTCTATGATACAACAACGAAATTCTCCTACCACACGTCCTCCCAATTGCAGCCAATGGCTCGACCGCATACAGCACTGATCACAAGAGCCTGTCTACACAACAACGTTGACGTTCTCACCTGGCCCTCCAGATCCCCGGATTTGAACCCGATAGAGCACCTTTGGGGTGAATTGGATAGACGGCAATGCCGACGTCAACAACAATCCCAGACGTTGCAGCAGTTGGCTTTTGCGTTGTAGGCCGAGTCTATACCATTCCCCAGGATGTGATTCGCATACTCGTCTCTTCCATGGGCAGGATATTTAGGCCGCTTTCGATTCAAACGGGGGCATACGCGTCATTGATGGTCGCTGACCCTAACCTTTGAATTTTCCTATGTACCATTTACTGGGGTGACTTCAATCACCAAGTGTTCTCTCCACAATATTTTGGCTCAATACCTTGTACGGTCCCTTGTATAAATGTATTTTCCTACCTCACATAAATCTGGCTTTGCGTGTCTTTTTTCAAGAGAATATACAACAGAGCGTTTCTCTTGAGTGGACCAGAATTCGATTGTGGGAGTAATAAGACTCTGACTATAACATCAACACAATGCCTATGCAAACTGGTAAACGTGCAAGGAGGATATGGCAACAGTAAAAATAGGAGGCTACACCGGGCATCCTGTTGGTCACATGGGCAGGGTTTATATTCTCTATTTTGTCAACCATAAAACACCTGAAATCTTTCCTAAGTCGAAAATGTTCTCTTGAGGAGCACAACACACGCATATAGACAGGCATCTTTTCTTCTGAATGTTCTTGATCTTTACAAAATAATTATGGAGGAACATCCACGCAGACTTAGGAATCATTTCCCACGCCTACTGTTTAATTTCCTGCTCATGTACACCAAAAAATATTAACTATCATTTTGTAGTACATGTTGTTTGATTGACTGTAAATTTAGTTATCTAGATGGTAACTGTTGCAAACTTTATCTTTTATGGACTAGCCGTTTCATGCATGGGTGCCACACGAATAACGTTATGGTACAGTGTTTTATAAGTGCTTTTCTTTTCTTAATGTATTCTCTCAAAAGAAAGAAGGGGATCATGAAATATAAAAGTTACAAAGATAAGTGTTACGACCAACATCCTATGCAAATAAAAGGAACACAACCCTTTCCATAGTCATAAGAAATCTCTGCCAAAAGCAGAGTCGATTGTACGATTGCGACCATATCATGAGCATGTGTTTATGAATCCATATAGTTAACGTTTATGTCTGTGATAGATTACACCTAAAACACATCCGATAGCTCATACGTGCCGAACACAGCAGCGCCACCCACGTGCGTAGTGTCTCATTCCTGATTCTGACACATACAAGGGAGGTCGATTAGTCTATGTGGTCCATTATTTCTTTCAATCGTACTGATGCTGCTTGTCACACAGTTGTGATTTACTTGATTTTATTCATTGTTTGTGTATGAACTAGCGATGTGGCGTCCGCAATGCACGGGGTGTCTTGGCAGAAGCATGCAGCGGCCAATGCGTGCAATGTCTGTGACTAGCAGACTATGGAACAGGTACCAACAAACCCAAACTGTTGACAACCGACCAATTTCAGGGTGTCCCAGGTCTATGACAAAGTACAGGACTGATTGATCCGAAGCCAGGCTCTACGGAATCGAGCTCAAATGTTGAATGCAATCTGCTGCAAACTTTCATTAGGCTACTGGTGTACGAGTTACGGGTAATAGGATTAGAATTACACATGCAGCCCATCTCCATGCTCGTCAGCCACGATTTGTTCTATCCCTTACCAATTTTGTCACATTGCCAACAGACGTCGATGGTGTACACAACGTCGAAACTGAGGTCATCGCCGCTGTGCACGTGTCATGTTTTCAGATCGGTCCCCATGAAGTGAACGTGAACCTAAGATTACATGACAGATTTGGTGCTGGAATCTGTTACAGGCTAGCATCACCTTGACTGACAGATCCTAACTCCATATTGTTCAAGGAAGGCTCACTGGACAGTATTATTGGAACAATAGCAGGTGTGTGGGTCGACGTTTTGTTTTTCAGGACAACACCTGTGCTCACCGTGCACGTATCGTAATTGCTCACCTCCAGCAGCAGAACATCTATAGAATGACATGGTCAGCAACGAGCCCAGACCTTTCCTTCATTCAACACCCTGAGACATGATAGGGAGATTTATGCATCAACGTTGTAGACCGCCGACCACGTTGGCTAAACTCGAACAGGCGCTGCAGTGGGAGTGGGACAGACTCCCTCATAACGCTATTGGGAGACTCGAGTATGCCTCGTCGAGTGAATGGTTGTTCGACAAATTGATGCAGTTTTACGCAGAACTGATCCAAAAAAGTCAACTTTGAAATTTACCATGTTATCCCATCGTCCTTCAAGATCGTTGGCAGTCATAACATCACTGTCATACTTTACCACCGATGGTAATGTGTTCCCAGTAAGCCCAGACCTTTCCCTCATTGAACACGTGTGGGACAGGACACTGAGGCATGTCCATGTCATGGGCCGCAGACCACGTTGGCTGAACTTGGCCAGGTGCTGCAAGAAGAGTGAGACTGGCCCCTCTCGTCCTCATTGGGACACTCATACGCAGTATTCCTTGATTGAGGGAATGAATATTTGACAAAGGTGGTATTAGGCACCACTGATCTGGAAAAGTCAACTTTGAAATTCTGCTTTACTTCTTCTGCCATACTTCACTACCGGTTGGAGTGCAAATATCAATTCGTTCATTTTTTATCACACTGTTACTATAAATATCTGTTACAGCTTTGGGAAAGGTTAAGTTCGAGGGTCCCCTACTTTTTTCCAATTAGTATACAAGTGATAATATTGTTTCATCTATACATCTATTTCCGACTGCAGATAAATCTATTAATAGACAATTAATGAACCGTAATTCAGAAACATATTCTCTTGATATTGTTCAAATGACTCAATTAGCATACATTTTCTCATTTCTCAAAGGGTTTGCCACTTTTATGTTGGAAATCAGAATTAAACTTCTGGAACAAAGAACATTAGAAATATCAGCTGTGTAATAGATGCTACAACAAGCATGGTGGGTTCATGTAATGTTTACACGTCATTAGGTTTGTCATGTGTGTGCTACGTCATCACGTGTGAATGCCATAACGGTTAACAATACATTTAACCCTTTATCTTACAAGCACCATTCAAGGGATCAAAGAGTGAGAGTGGGTGAGTGAGTTAAGTTTAATGTTGCTTTGTATTTCACTAATGTCATGGCATGACACCCTAATGGGGAAGGAAAGCTGTATGTCATGCTTTGTTTGTTTATTTGTTGAACGCCACACTCAGATATAGTCCAGCTATATGACGGTGGACTGTAAGTAATAGAATCTGGACCAGACAATCCAGTGGTTGACATTTTCAGCATCGATCTACACAGTTGGGATACGATGACATGCATCAACCCAATCAGCGAGCCTGTGCACGCTTTCCAGTAAGTCGCATCTTATGACAAGCATAGTCGCCCCTTGTAGCAAACATGGCTTGCTGAAGACCTATTCTAACCCGGATCTTCACGGGTCCTACAATCTGTGTAAACAAGGTACCAGGATCTTCATTCGTGAGATGTCATGTGGGTCTTAGACATTTAGCACTTTGGTGCACAGGTATGCATTAAATGTGCAGATTACCACAACCTCGTGTTAGTTGTTGATGCTGCATCTGGTCCCCATAAAGTGGAAAGTGGAAGATTTATTATGACTTCAAAAACGAAAGACAAACGTAAGTAACTGAGCATTCATGTGATGTCACTTGCACTTATACACAAGAGGCATAATTGAAAACTAAAATATCGTCTCAACACAATCAGTAAATACACTTTCTTTCAACTGAATTTCTGGTAAAGATATTATTCATATTGCTTTTGTGAGCAGCATGGATATCGTGAAACATGTCCTCAACAGGACGTTATCAACATCAACATCAACAGGAGGGACAGGAGGAAGGATAAGTTCCTCCTTTCTTGCAACATTGCATACATCAACAGTAGAGGAAGCAATGTCTGGACACATTCATGATGGCAACACGTTATTGGAATAGAGTTAGGGAGTAATTATCGCTGCATCAACATTCTTGCAGCTATTTGTGACGGAAATATGTCTAATCTGACCATAGGTAAACAAGTATTATAAACCTGATGCTGAAAATCATTAAAACCTCATTCAAATATAACATTCAAGAGACAAAAACTAAATGTTCAGATACAAATCTATATTTGATCATAGAGTTTAATTTCTCTCAAATATGCTACAATCAGGTGGTTAGAAGGTGTTTTAAAAATGAGATAAGGTATGATCATTATCATAAAAGCGCTGTCTGATAAGTGCAAAATCAACACATTCAAGCAGAATGTGCTTGATTGTAATTGAAGTATTGCACAGGGATACAAAAAGGTGAATCTTCACCTTTCGGTAAACATGGAGGTGTTTAATGAATGTGGCCAATGCAGCACTGTTGTAATATAATGTCATCATGACGAAATGGACTGGAATGGGAGTGACCTTCAATTAGTGGCATGACACCTTTTCAAAATCTTGATCATCCACATATTGTCCAATGAAAGGTTTCAGTTCAGAATATGGGACATTTGTGTTTGGAGTTGACTTATTGAGAGCAGCTTTTGCAGAGGCATGTGTTTAATGATTCCACATAACTGGGCAGTCATCCAAACATGATATCTTTATCAACTAAGGAATTGGGGTTGAAATGCGAATGCCAAGTGATGGGATTCAGTTTGGATTTCTGACATATAAATGCTAATATGGAGGATAGAACATAAAGCTGGATTAGAAGGATTGGAGCGCAGATTAGTGATATATTGTAATGCCAGTTTAATGGGCGATGTCCTAAATGCTCCAAGACACAATCGAAGTTCCTGATGGTGAATAGTGTCAAGTTTTCAAATAAATAAGTTACGAGCTGAATCGTAAACGGACCAA
The DNA here is from genome assembly GCF_022045235.1 of Haliotis cracherodii. Taxonomy (NCBI): domain Eukaryota; kingdom Metazoa; phylum Mollusca; class Gastropoda; order Lepetellida; family Haliotidae; genus Haliotis; species Haliotis cracherodii. The sequence goes on from NW_027266267.1 coordinate 2,414,970, forward strand.
ACGAACTTGATCAAAGTTCCATAAAGATGCAAAAGTGTTTCTCTATAATCATCCTACTTAGCATTTGAAACCATCCTCAAGCAAAAGAGAGGCACCCCTAACTAAAAAAGATAGAAAGAAACAAAGGATGATGTCATGTAATTGTAGTTTGGCGAGATAGAAAAACAAAGTAGTCAGTTCACGGTCGGAATTCGCTGTGGAGGGATATACCATATCGGCGATATTTTAAACTTCAGTTGTATATGCCATGTCGGCAATATGTGAACTTTGTGCATCAAATGGATTACAATGGATAATGTGCACTGCCGTTCAATGGATCTTGTTGGAACATGAGTAAATATTTACGAATGAAGTAAGACTTTTTAATTGTATCCCATATCTCCATCTTTTCGGGCTTTCCTAGCAAATTAGGCTGACTTGCTTTGATGTAACTGATATTCTGTTCAACACAGTGTTAAACCCAACCCACTCGAGCTCACTAACTGTCGGCTGATCTACACACGTGGTTAACCGGTATAATCATGCTGGATAATACACGCTTGGGAGAAACACGTGTTGTGGAGTGTTCAGGTGACGGCAAAAGACTGAGCATATAAGTATGCAGCATTACAAAGGAAGTGCATCAGTTTGGTGACGAGGATGGGATTCAAGATCTTGTGAAGACTGACACGTAGCCGGAACCTGTGTCTGTTGCTGTTCAGTAGTCACACATGTATTTAAAATGCGACCTTGCCCTCTCGCATTGTTATATGAAATAGTGTGTGAGTTAAAATTTAAAGTCACATCGGCAATATTTCAGCTATATCGTGACTGACAAAGGGCATATATATATATAGTAAATACATGAAAACTATAAAGACCTGTCAACAACGGACAGTAAAGTAACAAGACCTATCACAGATTATGATAAACTAGTGTCCAAAAGAAACGATACCAACTTATTTTCAAAATTGTTTTTTACTAAGTGAATTGTCTAGTATGAAAACATGCCAATTCGTATTGCACATCCCAAACACAGCCTAGTCGATAAAAAATACCGGGAACACGTGATCACTTCCGGGAAAAAACGTAAATTTCGTGAAAGTGACATTTCCCTCTCTAGCATGTTTTGCACGTGCATAAAAACTGTATAAAACGGCTGATCAGACACGTTTATATTACAGCAACAAAAAGAACACAAGATATGCCACGTTTGACAGCCATCGAAAGAGAGAGAGCCGTTGGAATGGTCCAACAAAGAGCGTCACACGTCGACGTCGCCAGAAGGTTGGGCTGCGCACGCATCACTATCACCAGGTTGATGCAGCGGTTACGTCAGACAGGTCAGACGTCAGACAGGCCCAGGAGTGGAAGACCACGAGTAACCACGCCCCGTGAAGATCGTTACATCCGGGTATTACACCTGAGGAACCGCACCGTAACAGCGACGTTCACGGCGGCTACAGCACTGGGACACAGGATCAGTCGACAGACCGTCCACAGGAGACTACGGCAGTATGGTATCCGGCCACGTCATCCCTACCGCGGACCGCTCCTGACGCCTCGACACCGGAACAACAGACTGATCTGGGCCAGGCGAGTTCGACGTTGGCAACGGCGGGACTGGGCACGTGTTATGTTCTCTGATAAGAGCAGATTCCTCATCTTCAGAAACGATGGACGCCAGCTTGTATACCGACGATTTGGTGAACGTTTGGCGCCTAACTGTATCCAACAGGTCCGGCAGTTTGGAGGTGGACGGTTAATGGTTTGGGGTGGCATATGTAGTGACGTCAAAACTATACTTGTCGTAATTCGTGGAAACCTGAATGCACAGCGTTATCTTGATGACATCCTACGGCCTGTTGTGGTGCCCTTTTTTCAGCAACAGCCTCGTGGACTCCTTTGCCAACATGACAATGCAAGGCCACACACAGCAAGATTGACACAGAACTTCCTTGCCAACGCCAACGTACAGGTTTTGCCATGGTCCGCATGTTCACCGGACATGAATCCCATCGAGCACTTATGGGACCACCTCGATCGGCAAATCCGACGTCGCTGTGTGCCTCCAGTCAACGTCCAGGACTTGGAACGATGTCTCCTCGAGGAATGGCAACGCATCACTCCCAACGTCATCAGACGTTTGACGTCATCAGTCCGTAGGCGTGTTCTGGCATGTATTGATGCTCACGGTGGACATACCCGCTACTGACTTGACTTTGAGACGTGTGGTGTGACATTTCCCGTTGTTTCTGTGATCAGTGCTCTAACGAAATGTTCATTTTTCGACACCACCCATCTTTAAAATGAATACATAGATAGCCTACATATCGATTCACAGAAAATGGCTGCCGATCTATCACCCCCAAATGAACTGTAAAACATATCTATATTTCCTCTAATACACGCTGGGTCTCTAATACCAGACAGGTCTCTAATACACGCCGATTCAAGGGCTCTCGCGAAATTAATAGACGGCGTATAGTGTCAAACAGAGGAAATACGGTAGTTTGATATCGGATGTTTGGGGCGTTCTGGGCCGCAACCCTGACTGCTTCGATGATGACATTAAAAGATTTAACGAAGGCATATCTTTTGCATACAAATGAAATGTTTATGAAACTGTTAGATCTACAGAAATGTTCTATGGTGACCAGAATCGGAACAATTTAAGCTATTTCCTCATTGAAACAACCGACAATGAAAGTAAAATATAACATTATAAACATTGTTTGAAAAAAACAACATTACATCAGCAGGGACAGTTAGTCAACGTGTTAATGTTCAACAGCATATCACACTGGGTTGTCTTCTGGTTTCCTCCGTTACTGTTAACAATTTCTTTGGCAGCCATAACTGAGAGTGCAGTGCAGATGGTACAGTGACAACCGGGACACGTTAGGACGGTTCTCATTTCAGGGTGGGGAGGTATAATTCAAAGATTCACACTTTCAAAATAAGTGAAAGAGTGATATCTAAAAAAAAATTAGAAAGTAATAATTGTTTATTTTTTAATTTGTTGGTAACTTTTTCTGAAACCCACGAACAGGTAATTTCATACTGAAACAACCGACAATGAAAATGAAATATAACATAATAAAATATGTTTGAAGACATTTTATTCATGACCTCATGGTGTTTACAAACCTTTTTCTGATCGATATCCATTACCAACTCCGTCAACCACCACCGTTGGAATTTGGCAGGGGGGGATTTGAAAGTGCATCAGAACACACTCCCTTTCGAAAGTCCACGAAAACAATGTCCCAACTGAAGTGACAGCTTATTAAACTTGATGAAATTCATTTCAGAACACGCACAGTTATGAAAATTATACACGACCTACTATTTCTGGACCACAAATGTCTAAGTTCTGTCACTATTTGGCTTTGCATCCGTGAAATCTTGAAATTGACAGGTCACACCATGCAGATTCCTCGTTTCAAAATATCTGGCACGTCTGCAGCCTAAACAGTGGCTGTTCAGTCATACTCAGTTCCATTAGTAAGCATATGGATGTACCAGCAGGCTCGATCAATCCCAGTAAATCTACAGGTAAATGTTGAACCACATCATAGATCGGGGTTGTCATCTTGCTTTAGCGCTAAAGCGCTCGATTCAAAATTATAATAAAGAGGTATCTATTCTACAGTGGGACTACATCAAAATTCAAAACACAGTAGGTTTATCTCCTAAATATAACGAGTAACTTCAACCTTTATAAGGGTAAAACTAACCTAAGTGTAAATAATCCTTCAGTCAGGTTTTAGTGAATTTCAAAATGGAAGTTAAACTATCAAATAACTCATCTAATTCATTCAAGTAGCCCTAGTTTCCAAATGAGTAAATTATTGCATAGTTGATTGACTGATTTCATGTATGAGAGGAATAATATTGTATATGTGAATGTAGGTATGAATGTGGTTTTAGACTAAGCCTAGTGCTCAATGCATTTGTAATGATAATATATATATTGACTTGTGGTTACTGCAGAATTAATGTCGTACCGTGTTTAAACAGATTTTAGGACCCGTCAAGATCCAGGGTAGAATAGGTCTTCAGCAACTCATGCTTGTCGTAAAAGGCGACTATGCGTGTCGTTAAAGGCGACTTACGGGATCGAGTGGTCACTCTCGCTGACTTGGTTGATGCATGTCATCGATACCAATTGTGTGGATCGATGCTCATGGTGTCAATCACTGGATTGTCTGGTCCAGCCTCGATTATTTACAGACCGCCGTGATATAGCTGGAATATTGCTCAGTGCAGCGTTGAAAACAAACAAACAAACAGATTTAGGTATGCTTGATATATTTTGTCTTGACGGCGCTCTCAGGGTAGGAATGACTTTGTATTCTAGTATATGTTTATGTGGTTCACTCCCAATTGTCAGACATCCCATTTGTCAGACGACCCAATCATCAGATAGACCAGTCAAGTGTGACCAGTGTAACTGCCTCGTCTTACCTACTAATACATTAGCTGACCCCAACTGTGGGCTGAGTAAGCTACTCCAACTCGTTAAGTGAAGTAGATTAACCAGATAAACCATATATGATTTGATGATGAAAAGTGCATAATAAACATATTCCTGTAAATTCCTCAAAATGTGTGTTTCCTGGTCTGTTCCACTTTAATGAAAGGTAAATGGCCAACTATTGCCCGACTAACCAACTTTGACGAATCCTGGTATAAGCTGTTCACATCTGGGACGTCTGACAATTTGGAGGTTAGCGTTTATGTGATACTGGGTATCACATGTATTTCATTTGACATGCGTATTGCATTAAGACTTCTGGGTCTGTACCATGTCTATTTGATTTTTATGTATGGAGTCAATCAAGGAGTTTTCGCCCCTTGTTGTAAATTGTCATTTTACCTGTCTTTTGTGGGGCGGTCGGGTAGCCTAGTGGTGAAAGCGTTCGTTCGCCACGCCGAAGACCCAGGTTCGATTCCCGACATGGGTAAACTGCGTGAAGTCCATTTCTGGTGTCCCCTGCCTTGATATTGCTGGAATATTGCTAAAAGCGGCGTAAAACCATCCTCACTCACTCACCTGTCTTTTGTGTTTCACCTAATGTGTGTATTGGACTGTTTAGAAGCCTCAAGTTTATTGTATGACGCTGTATGTATTGAATGCTATATGCTAGGGTGTGTTGTAAAACACATGAAATAAAACGTTCTCACCGTTACCAATATGTTGGAAGTTTGTTCGTCTCCACGCACTAATTCGGTTACATATGAATAGTCATGTTCTGATGCAGTAGCTGTGGAATTTCGCTTATTATCACTATATTGCAAACAAGTTGACTTCTTAGCTTAATATTTTTGGCAGAGACATCACACTACGACTGTAACTTCAACAGACACAAGAAAATAAATAAAAATGTTGCAAATGCAAATTATTAATGTTTGGAATATTGTTATAACTTGAAGTCTTTCTTTCTTATATGATTTCTTTATTCTTTCCTGTTAACATTCTTTCTTTTCACATAAGTGTCTTTCTTTTCTTAATTTCTGTTATTTTCAGATATTTTCAGATTGACTGAAATGCAAACTAAATAAACAATAATTACTATTTTGATCAAATGATACATAAATGCAAATGATTATAATTACATTATAAATGAATTAACCTAATAAAATTGATTACTTTAAAGTGACATGAAATACTATGCAAAATGTAAACAGAAAATGTAAACAAACGCTGAAAAAACACTTTTTAACTTAATAATTGCTCAAAAACATTAATACAAATGTTGATAATGATAAAATAATATATATAACAAACTTTGGCATTGTTTTAGACTCTAATATCTTTGAAAAATCTTTTCTAATTTCTTTGAATCTTTCATGCATGCTTCATGCTTTCTGATTCTGGTGTCCCCCGCCGTGATATTGCTGGAATATTGCTAAAAGCGGCGTAAAACATCAGTCACTCACTCACTTACTCATGCTTTCTGAGGCCAGAGGGAAAATGATACATGACTCAAAGCAGTAATGCCCCTTGGCATATTTTAATGCAATAACATAAAATTGGAATGGAAAAGAAATGAAATATGAATTTATATTTACCAAAACCGAAGTATGATTTACATTTCAATACTATGATAAAAAAAGCAAATAGAAATATGATTTTGAACTTAATTTTGACCCTTACATACCTGCTTCCTAAAAAAACCCACTTAATTGACAATATTCATGTATTGACAGTTGTAGTTAGCACATCCTTTTGAAGGTTCTTTCATGTATATACACAGTTCTACTAATAGTTTTCCATTACGAAACACAGTTTGCCAACAGGTGGCACAAATTGTCCTCTCTTACATTAGGCCACCCCAATGCTTTCTTGACGAGATCAGATGCAATACCTTCTTCATTGCCGTATCGTGGATCTCGCCATGCCTTATACATACAAATATGAATACTAATACATGTACATACACCCTTTTCAGAACAGGAAATGGACTCATTGATGTATTAAGATTGTTGGATATATTTGTCTTACTGTTTTATATTTCCTTAACTACATGCCAAATAATTTTACAAGGCACAAAAACTTGATTAAAGAATAGAACAAATTCCCGATCTCTGTGGTGAGATACTGCAGTACTATAGAATACTAAATGCCCCCCGTATCGTACGATTTATAGGAAAAAGATATTAAGCGGAAGCTGGTTCCATGTTTTATGTTCTCGTTTTACTAACAAAATTATTGAAAACGATCGGAGAAATCCATGCCTGTCTGTCTACGTGAGGAAAGATAGATTTATATCATGTTAATTGCGCTTTTGAGGATAACAGTGAAACTTTTGTTTGTGGATGAAAATACATAATTTTTATCACGCAAGTGTGTTTTGGGATGGTAAATATCCTGCATTAGGAATAAAGATTGTTTTTAGCGAGCTTTGGCGATTTGGGGATTGTAAATATCCTGCATCAGGCATAAACATTGTATTTAGCGAGCTTGGCTGTAGTTTATCCCGATTCCCGATGGTTAATTCTGACTCGATCGCCGAATGACGAGGGCGACGCAAAGTTTGTTTATAAACACTGAAAGTAGTCCTTACTTGACCTTTGATATTTGCATCTCTATCCGCACATGACCCCAACGGATATCGTTTTTATCCGTTGGCTTTATCCTGTCGAGAAACCTACCCATTATATGATAAAAATATATACTCCTAAAAATATATGATTAAAGAATTTCATATTCAACTGTTTCTTGTATTAATGCCAGACTACACACAACCTGAAATAGCATACACATATTTATACAGTTTTATATATATTCATGGCACAAAGATTCACATCAAATCATAATGTTCATAATGGTCATGTGTGTTTTTTGTGTACATTTTGTTGCTATCGTTATCCTGAGGATGTTGTGTTTTATGTATTTGAGAGGTGTTTAAATAAGAGTTTACACTTGATTACTAACTCAAACTCTTTCTCTTTCGTTTCAAGCAAACATATTTCACGCGAGATTTTCAATAAGGTATAAAAAGGGACGAATTAATTAAGACATTATTAAGACATAATTCCTCAAGTACCAGGTGTAATGATCGAAATGATCGCTGTATTATGCCTCCATTAATTAACACATTTTGTGCATTGCCAGTAATCCAAGTAGCATGTACCAGAATCTAGGAAGGAAACAAGGCATCAATAAGTTAGTCAAGGTCACCGTTGAGGCCTCCATGCACTTAAGCCATTTAAAAGAATAGTAGGTTGATGACAACAATAAAACGATGAATTAGACAGTGCGGGCAGTGTATGATATAATGGTCACTAAAATACACATGTGTAATGCAGGGTTTCAGTTGCTGTTGACTTGAAGTCGCGACTAGTTACTTAAATCATTATAGGAGTGAGTGAGTCAGTGAGTGAGTTGGGTTTAACGCCGCTTTTAACAGTATTCCAGTCATACCACGGCGTGTCAGCTTAATGTGGGAGGAAAGCCCGAAGTGATGTAGGTCTCAGACGTTTACCACTTCGGTGAAACCCACGAGAACGGGTATAGTGCTGACAAACCTAGAAACATAATCGGGGCGAACCGGGATTCGAACCAACAATCATAGGTTTCTGGCGTGCCTAAGGGACGCAACTCTGCACAGCGAATCGCGGCGCCTTAGACGACTGGGCCACCCGTGCCCCCCATTATAGGACGCAGAAGGTGCTGTGTATAACAACGGCAACTTAAACTTTGACATGTGTATATAACGTGTAGGGTTTTAGATATCACAGGATAAAAGTATCCAATGTTCTACAGTGAAACAAATCTGTGAACAGGGAGTATCATCTCTAACCTTCGTTGTTCCAGATTGTGCCTGTGCTGCAGGAGGAATCACCCCCGTTCTGTGCTGTATTTAGAAGCTGTGTGCCAGTCTTATCTTCTTTATGGTAGAAGTGATAAACACAGAAAAAATGGCTGCATCGCTTTATGTGATAGGGGCCAAAAATAAGTCAAGATATGTCTTTGCTTTTACTTATTCAGAGAAGATACGGTTTGTAACCTTTCATGCAAAATAGATAAGTACAATTGCTACTATTTTAACATATATTTAGCTTTCTTCAAGATAACGACACCTGCATTAGATGTTAATGATAGTATTATGTTTCTTTTGAGCTCGCTTCTATCATGCTACTCGTCTTCTTGTTTTAAAACCTTTTTAATTTGTTAAGGGTTGTCGACAAAGACCATGGTTCTTGTATGGCTGTGTCTGTTGTGGGGCTTGGTGGGCACTGTTCGACCAATGACTCCTTCTGATTTAAAGGACCGGAAAATGGGAAATGTGGTGTTAGGAAGGTTTGATATGTTAGGAGTCCAGATGTGCAGTCACGAATGTTCTACCAGAAGCTCATGCATGAGCATTGGCTACGATATTGGCAACCTGGTCTGTTATCTGCTGACGGTGAAGCTGAACAAGACAGAAAGAAGTGGAAGATTCACTTTGATACCAAAACACAAAGCAAATGTAAGTAGTCAAGTGAACTTGAACAGTGTTCTCTCTGGCTGTGCAAACTAGGAATAAGGTTCGAACAGGTTACTTTCGAGAAGTTAACTCATTATCACTAAATAAGAGCAACCAAAGCCTTTCCATGAGAAGTCTATTGTACGATTATTTCTATTTCATAGTATGTGTGTAGGAAAGACTGAAGATATTGATGTACAACCAAGCATGATCTTTCTACGATAATATCAGTTGAGCCTCATATGATTCTTTTTCAAAAGTTATTTGATCAGGGTTACAATATGAAAGGTCTCGTTGAAGCCTTCGAAGTTGTATGGGGGACATGACATTATGGGGGCATTTTCAAATCCGATGCACCAGTGACCAAAATGATGTCAGATGCAATTTCTTTTTATTACTTACACCATATGTTCCCATGTTAGTTCAGGTGAATGCCTGACTTTGCTTTGCTGCCAACGTGTATTAAGCCTCCAAAATTATTGAGATTTTGAGAACTTACATGTTTTGAGATTTGGTATCAATTAATCATCCATCAATCTATGAATGGCCTTATTGACATGTCGTTCATGGCCGACATTTTATTGACCAATAAAATGGATGTCATAATATTTATCATCCATCCTCATATTCGTAAAAATACTTGAGCTGAGGAGATACCAACAGGGAGGCAATTAAAACAATGGACAGTTTGTGTAACGAAGCAGGTGTGTAGAGAAGATGACAGCGATGTGTGGTGAAGCCCTGATTCACATCCTATTCAGTAAATATTTGGGCTCCACGTAGTTGGCAGAGTGTATGATCCATAGCTAGAAGAGATACAATCTCCCATTTTACATCTGATTGGAGCTTTGTAAGGTCAACGCATATTCTCTTTACCACACCAGTCTGTGAGGCAGTCAACATTTAATATGATTCCACTGCTCTACATGGACTAAAGTTTCCAGAATTCGGTTTGAATCTTTTAGTGCATTGACCTTCATTTTCAGTACACCAGACAAATTCACAGCAAACAAACGCAGTATCCATTTTCCGGATCCCTTCCAGATACCTCCGGATACTTACCCAAAACACATCCGGAAAGCATGCCTTCTGGAATCCAGGTATCCGGCAGAGGATACCTCAATCCGGAGTATCCAAGCACAGCAACTAAAGTGTAGACTTTTAAAAAATGTCCAAATTTGGGGAATGCATTTTGTTCAATTAAGTGTTAAACACATAAAAAAATATTTGAAACTTACCAAAGAAAATTGAAAATTGCTGGAGATATCCGGATGCAAATGTTCTTCATGAATTGTTTCTCGTAAATAATGCTAGCCTGGGCATATCATATAGCTGTAGTAACATTCTGTGCTATTTAAGCTGTAAAAATACTCTTAAAGCTGAGATCTCAGGGCATGTACTTTTGGAGAAAATATTTTTCAATTTCATATATATGTCTTTTTAAATCTTAAGCATATTAAATGTACAACTATCAGTCCTGGTATGATGATATCCTTAGATATCCTCTTCATATTCCCAGTTTGTTCTAGCCTTGTGTTTGAAGCATTCGATTCGCCACATTTGTACAATGTGTGAAGCCCATTACTTGGTGTCACCCATCATAATATTTGTTGGAATATTGCTAAAAGCGGCATCAAACCATGCTCACTCTGACAGAAAAATGAAAGTTATTGGCTTTGTGCTCACTTGGACCTTTGTTCCTGGTGAGATTGAAAGATTGTTTTAGAACGGTATCAGTACTTGTTACATCTAGACAGACGAGTTTCATTGAAGTTCGAAACAGAATATAATTGCCCCAAATAGGTGCATAAGACTAATCCATCCACAGAAAACAGCTAATAGAGTATCAGTACATAAAAATATCAATGTCATTTTCCTACTGACATGGAACTAAAAACTTTGTTCAGTGAGCTGTCTTAATTGTAAGAAAACTTTCAGGGCATTAGTATATTTGATGTATGTTCAGCACGTATGTTATGGCTGATTAAATTTATATTTCATGATGCTAATGAAGCAAAACAAAGAATTATATTAGATTATATGATTTTATGACTTTACATTGGTACAGTAAGGTGTTTACAAAAACTTGCAAAAACAGAAACAGACGCTTCAATACCATTTTCTAAATATACAATTTAGTCAAAAATGTCAGAAGAATGTCAAGCAAGAAGAATATCTTAACTCTTTCAACACTGGTCAACCAGAAGTGTTTACTGCTGGGACACCGAGTTCCCAGAGACTCTAGTGTGATAGATGAATCCAACTTTTATCAAAGACAATATCTGCTTGTAAAATATATTTGCAACTATATGTTATACACCATTTGAAAGGTCTGATCCTATGGTTTATATTTATGAAATTTATGTTTATCACATAATTTAGATAATGCATTTACAACTTAATTTAGTTCGTTGTAAATAAAAAGTGTGAGCTAACACGTTGATAACGTCCAGATTAAGGACCAAGAAAGCGAAAATTTGACGATTTTCGGCAAATATAAGATTAAATAAAACCCACTTACCTATTTCTGTTTTATTTTCATTGTTTACATAATTGGAAAATCATTTTAAAAAGAATTATAAATAGTATCTCTCATCACCAATTTCACGATAACAGCGGCTGTCCGCTCAGTAACATGAAGAAATACCCCCGTTTTCGAGGCTTCATATGAACAACACGTTCGTCGAAGACTGGCATATGACACATCGCGAGAGAGCTTATTCCTTCATCGATTTCAAATCTGCTACAAGGTTCGTGATTGGTCAAATTTGAGAACGTGATCAAAGGCAGCCTATCAAATTACAGCTATGCTACTTCAAAAACCTCCCCTTGAGACTGTCATATTTTTGGGTGACCCTCCCTGCTTGTTCTGACTTTAATTCGGCTTCTGGCAATATTCATGTGTAAAATCATTATCATATTTAATCATTTATCCTATCATTTTTGAAGATTAACAATTTCAGGAAAAAGTGCCAAATGTATTGGTCTGGCAAAGTGTAATCATAAGTAAAGAAGTTATGGATTTAGGTCTTTTCAAGGTTAATTGTAAATTTATTTGTATATTTCCTGCTCGAATACTCATCTGAATGTTATAAAGTTAAACAGTATTGGATCTATCATCTTTTTTACTAAATACAATGAAACCTAACTTTGACTTGCGTGCCATTAATGAATCATACCCTATGTTTTTTATGCATTGCTATGCATCTGCATAGAGTGGTCAAAGTCCTTGTCTGAAACATAGTTTGCGGCAAGGGAGAATCCAATATGTACAGTTGAGACATCAGGTTGTGTCCAGACAAACTGTCTGATAATCTTACTTACTTACTTACTTACGTGCGCTTTCCGACTAATGCGTATTTCGCACACGGGCCCAGCCAGGTCATTTAATGTGTTTCTGAAAGGGGCGAAAGTGGTGTGTGCAACCCAAGAGGGGGCTTTAGGGGTTCCTTATATAGAATTTGGGAATTTTGAGATTTGGAATAGATGGGGGGTTGGGGAGGAGAACTAAGGGAGCTGGATATGGTGGATGTTTGTTTGTTTATGTGATTTTGATTTGGTTGATTATTGTTGTTTTTTTTATACGTTTTATTAGTTCCGTTTTGATTAAGAATACGCCTAAGGCCTTGAAGTTTTCTAATTTATTTTGTGGCTTTAGTATTGCTTCTAGAGTGAGAGCCTTTGTTACATTGAGGGTGGTTTGTAATGCGGTTCGATGTGTTAGGTAGTGTGTGCAGTGGATGAGTGTTCTGGGGTTTCTAGTTGTTTGCAGTGTGGGCAGTTACCTGTCGTGTGTTTTTTTTAGTTGGAGTTTAGTGATTACTCTGTCGATTTTTTTTGATGGATGGAGAATTTTTGGTTTGGTTAGTGGTTTGCTGAGTACTTTTTTTATTTGGCTATTTGAGTTTATATATAGGTTATGCCATTTTTGGGTGTTTATTTGCTTGTTAACACTTTCAATTTCTGATTTTGAGATGGGTAAGTTTAAGCTAACTTCTGGGATTTTGAGGGATAGTTTAGCTGCTTTATCGGCGATTTCATTACCGTATATTCCTACGTGGGCGGGTATCCACAAGAAGGTTATTGTCTGATAATCTACCAAGGGCGGCCTTTGTAGCATCAAGGGATGTAGCTAATCCTAAATAAACCTCCAACAAGTGACACAATCTCTTCAACAAAACACATGATCAAAGCCTGCCCCACCTTCGATGTTTATTATCTCGCTATGCTCACAACAGCTAATTAGCAAGATGAACTCAATGTCAACTCATGTGGATTAGGAATTAACAGGACAATTAGTGTCGGTTGGGTATTAGCACTGTTAATTACTTAATGGAGTAGTGACGGCTTAGTCAATTTCCAACCACACTGACTGCTATTCTATTTATCAAGTCAGTTTACAATGTAACATGTTTCTGGGGACCAATGAAATGTATCTTGCTGGAAAATAGTTATGTACAGTTGAGACATCAGGGATTGCTTATATAGGAATTTTGAAATTTAGAGATTTGGAATGTACGCCAGGGGGTGGAGAGCCTAAAGGGATGTGTGGGTGTTGTTGGAGTTTGGGAGTTTTTCCTATTAAATCATATGCTTATTTTTGGAGACTTTATATGCAGTTGATTAAGTCTGTTTTGATTAGGTATTTGCCTAGGGCTTTAAAGTTGGACGTGCTGTTTTGTGGGTTTAAATTTGTCCCTAAAGTTAATTCAGGGTTTGAGTTCAGTGAGTTTTGGAATGTTGTTCTGTGTGTTTTGTAGTGTGGCCAGTGAACGAGTACATGTTCTGTGGTTTCTTGTCGAGTGCAGTGTGGGCATCTACCTGTAGCGCGGACTTTTATTGTTTTAAGGTGACTATTTAGTTTGGTGTGTCCTGGTTGTAATTTAGTTATGGCCCTGTGTAATTTGTTTAGGGGTGGAGTCTCTTAGGTTTAGTTAGGTTTTTTTAAAGTATTTTTTTGAGCTGGCAGTTTTTGATGACCAGAGCTTGTTTCCATGTTGTTGGGACCTGGCCGTTTTGGAAGATTAGGTTGTAAGGTTTTAATAATGTTTTGAGGAGTTTTGGGGGCAGTTGTTTGATTATCTGATGTGAATTTAGGTCGAGGTCTGGGTCTCTACACTTTTTCCTGTAATGTGTTACGTATAGTAGTTCCTCCATTGTATATGGTTGGTTTATGTCTAAGTTATCGTCTTTTGGTAATTTGGTGAATTTAGGTTCTGATCCTGGAATTTGGGGCTGAGGTGCTAGTACTACTTACGGCCGAAAAGTGGTTAGCTGGGTTCTTTGCCTTTTGAGAGGGGTTTGTTGACTTGTTTATGCTGGGGGGTTTGTTTTGGCGTTTTATGCCCCTAATGGCGTGTATTTTGCGCCAGACTGTTCTGGCGTCTGTTTGGTGGTTAATGTCCTGACGGATTTTTTTCCAGTTTTGGGTTATGGCGATTTGGACTAAGTTTTGTACTTTGTGGTTTAATTCATGAGCTGTTTTAAGATATTTATAGGAACGTTTGCCAAATTGTTTCTATTTCGTCGTTCCATAATGGTACAGACGGTTTGCCTGTTTTAATTGTTTTAAATGGGATAGAGGTTTCAGCAGCAGTAATTATGTAATCAGATTTTTGCAGAAAATTTCGGGGTCGTTGTTGTCTAGGTTTTTTAGGTTTGCTTCGTTACACATTTCCTTGAATTTATTCCAGTCTGCCTTGTGGTATTGAAATTTAGGTTCCTGGTTTATGTCTCCTTCTGTTATGTTAATGGGGTAATGGTCGCTGCCTAGTGACTCTGGATGGACTTCCCACTGTATGCTTTGGGCTAGGTCGGGTGTACATATGGTTAGGTCAATAACCAACATAGTTTGGTGTATTTTATCGTATCTGGTGGGTTGGTTGTCGTTTAGTGGTACTGGGTCGTTTTGTTCTATCCATTGTTAGATTATTCTTCCGGGTTGATCTAGTTTATCTGCTACTCCCCAGGTTCGGTGGTGTGCACTGAAGTCCTCTAGGAATATTGTGGATTTGTTTCCTGTTTGAATGAAGATGTCTAGATCTTCATGTTTGACTTGTTTGGTTGCCCAGTGGTATATATTGATGGTGGTTATTTTTTTGTTGTTATTTGTTATCTGTATACCATTAGCTTCGAAATTAGGTGTGTTAATTTTAAGCTCTTGATAGTTAATATCTTCCTTGATGTATATGATAAGGCCGCCACCGGCTGTACCTGGGTTAGTTTTGGTCTGGTCGAGTTATAGTTAATAAGGGTGAATTGAGATTTAGCGGAGAATTTGTTTTCCTGTATGCATACTATGTGGGGGCTTTTGTTTGGTTTAAATTTAGTTTGTAGTTCATGGCCGTGGGAGGCTAGCCCTTTGGCATTCCACTGAAAAATATTTAGTCCTTCAATTATTACGGAATAAGTGGTTGTAGGTTTAGTTTTTGTTTTAGGTTTGGTTTATTTGGATACTTCTTTTAGATGGATATTGAAGAATTCGAATGGAAGTGTTGTTAGTTTTAGCTTATGTGCTACTGAGTGAAAGGATTTAACACTAGCGTTTGGAGAGTGTTGCTTGTGCATGTAAGTATTTAGTGTTTGTGAGTTCAGGGGTTTTAAGTTTAAAGAATATGGTTGTTTGGAGGGCTGAAAAGGTAGCTCCATTAATTTCCTCCGTGGTTGAGTATTCGTCCTCTGTGTCTAGGTTTGATTTAGTTGTATCACTCCCCATAGGAGTTGTTTGAGTGCGTGGTTGTTGTGTTTCGGTTGGTGGTTGTGGTTGTATGTTAGATGTTGTTGTAATTTCCTTATTGCCTGGGTTTTCGGGTTGTGTTTGCTGGTGTTTAGATGTTGTTGCCCTGGAGGCTGCGGTATGATTGGTGCTGGGTTGTGGTATTGTGGTCGTCTTGCATGCATGGTGTTGCATGCGTGTGTGGATGTGTGTGGTATGGGGGAGAAAGTGTGAATAGGTGTGTGGAGGGTGTGAGGGATGGGTGTTTTGGTTGCAGTGGTTGCGTTTTGCGTGTCTATGGCCCAGGCAGAGTCTGGCAGTGTTGTAGTGTGTGTGAGTGGGGTGTTGTTTGGCTGTGGTGTGGGGAGCACAGGTTTGGATGTATGCGGCGTATGTTTTCTAGTTTGGACTTTGGCCGTATCTGTGTTGATATGTTTGTTGGCCTGTTGTCTAAGTGAATGTCTGTGTGGGCATTGGTTGGAGAGTGATGATTGTTTCATAGATTTACAATGCATGCACCAGGGTGAACACGTGCCTGGGCATTCAATTTTGGGAATTTGCATTAGTTGGCAGTGTGGTTATATTGTAAGCAGTTGGAGCATTTTTTTACTTGTTTAATATATGGATTTACTTCCAGGTTTGTGTGTGCGCCAAAAGAGATTGTTTGGGGGACTTCTGGGTGTTTAGCTGGTGTTTTTAAATTTATGATTAAGATGGGGGTAGGGGAGGTTTTGCCGTTTCTGGTAGATTTTTGATCCTACGGGTGCTAGTTATGTCTGGTTGAGAGTGGTTATCTGGGTTAGAGTTAGCTTCCTTGGTGTATAAGTCGAGGTCCTCATAAGTTTCTGTGGGGTGCACTCGTATGTCACCTTGGGTGACTAATTTCCATGGAATGGAGCTATTTACAGTGGTTTGAAATATTTGTTTGATTTTAGTTGCGGCTATGTAAGATTCTTGATTAGGGAAGATTATTTGATAGCTTGTAGGCGCGTTTGATGTTATCGAAGTTTATTTTTTGCTGTTTTAGCGATATCCCTCTTTTATTTGCCGAAAGGGTGGGTGCAAGGCCGGATGAAGGAACTACCGAGAAGAAGTACATGGCCCATTGGCCCCTCTTTCAGGGAGTGTGGTGCTCCAAATATACTGAGTCAAGTTAAAAACTTTAAAAGTAATCCCATATATGATATACAACGGACAAATGTATTAGAGATGTCCAAAGAAGGATTTTAATTAACGGTGGTAACCATAATTTGTTCCAAGCACCTACTGTATTAGGTAATAACATCAACGGTTTAAATCATAAGTCCCAAGCACGAGAATCTGATGGCACACAAGTTCAGTAGCGTGTATGGCCAGCATGTGCGTTGACAACTGCCACACAACGCCTCCGCATGGACCTTGTGATGCTTGTGAACACATGATTGGGAAGACGACGCCATTGTTGCTGCTAAATGGTGCCAAGATCTTGAAAATATCTGTGGTTGGTTCTGGAGAGTGTGCAGACTTCTGCCAAGAGCATCCGAGACGTGTTCGATGGGATTAAGGTCGGGAGACCTTGAAAGCCAGTCCATGATGTTGACTCCCGCATTCTGAAGGAAATACCTTGTCAAAATTGCTGTGTGGTGTCTGGCATTGTCATGTTGGAAGATCAAACCGGGTCCATGTGCTGCCATAAAAGGCAGAAGTTCTGGTGCCAGTACCTGGTCGCGGTAAGTAGCAACGTTGAGGTTGCCACGTATGATAAAAAGCCTGGAGCATGCATTGCCA
Source organism: Haliotis cracherodii (assembly GCF_022045235.1). NCBI lineage: Eukaryota > Metazoa > Mollusca > Gastropoda > Lepetellida > Haliotidae > Haliotis > Haliotis cracherodii. The sequence continues at coordinate 2,432,409 of NW_027266267.1, forward strand.
CAGAAAGCACCCCCCACCATGACACTTCCGCCTCGAAATCTGTCAACTTCCTGTACACAACACTGGGCGTAACGTTCATGACGGCGCCTCCACACCCTAGCCCTACCATCAGCAAATCGAAGATTAAATCGGGATTCATCACTGAAGACGACTTGATTCCAATTCCTCTGAGTCCATCGTAAGTGTCGCTGTGCCCACAATTGACGTTGACGTCTGTGTAATTGAGGCAGAATCGGCCCCAGTATGGCCGTCGTGCTTGAAGGTGAGCAGTTCTCATACGGTTTCGAACAGTTTGCGCACTCAGTCTACCCCTAAACAGTTCATTTCTGGTTGATGTAGCCATCAAAAATCGGTTACGGAGGTGACAAAAGACAATCTGACGATCCTCTGCATGTGACGTCACACGTGGTAGACCTGGCAGAGGGCGATCAGCGGTGGTACCCGATTGCTGTAGACGCGTCTGTAAATCATAAACAGTCCGTCGACTACAACCCATCGTCCTTGCGACTTCAGCTACGGACGTTCCCGTCTGCAACATGCCGATGGCACGTTAACGTTGCCCATTTGAATGGCGTGGCATGACAAATGGCCGTAAAGACTTTTGTTTTCTTGTGTTTTTCTTTTTTTGTTAATGACTGTATGGCTGAAAACATGTGCGGTATTATGGCCAATTGACCAGTTGCACTTTAAAAAACACTTTTGCCACTATACTGCTGTGCACATGATTTTGATCGATTCGCCTGCACAAAATCGGGTGTTATCTAAAGACAATACGTGGCCATTACTGTTTAAATACACAAGAAGGGCCCACAATGATAACTGGTCAAAATGTTAAAATTTTAGCATTGTGAAGTTTTAAATTTGGTTCATGATATTATGTTGCTATTTTCAATTACATAACAGTTACATAACAGTCACACAACTTTATATGAAGCACAGTTACGTTTTGCCATTAGAAAATTAATTGATAAACTTCTTTTTTTAACGGGTTTGGAGTGAGTGAGCATGGTTTTAGGCCGCAATATTCCTGCAATATCATTTCGAGTCCAGAAATTAGGTCATGTGTTCCATATAAAGCTTTGATAAAGTTACCTCTGCATAACCACATCCAATATAATGCAACTGACAAGGTGGTAAAATTAACTGAATTGAAGACGTCCATGCCTTATGGGTACTCTGTATTCATATTCGTGGCAATTGTTGGCAATTGTTTACACCGACACTCAAAAGTCACTGTACAGTTTCATATGATTGGATATGTATCTAGCCCAGTAAATGAGGTTTTATAACTATTGTGCAAAGACGAATTGAACGTTTTATCATTAGTTTCTAAATTTAATTCCAATCTTCAAAGTCCTATGTCTGGCATACAGCAAAACATAAAAAGAGAAGTAACTGTACATAACTGGAAATAAATCATTGTTTGATCCCTGTTGCCTTCACCTCAGCTGGAAGTTATTAGGAGTCTGCTGTTATACAATTTAGAAGGAATTGGTGGACATGGCAGTTGCTAAAGGACAGTGGGTACAGGGTAATTCGTCTATGCAATAGACCAAATAACTTAATGAGAAGCAGCTACGGCAGTGTCTGTGGTTGTGTTTGTCGCTATCGCATGGGTCTGTCCAACGTGTTCCATAAATGTGCTATTGTATTAAAATCCGGCGATCGGGAGGATTAACGTAGGACATCAATGTTGGTGTTCTGTCGAGAGGCATCCGTTAATGATGCTGTGTAAAGCTAAGCCTTGTTGTCCTGGTATACAACTTTAGCATTGGCCATAAGGGGAACAACATGTGGCTCAGTGTCTGGTCAACTTAGCGTTGTGCATTTCTACTTTCCTGAAGATCATGAGGCTGACATATCATCCGTCAGCCTGCTGTACGTAGACGACCACAAAGTGTTCATGACGACACCTATAAACAAGCCATCATTCACCTGCCGATGGAACATGGTCTCACCGCTAAACCATACTAGTCTCCAGGGCAGCTGAGGCCATAATCTTATCAACTGACACCACTGACATCGTTTGCGATGTTGCTGTGTTAAAACGACACCATGAACAGTTCGTCAGTCACGAGTGTTGTGCAGTCTAGTCCGACATTAGCCGCCGACCTGGTATCACAGACACTGTGGAGGTTGCAGTGGTGGTCCGTTGCCGTAGGGCGTCCGGATCTGGGACAGTCGCGGGTTGAACCACGTTGTCGGTATTGGTCTCCCTGTCTGGTGATGATGCTTAGGGACACATAAAACGTCCTGGCGATGACCGAACTGGACTATTCTTCTTCCAAGAGGGCGATGGCGTTATCCCTCTGCGCTTCACGTGGTCGTGGTTCTTCAGTCGGAATAATACACGTGACAACGCTTTTCTACTGTTGTTGCACGTGCACATATTGTTTTGGCGAACCTGCACATTATTTGGTCACAGCTTTTCTCTAACGGTAACCATGGCAGTGTACTGTTTCCACATGACATTACAATTACAAATACTTTGGCACTAAGTCGACGATTTTGACTTTTAATACCGACTGTATACGTTTGGCGTTTCTTGTATACATATATTTTGCCTATAAATAAAGCGATAGACCAAAATGGTCTTCAAATTAAAGAACTGAAACGACATGCCATTACCCTGTTGTGACAACATTCACTCATGTGTACAGGTCCGAGACGGCCCCTGTGCATTGAAGATTTGCAAGGGTATGAAATGTCTGAAGACTCGAAGTGGAAAAGCTGTCTGTGTCAAAGGTAATTGCTGAAATGTAAAATAATCAACCTCCTTGTTCTTGACATTTCTTTTAACGAATCGATTTTGAATAAAGAGTTATACTAGTATTCCAGTCTTCTTCAAACTCTTCCTACTGCTTAACACAACACTTATGAAGGAAATTAAACACACAACACTTTAGGATGTCCGCTGCATACATTAAATTTGGCCTTTAGAATTATGAACACGTCTCACATCTCATTAAGTCATTAAAAGTTGGCTGGGATATGAGATATCAGCATTCAGTTCGTCAACGTATAAAACTGTTTCCTTTATTTTACCATGACCAATATGTCATCATATTGTTTATTTGGGATATCAAGTCAAAGAAATCAGTAAATTATAATATTGTAATATATGTGACTCAGGTTCGGTATATATATATATTATTTGGAATTTAGGATTTATTGTGATAGAATTGAAGTGCTTCTATTCATATTAAACATACAAAACGAGGACGAGGACGATAAGGGAGGTGTTATTGTTATTATGAATAAATAAGTTTATCAAAGAAAGACAATGTCCATTTTAAATGATGATCAATATTATAGCAATTCTAGTAAAAGAGAAAAAAAATCTGCCCAGAATGAGGTTAAGACATTGTTATGATGACGAAATTCTAGACAATTCTAATTTTTAAGGCCTAACCTAACTACATAAAAGTAAATGTATCCAAAAGGAATTGAATGATCAAAATTGTGAATTTATTACTTTTGAAAATCCCGAGGATTTATCATTTAGACCTATTGTGGGAGGACCCGGGAGCTGTACTCAGCGTCTTAGCATTTGCATGGATATAATTCTTAGGGCCTTATGTAAACATGTAAAAAGTGTTCTCAGAGATGACATTGATTTTTTATGCAAATTACATGTGCCTACTGGGGTACCGGAAGGATCTATGTCAGTTTGTTTTGATGTTGTTAGTTTGTACAGCAATATTAAGCTGAGCTCAGACTGGAAGCTATCAGATACTGGCTGAAAGAATACTGCCATTAAATACCAGATAGATTTTCGGATGATTTTATCATTGATGCATTGAAGTTGGTTATTACCAATAACATGTTTTATTTTGATGAATCTTATTATTCACAAAAGAAAGGAGAAGCCATGGGTACAAAGGTAGCCCCTACTTATGCAACCTTCGTTTGGGGATTTTTAGAGAATATGTTTTATGATAAGGTGAGAGATGATCTTGGTGAATCTATGAGAGAACAAATTGAACATTCATTGAAAAGGCTTTTGACGATTGGTTTATCATATTAAAAACCAGTGAAAGTCAACCTACATCCATTCATAAAATTCTAAATTCCTTAATGCGTCACTCAATGTTTCTGTGGAAAAAGCGAATCCAGTTTAACATTTCTCGATGTAAGAATCAATTTAATATCTGGGAGATTTGTACAAACTGACATATTTTATAAAGATATGGATACGCACCAATATTTGAATTTTGGATCATGTCACCCGTATCATACAAAACCTATTGTCCCTTACTGTCTCGCAAGACGTATTTGTACCATTGTTTCCAGAAATGATGTTAAAACTACCCGCCTTCCTGAACTTAAGTGTTTCCTATTGCATCAAAATTAGCCCGCAAAGGTAATTGAAGATAGCATACAGAAGGCGCTTAGTATTGAGCAACTAAAACTGAGAGAAAAGTCTGAAGAAAACAATATGGGGAATAAATTAACTCTAGTATCTACCCTCAACCCTAATCATGAATAAACATTGTCCATGGTACAACAGTACCTGACTATTTTGAATCAAAGTAGTAAAATGGAGAAGATATAGAGCAAATACAAAATTATCAACAGCTTAAGACAATCAAAATATCTTTGAAAGATTTTGACCCTGTTGTCATCACTCCACAGGTGCCTAAGTGCGGTGACAAACGTTGCCTAACTTGCAGCAATATAATTGGAGGCTGTTCAGTCCAAATTACAAAGGACACTAAATTTACTGTAAAACAAAATATGACTTGTGATACTAGAAATGTTATTTACATGATTGTTTGTCGTGGATGCAATGTAAAGAATATCAGAAAGACATAACTTAAATTAAAATGAAGAATGAATCTTCACCGTTCACAAATAAAGCAGAAACACAACCGCACGAGTCCACTCAGTGAACATTTAGACACATGTGGAAGCGGCAACGTTTTAGTTTTCCCGCTATATAAGCTAAATTGTGATCATGAACCTACCTTATTTAAAAAAAGAGCAACATTTCATTCACAAATATGCGCCTATGTTAAATGTAAAGGCTTAAGTTGTCATTGGTATTAAGACGTCATACTTTTCCTAAATGTTAAGACGTCACATAACCATATGTTACAACTTCAAGTCCGCTATTCAGTTATGGCCTGATGAGACTCATACCTGGTACGAGTTGAAAGCGCTAGCCAATTAAAAGTGTGTTCAATCTTACTCCACTTATTGAATTATTACAATATGTATACATGTACATATACATTATGAATACATACATTATATATACATTATATTAGAATAGATACACATATATGCTCACACATAAATTACAAGCACAAATACACCAGCAAACATGCCTATTATGTTCTGCTGCTACCACATATGACCTATTGTGTTGCCTTTTAATGATTGGAAACTTAATCCTGTGTGTTTAATATACTTTATTAAATATTTATTGATATTGTATTTTTTATTTCGGTACCAGACTTTCCAGTGTACATTCTACCCTCGCTGCTTTACACAGGATTATCATGAGTAACGAGAACATGGATTTTGCATGAGATGTTTCATGAACTAATTTCCCAAATAATGTTTGTGTTTGAGTAATACGAAAAATAACAGAAGAATAATAATTGTCATTTGGAGATTTCAGATGTATAAGGAACGGGACATCTAATGTACACAATTTCATAAACCAGCTTGAAGTGTTACTATTTTGACTAATGGAAACCAAATATGAACCAAGTAAGAGTATGTCAAACAAGAGGAAATGCTACAGGATCCTGATTAGGAATACGCACAAAATGAGTATTATTTGCAACCAACAGCTCGGTTATTGGATCAAAATCATAAATCAAAGTATCCATTGGGTTTCTCGTTTTTTATTCTAAGTTGTATTTTGCGGTGATATCAAAGTGATATATAATAAACGAAAAGTAACGCATCCTGAAATTTGATTTCAGCATCGAGTGAAGTGACATGTGAACAGGGTGTTCCACCACTTGGGGCCTGGGTAACACAATCCTGGGATCACGAAGGTAAAGGCATTCATCTTAGCCTAGCTAACGTCCCTGCTGTTTAGTCTCTGCAGATGATTATTACAGAACTAGGCTGACCTTTTGAGCTTAGCAACAGAAATGTCACTGACATACAACCCCATTACATGGTAACCTTAATATAACTAGTCCATGACACATCAACAAGGGCTAACAACAATAATGTAGAATGTATTTGTATATACAGTCTACGTTCTACAGCACCTGTATACTTATTATAGGTCGTGCATTCATTTCTGTTACTTATCATTACCAGTACATTTGCCACACCCTTCTGAAAACACGAACTACGAAATAAGTGTCGAATAATTTTCTTCTCGTTTCTAGGCCTCCCTTTGCTATCCTTTAGTGGAGTAGAGTGAAGTTGACATGTGATTTCGTTCATAAATAAAAACAACAAAACCATTTTCATAATCATAAGAAATCTCTGTCAGTCATGCTCACAGAAACTGTTCTACATATGAAATCATAAAATAAACTGTCTGAATACACATTTCTACACTGTCATAAGTTTGTACAATTTCATTTTATACTCTCTTGACTATTTCGGCTATTACGCCCAAATGTCTCAAACGCATACTGTTACCAGGTCCTTGGTAATGATTGGTCACCAGTGGTATCTATTCCAAAACGGATTTCATGATACTAGAAAACCACTATCCCTTACCCAGCACAATTATACATCAATGTTTTATTGCCCTGTGTGATACACTATTTTGCATTTTCCAATCAATGAAATCTGTTCTCGCAGATTATTCTTTGGCATTGACGTGTTATATTCATAACAGCCCCCTTTAGGATTCCGGGTTAGTGTTCGCCCCCATGATGCTATAGTGCTCACTGGACTGGATCCTCAATCCGGTGACTTAGATGAGATTGTGTTATCTTTCACTACCTGCGTCGGTCCTTGCTCATAATATAAATCCCTACATTGTCTGGTCCAGAAGTGTTAATTGGCAGGACTCTGGCATAGAGTTGGAATATTGCTGAGGGCAGCTCCACAACAAATAATATCAAAAACATTACGAAATGGGTTGTATTATATGCTACTGAAATTCCGTTGTAATTGAAAACTAGCAGTGAACAGAACACACATTGATATATATGTGTAACTTTACATATACTAAACAAAATTAGACGAAGATTAATATAGAATCTTCAATATATGTTTCTGATGACAAATAGGGAATATCACCCGAGTGTCTATTGATATCAAATATATCAATCACGAGTTGATAAAAGAGGAAAAACTCCGATGCTTACTTATCATCCAACATTATTCTTCAAAATGTTTTAGTTTGTAGACGGTAATAAGCAGTGCCTCCATGGCAACAATGGCGTCACGATGGTCTACTAAGCCTTCCAATGCAATTTCAATGTAGATATCACTTGATCTCACCCAAGCGATATCTTCAGTGGGAGCCAGTTTTGCATGATAAATATTGATGTCTTCTTTCAGTAACACAGAATCACACACAATACCAAAGTCAGTCAAACACTGATCTCCTCGATGCCTGCAAGAATGGAGACATGTGCCGAGTCAAATACTTATTATCTGAGGGTCATGCAGACATCAACACAAAAGGACAGAACGAAATGACACCACTGATGCTTGCAGCACAGAATGCTCATAGGCAAGTGTTTGACTTTCTTGTGGGGAAAGGAGCCAGTATGTCAATCTTGAGTAGAGCTGAGATGAGCATCCTTCATGTGGCATGTGAAGGGGGAAATGTTCCAATAGTGAAGTATGTCCTCGAACAGAATGTGACAGACATCAACAGTAGAAGACGGGACGGGTCGACAGCAGCCACGTTAGCAGTGTTTAAGGGACATGGAGACGTTTTCAACTTGCTGGTGAAGAAAGGTGCTGATCTAACACTATTTGATGATAAGGGATCTACTTTTGTGGATCTGGCCATTCGGGGAGGAAATACTGAGATAGTAGAATATGTATTGCAACAGAACAGTGTGGACATAAACAGGAAACACTGCGGGCTGACACCTGTCATGCTTGCAGCAGTTAACGGGAAACTAGACGTGTTTAATTTCTTAGTGCAAAAAGGCGCTGACCTGTCAATAAAGCATGCTGATTATGAGACAATCCTTCACATGGCATGTAAAGGGGGAAATACTGAGATCGTGAAATATGCTCTCGAACAGAACATTGATGCAATGAGCAGCAACGGCATGGACGGCAATGCAGCAGCAGTGATAGCAGCAAAGAGGGGTCGCAGAGACATATTCGATTTACTTGTGAAGAAAGGGGCTAATCTGACTATGAAGGAAGAAAACAACAATATCCTTCTTATGGCGTGTGAAGGAGGAAATGTGGATATAGTAAAGTATGTCCTCAAACAAAATATTGTAGACATCAACAGCAAAAACGATGAAGAATTGACACCAGCAATGGTGGCAGCACGTTGGGGACATAAAGAAGTGTTTGACTTACTTATTAGTGAAGGAGCAGATTTGACTTATGTGAGTGAAGACGATGAAAACATTCTTCATTTGGCGTGTTATGGCGGAAATGTGGATATAGTGAAATATGTCCTCAAACAAAACATGTTGGACCTCAACAGCAAAGACGATGACGACTGGACACCAGCAATGATGGCAATATCTGGGGGACATAGAGACATATTGTATTTGCTTGTGAGAGAAGGCGCTAATCTGACACAAAGGAATTATGAGCATCGCAACGTCCTTCACGTGGCCTGCACAAGCAAACAAATTAAAATAACGAAGTATTTGATCACAAACACAACTGTGGACATTAACAGTGAAAGTAATGACGGAACGACACCTGTTATGCTGGCAGCACTACAGGGACTTGGAGAGGTGTTTGACTTGCTAGTAAGTAAAGGTGCTGATCTAAGAAGCGTTACTGCACATCAGGAGAACATTCTTCATCTGGCCTGTCAAGGATCAAACGTGGAAATAGTGAAGTATATTCTTTCACAGAATATTGTAGATGACATCAATTCAAGAACAGATAATGGGAAGACTCCACTAATGATTGCAGCAGTAAATCAAAATAAAGAAGCATTTGATTTGCTTGTGAAGAAGGGGGCGGATCTGACATTAGTGGAAGACAATGACTAAAACATTCTTCATTATGCCTCGGTGGGTGGAAAGTTGGAGATAGTCGAGTATATTCTCGCACAGAATATTGTAGACATTAACAGCAGAGGAAACGACGGACAGACGGCAGTAATGAAGGCGGCCTGGATGGGGAAGAGAGACGTGTTTGACTTCCTGGTGACGAAAGGAGCAAATCTGTCTTCCGTTGATACAGATGGCAACACCATCCTATATCTTGCCTGTGAATCCAAAAATATAAATATTGTGAAATATATCCTTTCACATGTCACAATAGCTGCTGCCGACAAGGAAAATGTAATTCTAGACAATAAGGATGAAAGTGGTAGCTGTGCAGTGAACAACTTTTACTGCAATACTGAAGAAACATCATACCAAATATATGTAGATTGATGCACAGTTATACGAGTTCATCTTTCTAAATGATGTTGGTTATAATAAACACTCTGTGAGTCAATAAAAAATGTCCATAAGCATAAGAGAGCTAAAACGCAAGTGATTCCGACTTTATCATAAGCATGTATTTGTTAATTGCTATCAAAAAGTGAATGTTGCAATCTTGACCAAACAACACTTGAGCAAAGGTAAGCATGATTTTGTCTTATATCATGCTCTGTTTTACCTCAGAAGTTGTGAAATGCAGACACCAAAGGCTGGAGCTGCTGGAATATTACTCGACATAAAGAAACAGTTGACTATTGGAAAGTTGAAGGCATCCCTTTTATCATACAGCCTCGTGGAGAACGTTTTGCCATTCAATTGGAAATGGGATTCGATGACATGCATCAACCAATTCAACGAACCTGAACACCCGATCCCATTAGTCGCCTCTTACGACAACAACAGTCGCCTTTTACGGCAAGCATGGATTGCTGAAGACCTATTCTGCACCGGATCTTCACTTGTCTCTTAGGTCTAGTTCAGATGGGCAATTCGTTGGAAAGGACTTGGCTATTTCACCGTTCTTGAACGATATCTGATAATCCATATACCTGAAGCTAAACTAATTCGCCTAAATACCTTCTTTGACAAGGTCAATCCGTGCAGAAATTCCAATTCATATGCAAGGCGACCCAAGAGGAGCAGACTTTCCTTGTTTTCGTCTTCATCGAAACAACATGGTCGACCAGCCATGTTCATCTGTCAGTGTTGATGGTAGGTTGGTGTACCTGTTGATATGGACTACACCTGTTGATCATACTGGTCTTGGCTGCTAATGCCCAACATATAGGGATGTTTACCAATCACACTGATTTTCCATCTTCACATTGTTAAGTGTTATGGGGCAGTGTATTTTGTTGTTGAACAATGATTGTAATTGTGTAACATTGTTTCTGTTGAGAATCGGAAGACGCTTATTGCATTGTTTTTGGACAGTGATTAGTCATCAGGAATGTGGTGGTGTTTAATGTAAGCAGTCGTCAGGAAGTTACTCTATATCAAAGCTAGTGTGGCGTACGGTAGGCCGTGGCCTCATGCAGATTACTTTGTAATGTTCCAGTACCGCTAGACTGACGAATTTGTTTTAGTAGCACATGTATATATATATATATATATATATATATATATATATATATATATATATATATATATAGTGGGACAAGCTGGAATATTCTACATTCATTTCATTTGCGCACAGATTTCTGGGTTGATATATTGTGTCAATTTGAGAGACAGAAATTGGGAGCTCGTCTGGGGAGACATTTTATCTATCACAAATTATTTGTCAAAATTATTGGATAAACATTTTATTGTCTGATATAGTGTGGTGTCAAGAATTACTATAGTGTTAAGTGTGGAGGAACAAGTTTCTATGCTAGAAAAGTCTTAATTGGTTGGTTGGCTGGCTGGTTGGTTGGCTAGTTGTTTATCGCTGCACTCAGCAATAGTCAAGCTATATAACGGTGGTTTCTAAACAATCGAGTCTGGACCAGACAATCCAGTGATTAATAACGATCACGCAATTGGGATCGATGACATGCATCAACCAAGTCAGCAAGCCTGACCACTGGATCCCGTCAGTCGCCTCTTACGACAAGCATAGGCGCCTCTTACGGCAAACTTGACATTAAATTGGGTATGTACTTTATAACTTACCTGCTAGAGGAAGACGTTTGGATGATGGTTTGGCCTTGCTTGAAGAAACAAACTGATGTTTTAGCTTTGAAGAAATTAGAAATTGAAAGACGAACATTGGCTTTGTAAAAAGAAATTCGGCTTAGAGAAAAGGCAGTGGAAAAAAGTGAAAGAAAGAAAAAGAATAGAGGGAATTTCGGGTTAAGCAATTCGACATTGAAGCTGATAAAACAAAATGATTTACAGAATGATCCCTCTCACTGTACCTCAAAGGCATATGAATTGTTTGATCTTTCCAAGCAGATAAGACTCGTTCTGCCCTTCTCTGGACGTGATGTTGAGAAGGTTTTCTCACATTTTGAAAGGATGGCTAACAGTTTGAAATGGCCTCAAATTCAGTGGACCAAGTTGTTTCAAAGCGTGGTTAGGTGAAAAGCTCAGGAAGTTTATTCTGCCTTAACTATTGATAGGAGTTCTTCATATCAGGTTGTAAAAGCTGGAGTTTGTAAAGCTTATAAATTCGTTCCTGAAGCTAACAGGCAAAAGTGTAGGGATCACTTTTTATGGATCATACTTTTTACCTGTCTAAATTTTCCAGGTAGAGAACTTTTGAGGAACCCATTCTTGGTAGGGAACAGTTAGATTAGTCACAGACGGACGATTAAGAACGCAATGTTCTTGCCAACAGGGCACTCTCTTTAGATGAAGCTGATTAGGTTGGAGTTTGCTATTATTTCAGGGACACGAATGGCCCAGTCATCTAAGGCGCCGCGACTCGCTGTGAAGAGTTGCGTCCCTTGGGCAGGTCAGAAACCAATGATGATGGGTTCGAATCCCGGTTCGCATCGATTATGTTTCTAGCTTTGTCAGCACCCGTACTCTTGGGTTTCACCGAAGTGGTAAACGTCCGAGACCTGCATCACTTAGGGCTTTCCTCCCACATTTAGCTGACACGCCGAGATATAACTGGAATAGTGTTGAAAGCGGCATTGAACCCAACTCACTCACTCACTCACTTACTTACTGAGAGTGCCAAGCGTGTATCAGCTTTTGTGACTCCGGATTGGCTTTACATATATATAGTGATGCCATTTGGGCCAAAGAAAACTCTAGGAATATTCCAGGGTCTCAACAATGATAATACAGCCAATCTTAAGGGTACCAAATCCTACTATGTCACCAACCATTCCATGGAGTCATCTTCATGGACCCCAGCAGGATTGGCATCATCCCTTCAGGTGTTTGCAATAAGTGATAAATTTAGCCGAATTAAAAGAGCACATATTCTACGATTAAGTGCATCAACCAATGCATCAACTGTAACGGGTTTTTAATCCGTGTATGAAATGAGAAGTGGTGTCCCAGATTTGTTGAGTGCTGCCTTTGCAGCAGCAGCAGTCATTGAGTTACCAATGATTTCAACATGGCTCGGTAACCAACAAAAACCAATGTCGTATTGGCCAATAGCAAGAGCATTATACAACTCAACAATTTCAATTAGAAGTTGATGGTGATATGATATGTTATTAATAGCCTGCTGGCACGAAAGAGAATTAGGAAATAATATAAACTTCTGATATTTTGACTGTTTACTGATATACACGGAACCGAATAAGAAACCTCATCCCAAGTAACATTGCATGAAAATATGTCATTTAAAAATCTTGGTAATATTTGTCAAAGTTTCTAAAATTTAACATTACCTTGACCGGAAAAAATGAAATTTGATGAAAAAGAACAAAGCAGAACAATCTTTCACATTGGCAGTAGATGCTAGAGACAATGATACAGAAGCTGTCCTGTTACAGGAAGATGAATCAAACATTGATCATCCTGTCGGTTAATATTCACGAAGACAATTGTTTAAAAAGGAAACTATTGCTCTGTTGTTACATTGGTACTTCTTTGGGTGTACACAGATCACAATCCAATGACATAAAATGAAGAACAAAAAACAACACCGAATGGGATATTGCCTGCCTATCCAAGAATTTGATTAAGACATCAAACATATCAAAGGTAAAGACCTCGAGTGTGTTGAATGTGATCAGTCACTACGATCATGATTTTCATTTGTGTAAATATTTATCTTATTTATCATGTCATGATGATGATGCTGATTTACTGTATATAGTTTCCGAACTATTATCAGTTGATTAGCAAAGACATTTTTAAACTTTCGTTTTTTCCAAGTGGGAGAGTGTTGCATGTTCACTGATTTTCCATCTTCACATTTTCTAGTGCTATGTGGCAGTGTATTTTATAGTTGAACATTGATTGTCACTGTGCTACTTTGTTTCTGTTGAAATTCGGTAGACGTTCATTGCATTGTGAGTGGACACTGATTAGTCGTCAGGAATGTGTGTGACAAAATATTAATCAGGTAATGAAAATTAATGCCAGCGTTTTTAATCAACCATTTTATTCTAAATTCTGAAGCAAGGCCAAACTGCTCTTTTTTGTTTCTTCTCCTTGTTGCTAAGATTTCCATCAAACAGTAACACTTTAAATACTTCAACGCCTCCTTGAGTTTGTTCGCCAATATCAATACAGAAATACCCTGTTGCTCTAGACTCTAACTCCACTGTTTTCTGGAACACCGTGGATTTGATTGTGCCCAGAACAGTGTCTGCTTTCTTCAGTGAGTCCTTGCTCAAAAGGAGTGGAAGGTCTATATTCACCACTTCTGTTTCAGTTTACATACTGTCTCGCCCATCTGCGCTGGTATTGTCGCCTTCATGAATGAACGAACCTGCACTCCATCTCCAAATCTAAATTGTACATCACCTGGTACAGTATCGACTAAAACCCTCGTTTCTAAATTGTTCACGTGGTTCATCAAGTGGGCTCATCAATTCTAGTATTCCATCTTTACAGTTAAGTATTGTCAAATCTATCTCCAAGGCCATTGCCCTCGCTTGTCCCGACAGAAAAAGTGTTTCAGCCAGTGCCTGTTTCTCTTCTTGAACATCTGTTACGAGTTTCCACACATTAGCTATTTCATAGTTGCTTTGTTTCGTTAAACTGCGTGGTATCTTATAACTCTTTGCCATGTTATTGTGTTGTTCTGCTCTGCTACCATGTAACTTCACCTTAACCAACCAAAGGACGGATGCGTTTGACCAAGGACACCTTCCGTCCTGCTCGGTCAGTCTCCCTGTCATGCGCAGTTCGTATCACTATGCCTTGTTCCTCTTCCGCGTTATAGAGTTGTCAACATGTATCTTTTGTCTAAGTAGTCTTATAACACACATATAGTTGATAGTTAACGTTTATATTGATACAAGCTTGCCAAGTTACCAGGCTTCGTTCTGAGATTCATTGAGTAAATGAGTTAAAATCAAAGTCACAGCAATATGTCAATCATATCATTTCTTAAACCATGACTTACATGTTGGATTTAGAAATTGCCATCGCATCCAATTACTATCATGAGCGAGAAATGTAGTTGCGGAGATGTTGACGTCACTTCCTAAAAGAAGCTGTGGTTGTGAATAGGTGCAGGATATTTATCATAATAAATGGACATATCAGACATGTGAATGACCGATAATAAAGAACAATTGGGAGATAAACATAAGGTGTTTTCAATGTAAAGGTAGGTCACCTGTAAATGTAACCGCGCTAAATTGAATTTGGAACCGAACGGGCAGTATGAGGTTTCAAATGTTAAATATAGCGCGATCAATTATCTCCATTCTACCATGACTAAAAAAACGTGAACTCTTTGGAGCTAGCAAATATATTGAGTGACCTTGCATGGGTTGAATACAGTGTTTTGTGGGGGTTGTCGATCTTAATTACCGGACCACTGACAACAGCATTGTAAAAAAAAACATGAAGCTGTATATGCTCAAGCAGTTTGTTTACATCGTAATAGGTCACTCGAACATATGACAGGTGTTGAAAGCATGTATCACAGCAACTTGTAGGTTAACATGAGGCGGGCACGCCGTTAGAAAACTAAGCAAGCCTTGCAAAGCTTTCGTTCTACACCGCGCCTTATCAATGTGACGCAAACGATATGACGTCACAGTCGTATGTAAAGAAATTCCAAGCACTCTGTTGTCCTCAAAACTTAATATATATACTCTCTGATGAGTTCTATTGTGTTTTCTGCACGAAATGTATTGTCGAACATACTTTGAATATTGTAGTCACCGCAACTTTGCATTTTGTAACCTGTATTTGTAGATATTATTATTGAGATAGGCCTACCGACTATGACTGAAAAAAGTACCATTATATGAATATTAACTTCCGCGGTGATGCAGCCGTCAAACCATCTGTTTCAATCAGAGGGGGTTTATTGTGATTTGATAGCCTCTGAATGACCATTCAGATTCCAATATTTTCCAAATTCATGGTAGAATTGCAGTTATCAGACACTTTCATCAGATGTTTGGTTATAAACTTTGTCATTGTCCGGTTGTTGAGTTCAGGCTGAGGGACAACTTTGTATCACGATCCGATAACAAATGAAAATGAAGTGCAACTCAATGCACCTTAGTGTACATGTTCAACAAACTATAGCATGTTATTGTGCATATTCATGTTTAGTTATGTCTCTCTTCGGGCAATATTAAAATAACGCACTTTTAATGTTCTGCTGAATGTATACTGGAAGAAAATTAGAAAAATACATATATGTTCGTGTAGATTGTTGGTGTTTCTATTTTCAAATTGTGATGAGAACAAAGGCTGTCTTCCATTGCAACATCGTCCTTGTTGGCACTCGATAGCGGATGGGGAGGAGGAATAATAATGTTCTCATATCATGGCTAACAACACACCCACTGGTTCAACAAGAGGTAATAAAAGAAGGCACCATTCTTTGTCATCTGATTGGAAATTATCCTCAATAATGAAAAGATATTGGCCAGGATTCTTAGTTATTTCAAATCTAGGTTATAGTTCTTTCAAACTTAACCCGTTTGCGATCTCCATGGGTTTTCAAAGTGCCTGTGGTGAGGTTAAGAATGTCACACGTCTCTGTGGTGGTCCAATCATTGTGGAATGTGCATGGAGACAGCAACCCATCATATTAAATGTTCGGCCTTCAGCGGTTTGTCCGTACACGGATTGTTGTCTCAGTGCACAAGACATTGAACTCTAGTCAGGGCAACATTCGTGATCGAGCTGTCTGTCTGCCAGACAAGACAGAAGAAGAGATAGCACCTGAATTAAAATCTCAAGGTGTCACCGAACTTAAACAGTTTATCACAAAAACACAAGATTATCAATATCCAAACTTATCTTTTCAACTCGTGAAGATCCGGGGTAGAATAGGTCTTCAGCAACCCATGCTTGCCCTAAAAGCCGACTATGCTGACGGGAGTCAGGCTCGCTGACGTGGTTGATGAATGTCATTGTATCCAAATTGCGTGGATCGATGCTCATGATGTCAGTCACAGGTTTGTCTGGTCCAGACTCGATTATTTACAAACTGCCGTCATATGGCTGGAATATTGCTGAGTGCGGCTTTAATCAACAAACAAAAAAACACTTTTCACCTTTTCTCTTACAACCCTTTCAAAGTCCATAAAAGCAGGTTACTTTAACATCGAAGTGGAGGTCTATGTTCCAAATCCACCCAGATATTACAAGTGTCAAAAATTCTGTCATGTCATCAAAACTTGCACAAACAAGGCAAGATGTTTCCGTTGCACTGAAACTCATGTGATTGTGGAAATGAGAACTGCAACGGAGAGAACATGTCCTCATCAAAATCATGTCCTGCTTTTGGTCTTGTAACAAAGATATTAAAACTCAGGCATACCATAACATTCCATACACTGAAGCTTAAAAGTTATTAATTCCTCCCCAAACACCTTCTTCTAAAAGCTATTCAGCTGCCATCTCTTCTTCTCCGGTTCCAGTCTCCATACAATGCCAGACTTCTATCTCTTGGTTGAAGGATGTCCAACTTACCATCGATGACATCATTCAGGCATCTAAAAACTATCCAACCATATCGACATCTGCCACCCAATCTGAAAACAATCATAACCTTCTGATCAAATTCATCACTCCAGATCCAGGTAACCAAAAGGGAAAAATTTCAGGACAAAGCCCATTTATTGAAAAAAGCTAAAAAGCAAATGAGGACAAAAGCCAGAGCACGCCAACACTTGGGGGTACCTTCTCCTGTTACAGTTTCTGTTGAGGTTTATAATCCGATTGAGCCCCTGGACATGGACGTCACTCCCACACAGCCAGTCCATGGGAGTGGACGTACCTCCTGCTCAAGATTTCTAGTTGAGCCGCCATGAGCTGCTCAAGTCAACTCGTTCAATGGAATGGCTGAGGACCCGACATAATTATGATGATCTCCAACTCTTATTAGAAGATTTTAAACCATCAGTTTTATGTCTTCAAGAAACCTACTTGACACATACCGATCAACTCCAAGCTATTGTTATCCGTATAACATTAGTGGGGTAGTGCTTACATCAGCCCTGAAGGGAAGAGTCAAGAAGAGTATATTTTTCTAACAATGCTTTATTCCTTTTGAATGATAACTCTAAAACATATTTATATCC
This sequence comes from Haliotis cracherodii, assembly GCF_022045235.1. Classification (NCBI taxonomy): domain Eukaryota; kingdom Metazoa; phylum Mollusca; class Gastropoda; order Lepetellida; family Haliotidae; genus Haliotis; species Haliotis cracherodii. The sequence continues at coordinate 2,450,155 of NW_027266267.1, forward strand.
TGGTTCAGGTAGATACTCTTCCCTTGATTTGTCCATTACAGACTCTGATATGTTAAATGGGTTTGAGTGGCCTGTCCATCATGACCTCTGTGGAAGTGACCACTTTTCAACCATCCTGAAAGTTGGCCTGTCCATGATGACCTCTGTGGAAGTGGCCACTTTTCAACCATCCTGAAAGTTGGCCTGTCCATGATGACCTCTGTGGAAGTGACCATTGTTCAACCATCCTGAAAGTTGGCCTGTCCATGATGACCTCTGTGGAAGTGACCATTATTCAACCATCCTGAATGTTGGCTTATCCATGATGACCTCTGTAGAAGTGACCACTTTTCAACCATCCTGAAAGTTAGCCTGTCCATAATGACCTCCATCTTGTGTCCCTTGTGATAAAAGAATCACGGTCAAGCATGTTGATTTATCCATAAGAAGGGATAAATATGTAACTTTTCTGAGGATATCATGACAGCGATTTTACGTACCAGCAAATGCGAACACTAGTGTGACTTGATGAGGTTGATTCAAATGGAATCTTATTGGGCAGAGTGGTGGTGTATTGGGCATCGAAAACTATTCCTTGATTCAAACAGTAACACAATATTACATCTATAAACCAGGGCTACAAACCAAAAATAAATGCAGCCACCCAGGGTCATAATAATGTCTTAGACCTACTGGTGAACAAAGGAGCTGATCCAGCCCTTCTTGATTATGACGAAAACCCATCTTCATGCAGCCTGTCAAGTATTGAAATAGTTCAGCATATTCTTAGGCAGAATGCTACATGCATTAACGCCAGGGCCAATGGAGGGTTTACAGCAGTGTTAGTAGCTGCAAATAATGGACATGAGGAAGTGTTTGACCTACTTCTTGTGAAAGGAGCTGACCTTAAAATAATGACATGAGGCTTGTAGAGGAGGAAACATGAAGCTGGTGACAACATCCTACATGAGGCTTGTAAAGGAGGAAACATGAAGCTGGTGACAACATCCTACATGAGGCTAGTAGAGGAGGAAACATGAAGCTGGTGAAAACATCCTACATGAGGCTTGTAAAGGAGGAAACATGAAGCTGGTGAAAACATCCTACATGAGGCTTGTAAAGGAGGAAACATGAAGCTGGTGAAAACATCCTACATGAGGCTTGTAAAGGAGGAAACATGAAGCTGGTGACAACATCCTACATGAGGCTTGTAAAGGAGGAAACATGAAGCTGGTGACAACATCCTACATGAGGCTTGTAGAGGAGGAAACATGAAGCTGGTGATAACATCCTACATGAGGCTTGTAAAGGAGGAAACATGAAGCTGGTCACAACATCCTACATGAGGCTAGTAGAGGAGGAAACATGAAGCTGGTGATAACGTCCTACATGAGGCTTGTAAAGGAGGAAGCATGAAGCTGGTGACAACATCCTACATGAGGCTAGTAAAGGAGGAAACATCAAGCTGGTGACAACATCCTACATGAGGCTTGTAAAGGAGGAAACATGAAGCTGGTGAAAACATCCTACATGAGGCTTGTAAAGGAGGAAACATGAAGCTGGTGACAACATCCTACATGAGGCTTGTAAAGGAGGAAACATGAAGCTGGTGACAACATCCTACATGAGGCTTGTAGAGGAGGAAACATGAAGCTGGTGATAACATCCTACATGAGGCTTGTAAAGGAGGAAACATGAAGCTGGTGACAACATCCTACATGAGGCTAGTAGAGGAGGAAACATGAAGCTGGTGATAACGTCCTACATGAGGCTTGTAAAGGAGGAAGCATGAAGCTGGTGACAACATCCTACATGAGGCTAGTAAAGGAGGAAACATCAAGCTGGTGACAACATCCTACATGAGGCTTGTAAAGGAGGAAACATCAAGCTGGTGACAACATCCTACATGTGGCTTGTAAAGGAGGAAACATGAAGCTGGTGACAACATCCTACATGAGGCTTGTAGAGGAGGAAACATGAAGCTGGTGACAACATCCTACATGAGGCTTGTAGAGGAGGAAACATGAAGCTGGTGAAAACATCCTACATGAGGCTTGTAGAGGAGGAAACATGAAGCTGGTGACAACATCCTACATGAGGCTTGTAGAGGAGGAAACATGAAGCTGGTGACAACATCCTACATGAGGCTTGTAAAGGAGGAAACATGAAGCTGGTGACAAGATCCTACATAAGGCTTGTAGGGGAGGACACATGAAGCTGGTGACAACATCCTACATGAGGCTTGTAGAGGAGGAAACATGAAGCTGGAGACAACATCCTACATGAGGCTTCTAAAGGAGGAAACATGAAGCTGGTGACAACATCCTACATAAGGCTTGTAGGGGAGGAAACATGAAGCTGGTGACAACATCCTACATGAGGCTTGTAGAGGAGGAAACATAAAGCTGGTGACAACATCCTACATGAGGCTTGTAGAGGAGGAAACATGAAGCTGGTGAAAACATCCTACATGAGGCTTGTAAAGGAGGAAACATGAAGCTGGTGACAACATCCTACATGAGGCTTGTAAAGGAGGAAACATGAAGCTGGTGACAACATCCTACATGAGGCTTGTAGAGGAGGAAACATGAAGCTGGTGACAACATCCTACATGAGGCTTGTAGAGGAGGAAACATGAAGCTGGTGATAACATCCTACATGAGGCTTGTAAAGGAGGAAACATGAAGCTGGTGACAACATCCTACATGAGGCTAGTAGAGGAGGAAACATGAAGCTGGTGATAACGTCCTACATGAGGCTTGTAAAGGAGGAAGCATGAAGCTGGTGACAACATCCTACATGAGGCTAGTAAAGGAGGAAACATCAAGCTGGTGACAACATCCTACATGAGGCTTGTAAAGGAGGAAACATCAAGCTGGTGACAACATCCTACATGTGGCTTGTAAAGGAGGAAACATGAAGCTGGTGACAACATCCTACATGAGGCTTGTAGAGGAGGAAACATGAAGCTGGTGACAACATCCTACATGAGGCTTGTAGAGGAGGAAACATGAAGCTGGTGAAAACATCCTACATGAGGCTTGTAGAGGAGGAAACATGAAGCTGGTGACAACATCCTACATGAGGCTTGTAGAGGAGGAAACATGAAGCTGGTGACAACATCCTACATGAGGCTTGTAAAGGAGGAAACATGAAGCTGGTGACAAGATCCTACATAAGGCTTGTAGGGGAGGACACATGAAGCTGGTGACAACATCCTACATGAGGCTTGTAGAGGAGGAAACATGAAGCTGGAGACAACATCCTACATGAGGCTTCTAAAGGAGGAAACATGAAGCTGGTGACAACATCCTACATAAGGCTTGTAGGGGAGGAAACATGAAGCTGGTGACAACATCCTACATGAGGCTTGTAGAGGAGGAAACATAAAGCTGGTGACAACATCCTACATGAGGCTTGTAGAGGAGGAAACATGAAGCTGGTGAAAACATCCTACATGAGGCTTGTAAAGGAGGAAACATGAAGCTGGTGACAACATCCTACATGAGGCTTGTAAAGGAGGAAACATGAAGCTGGTGACAACATCCTACATGAGGCTTGTAGAGGAGGAAACATGAAGCTGGTGACAACATCCTACATGAGGCTTGTAGAGGAGGAAACATGAAGCTGGTGAAAACATCCTACATGAGGCTTGTAGAGGAGGAAACACGAAGCTGGTGACAACATCCTACATGAGGCTTGTAGAGGAGGAAACATGAAGCTGGTGACAACATCCTACTTGAGGCTTGTAGAGGAGGAAACATGAAGCTGGTGACAACATCCTACATGAGGCTTGTAAAGGAGGAAACATGAAGCTGGTGAAAACATCCTACATGAGGCTTGTAAAGGAGGAAACATGAAGCTGGTGACAACATCCTACATGAGGCTTGTAGAGGAGGAAACTGAAGCTGGTGACAACATCCTACATGAGGCTTGTAGAGGAGGAAACATGAAGCTGGTGACAACATCCTACATGAGGCTTGTAAAGGAGGAAACATGAAGCTGGTGACAACATCCTACATGAGGCTTGTAGAGGAGGAAACATGAAGCTGGTGACAACATCCTACATGAGGTTTGTAAAGGAAGAAACATGAAGCTGGTGACAACATCCTACATGAGGCTTGTAGAGGAGGAAACATGAAGCTGGTGACAACATCCTACATGAGGCTTGTAGAGGAGGAAACATGAAGCTGGTGACAACATCCTACATGAGGCTTGTAGAGGAGGAAACATGAAGCTGGTGACAACATCCTACATGAGGCTTGTAGAGGAGGAAACATGAAGCTGGTGACAACATCCTACATGAGGCTTGTAGAGGAGGAAACTGAAGCTGGTGACAACATCCTACATGAGGCTTGTAGAGGAGGAAACATGAAGCTGGTGACAACATCCTACGTGAGGCTTGTAGAGGAGGAAACATGAAGCTGGTGACAACATCCTACATGAGGCTTGTAAAGGAGGAAACATGAAGCTGGTGAAAACATCCTACATGAGGCTTGTAAAGGAGGAAACATGAAGCTGGTGACAACATCCTACATGAGGCTTGTAGAGGAGGAAACTGAAGCTGGTGACAACATCCTACATGAGGCTTGTAGAGGAGGAAACATGAAGCTGGTGACAACATCCTACATGAGGCTTGTAAAGGAGGAAACATGAAGCTGGTGACAACATCCTACATGAGGCTTGTAGAGGAGGAAACATGAAGCTGGTGACAACATCCTACATGAGGTTTGTAAAGGAAGAAACATGAAGCTGGTGACAACATCCTACATGAGGCTTGTAGAGGAGGAAACATGAAGCTGGTGACAACATCCTACATGAGGCTTGTAGAGGAGGAAACATGAAGCTGGAGACAACATCCTACATGAGGCTTGTAGAGGAGGAAACATGAAGCTGGTGACAACATCCTACATGAGGCTTGTAGAGGAGGAAACATGAAGCTGGTGACAACATCCTACATGAGGCTTGTAAAGGAGGAAACATGAAGCTGGTGAAAACATCCTACATGAGGCTTGTAAAGGAGGAAACATGAAGCTGGTGACAACATCCTACATGAGGCTTGTAGAGGAGGAAACTGAAGCTGGCGACAACATCCTACATGAGGCTTCTAGAGGAGGAAACATGAAGCTGGTGACAACATCCTACATGAGGCTTGTAAAGAAGGAAACATGAAGCTGGTGACAACATCCTACATGAGGCTTGTAAAGGAGGAAACATGAAGCTGGTGACAACATCCTACATGAGGTTTGTAAAGGAGGAAACATGAAGCTGGTGACAACATCCTACATGAGGCTTGTAGAGGAGGAAACATGAAGCTGGTGACAACATCCTACATGAGGCTTGTAGAGGAGGAAACATGAAGCTGTGACAACATCCTACATGAGGCTTGTAGAGGAGGAAACATGAAACTGGTGACAACATCCTACATGAGGCTTGTAGAGGAGGAAACATGAAGCTGGAGACAACATCCTACATGAGGCTTGTAAAGGAGGAAACATGAAGCTGGTGACAACATCCTACATGAGGCTTGTAGAGGAGGAAACATGAAGCTAGTGACAACATCCTACATGAGGCTTGTAGAGGAGGAAACATGAAGCTGTGACAACATCCTACATGAGGCTTGTAAAGGAGGAAACATGAAGCTGGTGACAACATCCTACATGAGGCTTGTAAAGGAGGAAACATGAAGCTAGTGACAACATCCTACTTGAGGCTTGTAGGGGAGGAAACATGAAGCTGTGGCAACATCCTACATGAGGCTTGTAGAGGAGGAAACATGAAGCTGGAGACAACATCCTACATGAGGCTTGTAAAGGAGGAAACATGAAGCTGGTGACAACATCCTACATGAGGCTTGTAAAGGAAGACACATGAAGCTGGTGACAACATCCTACATGAGGCTTGTAAAGGAGGAAACATGAAGCTGATGAAAACATCCTACATGAGGCTTGTAGAGGAGGAAACATGAAGCTGTGACAACATCCTACATGAGGCTTGTAGAGGAGGAAACATGAAGCTGTGACAACATCCTACATGAGGGTTGTAAAGGAGGAAACATGAAGCTGGTGACAACATCCTACATGAGGCTTGTAAAGGAGGAAACATGAAGCTAGTGACAACATCCTACTTGAGGCTTGTAGGGGAGGAAACATGAAGCTGTGACAACATCCTACATGAGGCTTGTAGAGGAGGAAACATGAAGCTGGAGACAACATCCTACATGAGGCTTGTAAAGGAGGAAACATGAAGCTGGTGACAACATCCTACATGAGGCTTGTAAAGGAAGAAACATGAAGCTGGTGACAACATCCTACATGAGGCTTGTAAAAGAGGAAACATGAAGCTGGTGACCTCAATCAGAACATTGTGGACATCAACAGTAGAGGAAACAGTGGAATGACAGCAGCAATGATAACTGCATCCATGGGACACAAAGATATATTCGACTTACTGCAGGAGAAAAGAGCTGATCTATCGCTATTGGATAGTAATGACAACAACATTCTCTACAAGGCTTGTAAAGGCGGTTATACCCCTACCTAGTTAGCTATGTTCTAACAAAGAACATAGTGGACATCAATAGTAGGAACATGTTTAGGATGACGCCAGCAATGATAACAGCCTCCATGGGACACAAAGATATATTCGACTTACTGCATTAACCAAGTCACCGAGTCTGACCACCCGTTCCCGTTAGTCGCCTCTTACTTCAATCATAGTCTCTTTTCAGACAGGCATGGGTTGCTGAAGACCTATTCTACCCCGGATCGTCACGGGTCTCATACAGATATGCGAACCCCTAGCTGTGTCTGTCAATAACTTGTAGGATATGGTCATGTCGACTAGATGTGGTTTTCAATACTTGTAACGTATGCTCATACAGACATGCGAACACCTTGCTGTATCTGTCCATAACTTGTAGGATATGGTCATGTCGACATGGGAGTCACGCACCGTGGTAGTTTACTCTGACATTTGTTTCGCCATGTACAACACGTAGATAGTATGAGTGATTCGATACCATCATTTTCCTTGGAAACCACTTCTTTTTATCTATTCATAAACCTACAATAATGATATGTTGGAACAGTAACCTACTGTTATAACGAACTCAAAGGTACCACTATTTGTAATTCGTTATAATTGAAGTTCGTTTTAAGCTTATGTACAACATATATAGAGAAAATGTATGGACGGGACCAAAAACAGTTCGTTATATCCGTCGGTTCGTTATAAGCCTGTTCGATATAAACGTAGTTTACTGTATTTGCATACTGAAAACTGATCAAAACTAACACGCCATCATGATGTTAACTTTTATTGACGAGAGTGTATTTCATACAGTCCATTACAAACATATCTCTACC